>NC_068392.1:8252708-8852708 GCF_023724105.1 Carassius gibelio | reverse complement strand
TTATAATAGGCCACTGATTAATAATGATAATTAAATACATTAATAGGAGAATGAGCCTAATATCATCTTGACTGTCGACAAAGACATCTGCATTCCTGTCGTCTATATCTCTGACTATCATCTGTCTGCACTACCCTAGATGTAACAATGACTTTCTATTTTTGGTTCTTTTGAAAAGAATCTATTGTAATGCGTATGTAATAACGGTCTGAAAGAAGGGTTTCAGGATGGCCTCCTCAGATTTCATGGAGTTGCTCAGACTGGCCCTGAATATTTCATTGGTTGCTCTAGTTTTCACGTCCAGGAGAAATAAGTCATCCCCTGAAGTCTGCGTATCGCTGAGCAGTTTTGCCAAGTATGTATTTCATTCATATTTAGATTAATAGAGTGATACAATGGACTGGTCCTGCTAGGTGGAATTTTACAATGGAGGAATGTTTGTGCAGCTATGACAATAATACTTTTATGACATTTCCTCCAGTGAAAAAAAAGTTAAACACTATTTTACCTCAGTTCTCTGAAGATGAATGGTCGGGTACCAACGTGTAGTCTGACATGTTTCTTGTCCACAGCGCATTTTAGAAATCAGACACAGTGACTGTCCTAAAATCCTGTAGTCTAAACTGGGTTTGGGAGAGCTGATACCGATCAGTTTTAAAAATGCTTGATCGGTCCCAATCTCGATCCTTGAGATGCTTAATAAGCATTTATAGTTTATTAGGGCCCAAGAGGGTGAAGAGCCCTATTTTTTTCCTTAGGATTATTCTTTTTTTCGTTATTATTTTTCTTCAAAGTTTTGGTTGCTTTTAGGGCCCTTAACATGCTCAAAAACCCTTGAAAGTTGGCGCACAAAATTATGATAATTTAATTAATAATAATAATAGTAATATCTAGTAGTCATTTTGAATGTATTGTAAATGTTTTGAAGTCCAATTCTCTTTAACGAAAAAGATTGAATATTCCTTTTTTGTATATATTTCATTCATATCCTACTATACATTTTCCAGATGATTTCAGGTAATTTCTTCTTGTGTCTTAACAGCGAATCCTTTTCAGCTTCATGATCTCTCTTCTGGTTTTAGCGAAGGAACGTGATTCATCATTCTGGTAAATTGGCGAGCCGCCCCTGTCTTCTTCAGCCCGGCCTTAATTAAGAGCCATAATGGAGCAGAGCTAATGAGAAGTATTCTCTGCAGTGCTGCTCTCCAGTGTTATCTCTTCATATATGGAGCGAGCGCTGAGTGATCAAGGAAACCTTGCGTTACAGCTGAAGTGTTTAGCTTTGTCTTCTCGTTCTGAAATATCAGTGGCTATTTCTTTTCCCAGCTCTTTGTCGTCTCTTTCTTCTTGCCTTCTCTGGGTTTCTTGGTGCCAGAATGTGAGTGGCTCTTCATGTGTTCAGTAGTGGAGGATTTAGTTTAATGCACTGAATATTGTTATGTAATAGACAGCTGCTGAGTACTTGACAGCTTTTCTACATATACTTAAGGCAGAATAGACCAGGACAGCATTAGATTGTCTAGCAGTGACTGTGTGAAGGTTTTTTTTTTGTCAGCTGTTTCATGATATGAACACAATGCAACACAATATCATAATTAGATCGCGATTGAACCCATGCCAGAGGGACGAGAGACCCCATGCAGAGAGTTTTCATTATTTTATGACTTTTCTGACCGTTTGAATGATCTGATAACCTGATAAAATGAAATATGATTGACCTTTTGTGATTTTAGTTTCAAATTTGTTTGACTTCATTTAATCGTCAATAAATTATATTTAGGTGTGTGTGTGTATTGGCATTATAGCTGCATTCTGCCACCTAGCTCAGTAGATAGTCGCAGTGGACAGTGAAAAAATCCATAATAGTTCAATACTAGTGTGTAGAAAATACACCCGTGTGAAACTGATTGTACACTATTAGGATCTGCTAACCTCAATGCAGCTATCATAAGCAGTTAGACATCGAAGAAGGTGAAAATAATATGTGTGTTTTTCTTTTGCAGGATAGAGAAGCTGACTGTTGTATGGCCAGGGAGTCCCCAATAGTAATCTGTATTCTCATCACGAGAGCTGAGGAATAAAAAGTGTCATGGATTCCTCTTTTCTATCATTTCCTCATTGCTTTTGTTCTGTGGGGGCTGGTGAGAGTTGATGTGTCTTTCATGGGCGAGAGGTTGTGGGATGTAGTGCGGTCTCAAAGTGGTTGTACGTCTTTTTGCTTGGTGATCAAGGTTGGTTGTACCAGGGTTATAGTGCGTTACTCATTTTCCAAAGAGCGTTTCCTGCTGTGGCTTCTTGGGTTTTCGGTGGCGTCTTGTCTTTTGCATTTGGCTCTGGGTGGTCTGTTTTTGTTCAGAGCGTTGCAGTTGTTCTTTATAGATGACTATTTTCCATACACTTGTTCATGCCCTGCTGAGAAGATCAGCTTGGACCAGTGTGTTTCTGCTGGTTAAGATAGTTAAGGAGCTCAGGATGGACCTAAATAAATTAAATTAAAATGTATTTATTTTTGTTAACCATTTTATATATGTTTTATATTAAATTTAGTAAAGCTAAAAGAACACCAGTGCTGGTCGGTTCAACAGGGAAATCTATCCTTAATACAAAATAAAAAATAGCAAAAAATAATCACTAATATTTTTATATGTTTCCATGAATTACTTGGACAAACTTCCTTTTGTTTTCTCTGTTCTCCATTTAACTTCTTCATTTTGAAGTAGCCTTATTTATATATTTATTTTTTGTTGCATTTATTGAATATCTGCATACAGTATGTCCAACTAACCATTTTGGGAATCAGGGGAAATATTGATATAGATTTGGATTGTCATAACCTCTGTGCAATTGGGAAACATATCTATTTATTCATTTTTTATAATAAAATTTTGTTCTTATATTTAAAAACAATGGAATAAAATGTAATAATTGAAGTAATTTTCACATTATAAAGAACTCCTATTTGCTTTTGTTTGCAAAGCACTGATTTGAATAAACCATTTTACCTCACCTCAACTTGTGCCGGTGTTTAAAAGTTCTTCACGATTGATCACTGTAGACATTTTTTCCTTTCAAAGTCTACCTTCTTGTGTTCCAGACACATTCAGCTGTTGTTCTCATGTGAAGAGGCTGGTTTGAATCCAGCCAGCATCCCGTTCTGGTCAATAACAAGCGTTTGCCGTTTCCCTTTCCAAAGACCTACTTGAGTATGCCAACCACACCACTCTCCCGTTCCCTTCTAGGTGACATCTGCGCAACAGGCCTCTTCCCAGTATGATTTTTGTTTTAGTGGGATGCTATGTCACAGGATTGAGATAGGGGAAGTAAGAAAGAGGACTGGCAGGATGCTCTAAAGTGTCCCACACGAGAGGCGAAATTGAGTTTACACAGGGGACTCTCACATACAAAGGCCCCGTCAATCAGCATAGCCCATCCATCATTTATACAATACTGCTCCGTTTAGAAATACAAAAGAAAACGGTTTCATTTTAAGAAAGTCTTTGGTATCCACCATCAGGCAGTCAAAACATTCACTCCCTTAATAGAATTCATAATGTCTACCAAGAATGGTAGTCATATATATGTATTTCTGTGTGTGTGTGTGTGTGTGTGTGTGTGTGTGTGTGTGTGTGTGTGTGTGTGTGTGTGTTCTGTGGTAATCAAAAACTAAAAATCAAAAAAGCACTTAAAAATTTAAATTTATAATTATGAAATTATTATATCAATAAAACGTTTACAACAACGTATAATAGTCATTGAAATGCTTAAATTATTATTTTTAAAATTAGACTTAACAGTAACAAAAAAATTAAGATTTAGACAACTTTTAATCTCAAATAATATTTTATGTGTTATGTAATTTCATAATTGTATTTATTAAGTATCGCTTTTAGGTTTAAACTGAATAAAATGCATTAAAGTAATCTAGTTTTGAGTCAAAATGGTTTTCTGTGGTAATCGACAACAAATGCTGTTGTTGAAGAGCTTGATGGAACTGGGAGCCAATGATTCTGCCGGAAGTGAAACAAGATTATTGTGGCCGTGCAGGCTTTGTCTTGTAGATCAAGTGCCTCCTTAGAAGCAGTGGCACAGAAAGAGATGTCAAGAACGCCTTTTGTGATACAGTGCCTTTCCCGTTGCTCTCGGAGCAGAAGAAAATGCTCCTCGATCCATCAGCACTGGTTCAGAGCCAGCCCTCGTTTATCTGGAGTGGGACATTCTGATCTGGGACCAGAGATGGAGTCGTAATTACCATTGGGTAATGCTACAGTTATGAGGTTGCTCCAGTCAGCCAATAATATCGCAGACACACACACTTATGCACAACCTTCAGTGTGCTGCCAGCAATGTTAATACTAGCCCTGATAGCCCTGGAAGTCTCCCAGTTACTTGATTCTTTGTCTAGTGCAGATACTGCTGATACATTGAGCTGTTGTGTTTTTTTTTGTGGAATCTAGAGTTCAAATCCAGTTCTCTCTTGATATGATTTCCTGTACTTAACGTCTGTCTTATTGAAGTTCTCATTTTTTGGTTGCGTATATTATATTATTGTTTTGTTTTTCCAGCCTGGAGAAACCAAATATAGTTTCTTCCTCTAGTTCTGTGGTTTTTGCAGCCAGCGCTGTCTGTGTAGTTGTGTATTTAGGACAGTTTCCTTCAAGCAAGCGGGTCAAGGTCAGTTATTCCAGTGTTTTGGAGTGAATCCCCAACACTGTTTATTGAAGCAGTCTCTGGCGCTGTCCCAGTTTCCTCAGCCCTCGTCTCATTCCCAACACACACTTACCTGAGCAAAGATTTGGGTCTTCTACCCAAGCAATCGCTTCTCTCTCTCTACCTGTCAACTAAGACACTATGGTTGGTCTTATCTGCACTGGTATGATTTTTGCATTGACTTGTATTAAATTTGTTAAATAAGTAGTCACTTTTGCATTATTGTATTTACGTAACTTTCACTTTCTCTCAATGGGAGATTTGATTTTGGCAACTATCACACAAGTTTTGCGTGGCTTCGTTTTAGTGCACAGTGACTCGCCAGATCAACCATTTGGATGAGGTTTTAAAGGTTAGAATGGTTATCATGACTTCCACTTGTCTCTAGTGAAGGGTTTGGGACTGTGCACGTTCTTTTGATGCCATCAACCAATTATTGTTGCCTTGGCATCGTATTTACTATATAATTATTGGCTCAAAAATGCACTATAGTCGAAAATAGTAACTACTGTTTAAAACATGCAGTAGTTTACCCATTGCTCAAAAAACAGACTCATCAGTGTTAACAAATTTTAGGTCCATTTCTAATCTGCCTTTTATCTCCAAGATTTTGGAAAAAAGTGTGATTTCCCAGTTACAAAGTAATTTAGCTGATAATTCAATTTGCAAAGCCATTCCTACATTTGACCATGCTGTTCTCATTGATCGATTAGAACATTGTGTTGGTTTAAGAGGTGTTAAGATTTTGCAAATAGTTTTTCATTCAAGATGGGTGAACGTTACTCAAGTAATGCTTTTTTACCCTGTGAGGTTCCTCAGGGTTCTATTTTGGCTCCTTTGCTTTTTTCTCTATATATGCTCCCTCTTGGTTCAAATTTTTAGAAAACATGGACTGTTTCACTGTTATGCGGGTTACACTCAGGTTTATCTGCCTGTTAAATGAAATTCTGTGGGTTGTGAATCTCTTATGGCTTGTTTGGTGGATGGGAAGACTTGGATTTCATAAAAGTTTAACATTTTTAATTAAAAGGAAACTGAAATTATTGTTTTTAGCTTGGTTTCATTTTTGACGATGGCCTAAAGTTTGACCGTCAAATTAATTCAGTTGTCAAGACTTGCTTTTTCAGCTGTGTTTGCTTTCTAAAGAAAAAGCCTTTTCTTTATTTTAAAAATTTTGTACAAGTTATTCACGCCTTTATTTTATCTAGGCTGGATTATTGTAACTCACTTTATTTTGTGATTAGCCAGACATCTTTATCCCATCTACAGACTGTTCAAAATGCTGCGGCTCGACTCTTGAGTGGGGTTAAAACGAGGGAGCATATTACTCCTATTTTACGCTCACTACACTGGTTGCCTGTTCATTTTACAGTAGATTTAAAAAAATTGGCTCCTTGTTTATAAACCTTGAAATGATTTGGCCCCTACATTTCTATGTGAGTTACTGACTGATTATCAACCCAATAGACCCCTTCGGTCTTCCAACCAGGATCTATTGGTTATTCCTAAATCAAGGCTGAAGTGCAGGGATGATCGTGCTTTCTGTACTGCTGCCCCCAGGCTTTGGAACGCCTTACCACTCTACATTAGACAAGCTCCTTCTGTTGATAAGTCCAGACTAAAGACATTTTTATTTTCTGAAGCATATGGCTGATGGGATATTTGTATGATTTATAATTTGTATTGTTTGTTTGTGTGGTTTTCTGTTTTTAATGACTTAATGGAAAGCACATTGGTCAACAGAAGTTGAAATTAATTGTGCTATATAAATAAATTGTCATTGCCATTGATAGTCAATTGTGTGTATCAGGACAGTGTGCAATCAGTACTCTCTTTATCTGTAATGGTTTTGTTTGGGTGCCTGAAAACGCGTGCACACTCAAGACTACCGCTGTGTTCTGTTTGCTGGCATAAATTGTGTATACAACATAAAACAGCTCCAGGTGATTTTTTTTTCTCCCCCCAGTGTCCTTGTTTAAAGAACAAAGCTTCTGTATTCCTTAAAACACCAATTAAGGGCCAGAACTTCACAGTTCTTCCTTGTTGCACTATGAAATTCCCCATCTGCCTGAAAGAAAAGTAATCAAAGACAGGAGGAAAACTTTTTCTCAAGCATCGTTCTGTTTCTCGATTTGTCTTCCAGCATCCCCACCGATAGTGAGACGTAGACGGCATCAATCGCCTTGGGTAATCAGTCATACTTTATAGCTTTGATCAAATGAATCTTTTAAAGGGATAGTTCAATCAAAAATTTAATTTTTCTTCCATACAGTGAAAGCCAGTGGGGTACAGTGGTGATTTGAACTTCATTATCTCTCAATGTATCGACAAAAAACATTCATTTTGCGTTCAGAGGAGAAAAGGAAAGTCATTCTGGTTTGAAACAACACAAGGGTGATGACAGAATTGTTTTGAGACCAGCTATCCATTTGTGTGTGTGTGTTATAGTCTGATCTTGCCTGCTGTGTATTCAGGAGCTTCAGGCAGACTTGAGTGAGCTGTCTCGGTCTCTGTGATAATGAATTAACCACACTCATTCAGTTAAACACCCACTCTCTCACTTTCGACTCCCCATCCTCTACCGCTCAAACCTGATGTGTCCGCGTAATTCACTTGTTTACCCCTCCCATCTCGCTCTGCTTTCATTGTTTGCGTCATGGAAGACAGAGCCTGGATCTCTTTCCATGGTCACCGTTTGGCGTCAGCAGGGACGTCTTGACTCTTTGACTAATGTGATCTTCAGGTCAGTGGTATTGAAAACGTTGTAATGGTCCCAATGAGGTTGAACCGTGGCCTCTATGTAGCCATTCATCAAAGAAAAAGAAACCTGTGGTGTGTGAGCAATTTGTAATGGTGAACAATATGCCAATACATGTTGTTGCAGCTGCAGGTTTGCTCTAAATTATTTATGAAACTGATTGCCACTGGCGTACATGTCGTCTTCTGGTGCAAACCGATTGGAGGGTTTTGCAATCCTCCTGGATTGAGCAATTCGTCCTACTTGTCCTTCGTCACATTTGTCCTTTTAGTTTTGGTAAGATATTCAGTTTGTTTGAAATGTATCATAGCAGTTTCACACTGGAGGCTAGCTACAATATAGAGTTTCTTAGAACATCAAAGGCCAACAAGCTTTATTTATTGACTTAAACCTGCCTGATGTAGGAAGTAAATAGCTCATATACTTGCAGGGCTCTCAGTATTTTAAACTGCGCTTCAGTGAAGGTGTAATGGACTTGAAAACCAAGCCATTTCATTGTGATTGGTTATTCCTCTTGAATGCCCAGCTAATTTAGTGCCAAGAGGAACAAGCACTAAAAGCGGTTCAAATCAAGTCTCACTGAGAAAGAACTTTCCTAAAATGAGTAAGCAGCTTGATGCAGTAAAGAAAACACTGACAAACCTTTAATGTATGGAAGTGTTTTTGCTATTTGAAATTTGTCACTGGGATGCAGACAAACGGTTTTGTCGTCGTCTGCCAGTTCGATTTGCCCCTGAGAGTGACGCATATTAGGCACGCTAGAAGAGAGCGAAGCTACTTTCCACTCTGAAGTTGAATTGGCAATTGGCAAGTCTTATTTTGCGACAAATTGTCCTCCGCTGACTCAAGCCTCCGGCTGTTCACATGTGGGAAAGAATAATAACTCTCTAGCAGCGGCATTAACTGGAGTGCTAGTGTGTGTGTGATGGCAGGAGCATTAGGAAAACGGCAAGGATTGGCAAGTGATAATTTGATCAATATGCTATTATGTGCAGAAAATGCAAGAGGGCTGAGGATCGACCCCTGACTCCCTCCCTTATCAATTGTACATGCGAGTAAATGTTGTCGTACAGGAATTTACAATTAGTCACCACTTTCCTCGCACAGGAGCATTTGCATAACATTTCTCTCATCTCCTAATGACTACACGGGCATTTTGCATAATTTATGCACAATGTTAGGAAAGGTTAGACAAATCAAGACGGGGGACAGACAATTTAGATTAATTATTTAAACTAAATCAGGTTTAGCTTCCCTTGATTTGTATATACAGAGGTTTTAGGGAGAAAATTACACGGGAAAGGGAGGGTTAGACACACTGAAGCGTGTAAGTGTGTGTGTGTGTGTGTGTGAGACTGAGCGTGCACACACACACAGTGCAGCGCTGCTCTCCTCACCGCTCAGTGTGTTCAGAACGAGCACCCATGCCGGTTCACACAACACCATGACTTCTCACCTCTGGTCAGCCTGGCTAACGGCGGCACGCCGCTGACAGACACAAGGACATATGGATACCCTCAACTCTGTTGTGGAGGTATTCTAAAGGATGGATCATGGTGCCAGGTCAGTGTCCGATTCGTCATTCGCTGTTGCACGACAGAAGGGACAGTGTGTGTGGCAGTGTTTAACCTTTGTGTTGTGCATGCACCTGTGTGTGTATGTGTTTTCATGCTTCCTAAAGCACAGCAGGGTTGAAGTCAGAAGGGAACAGTGCACAAACGGGATGGTTCGGACTCTAGCAGGTTTTGCCGCACATACACTTTGTGCTGTGTGTTGGGTTTTGTGAACAGTACCTCTGCACTTTTACAAAGCAAAAATATTCAGATAAGGTGACTTTCTCTGCTTGTCTCTCTCTTTCTTTCTGCCTGTCTGTTTTCCTGTCTCTTTCTCTTCCTGCTTCTGTCTGAACCTGTCTGTTGCTCCACCTGTTTGTCTCTCTGTCTTACTGTGGATCTGTTTGCCTGTCTTTCCATTTTTCTGTATCTTCTTTTGTGCCTCCCTCTTCCCCTACCTGCTCTTCTTTTTCTAAGTCTTGTTCTTCCCTCTGCACGTCTCTCTCTCTCTCTCTATTTATCTTTCTCTGTCTGCCTCTTTTTCTTTCCTTCTGCCTGCATCTCTCCACCTCTGCCTGTCTCTCTCTCTCTCTCTCTCTCAATTTTCAATTCAATTCAATTCATATTGCTTTATTGGCATGACATACAAAGGTACATATTGCCAAAGCATTGTACATTGTCTCTCTCTCTCTGTTGCATAGGGAAGCACTGTGTAAAACATGCATTTCAGAAATGTATACATAGCATTTTTTCAAAGTTAACACCCTGAGCAAAGGTCTCTCTCTCTTTCCTGCTCATTTTCGCTCAACCTTTTCTTTCTGTACCTCAGAGTACTATAATTCATACACTGTTACGCTGTTGGCTATTGTGTCTCACTGCATACTCATGAAAGTGTCATTTTGAAATATGAGTGTGCAATGATTGAGATATTGACCCCTCTCTTGCTCTTGCTCTCTCCCTTTGTAATCATTGTTGAAGTGCTTGTCTTGTGATATTAGAGTGTCAGTCAGTTGTAAACGTTCATTGCACAGTTTGTATGTGTATCACATAAAAGACTTTAAATTGCAGGAATGAGCTCATTAAAGCAACATGCAAACGGATTGTAAAACCTGAAAGCACATACAATGTGAGGACCAGCCAATGGTCACCATAAGGACAACGCAAGCTAAAGGCTTAATTAACATACAGTACTAAATGTTAATGAAAATGTGTAAGCGCAGAAAGGTCTGTGTGCACATTTGAAGTAGGGTGAGTAAAAGAAATATCCCCAATATTTCCATAATAGGAAAAACAAATGTGTGTACATGTGCAAGGGCTGGATGTAAATCAAACCCACAATGCACATTAAGAGTAGGCATGTATCCTTAGGTTTATATGGTTGATCATTCAGACCATATAATATAATCCTGCAGTGTGTGACATTTTAAAGATCAGTTGTGTCTGAGCGCTGCATCCCTTTGCGATCTTATAGTAGCCACACACACTGTCTCTCCCCACATCTCTGTTCCTAAACCTAGAGAGCTGCCTTGGTGTTTACTTATGTAAGCAGCAGCATATTGACTATCATAGAACCTCATAACTGCCTGATTTGAAATGCTCTACATAGGCAGCAACTCCACATGGGAGACTCTCAATTGATTTGATGTCAGCATGTTGCTATATCATGGGGTGATACTCGAAGCATAAACATGCAGTGCTAAGTGATGAAATAGTGATCAAATAATAATTAACAATCAATACCTATCAATAAATGTAAGTATTTATGATCGGTTTTGTCCACCACAATGGTAAGGTCACCTGATAAATGCAGTTCTGTCTTTAGTTGTTGTTTAAAACAATGTTATGTTTTGAAAAAGGCCCTCTTGCCTTTGAGATGCTGCCTCAATAGGCAGCTCACTAGGTTTTGAAACCGCGCAATTCTTCCATGTTGCAGACAGGTTTCGCACAAAAAGGTCATTTGCTGTTCCCTTTTGAGACCCCTCAGCCCCCCTTGAAACCCAGTCGTTACTTGATTCTGGAGTATTTATCACATCCGGCACAGCACAGAGGGCCTTAGCTGCCTAATGATGATAGAGTGAAATAATGTTTGACTAAATGTGTCATTTTGTTCTAGAGAGCATATGATTGGACAAAAATCTGTGTAGTGCAGGATGTCATCAGTTATTTTGGTCCGTTTTCTCTGTAGATTTGAAATGTGTAACTGCTAAAAGTAACTTTAGTCCACTTCTAGAAGTGCATTAGCACCTAGATGAGCTCAAAACTAGTAGACATGGACTACGAACATGACACCGTGGGAATTTGAGATGTTTTTATTTTTGCCTTCACTTGGGTAAAGTGCTGGCTGGTTGATTGTTTAGTAGGGGTGAGTGGTTAGGAGTGTGTGTGCACTGATTAGACTGCTGGTATGAATGCACTGCAGTAATGGTGCATCTCACCAAGTTACAGATAGACAGTGACCAGTACAATGTGTACGTGAACAAATGAGGCTGCAGAAAGAAAGACAGACACTGCAGTGCTAGGGCACACACTCACGATGTGAGCACTGCAAGACAAAAATGCTCCGTTTATGGAAGTGCTGTATAAGAGTGTTTGGTGCTGCAGGCAAAATGCAGAGATTTCACACACATCAAGAATTTCTGTATAGACAGAATAGACTATAACCACAGCCAGCCACCTGGGGAACTATACTTTCGCTTTTGCTTTTTTCATCTGCTTTGCACAGTTCTTCTTTCCTTTGTTTTTGCTTGTATTGTTTCAGCAACATGTTTTAGATGAACCAATATTTCCTTGCTCTACCATCAGGTAGTTTAACTAGTCACAGGATTTCTCACACCTATTTCAGTTAATTGTAACGCTAGACTAACCAAATGCAATTCCAAACATAATGACTGTTTTCAAACAGGTTTCAGTCTCTTACTGGTCTGATAGACGGATATGTTGAGGCTTTTGCTATGCCAGGCTGGTTGGAATTCTCAAACAAACAGATCAGTGTTTACGTGGTAATCAGTCTCTGCATATTAATTATTTTAACATACAGAACATTTACACATTTTAACTATTTAAATGCTTTCTTACTCTATATCAATTACTTACAGGTACAGTGTGTAGTTTTCAAACAGGTTTCTATCTCTTATTGGTCTTAAAGACAGATAGCCATGCCCCAAACTCACACCATTGGTTGAGGTGCTGTTGCTATGCCAGGCTGGTCAGAATTTTCAAAACAAAAAGATCAATATTTTGACAAGCAGTCACTTTCAAGTGTATCAACCTATACCGTATTTTTCGGACTATAAGTTGCACCTGAGTATAAGTAGCATCAGTCCAAAAATACGTCATGATGAGGAAAAAAAACATATATAAATCACACTGGACTATACATAAGTCGCATTTATTTAGAACCAAGAACCAAGAGAAAACATTACCATCTACAGCCACGAGAGGGCGCTCTATGTCTTCAGTGTAGACTACAGCAGCACTGAGCAGCATAGAGCGCCCTCTCGCGGCTGTAGACGGTAATGTTTTCTCTTGGTTCATGTCTCTTAGTTCATTTCTCTTGGTTCATGTCAAATTAATTTTGATAAGTCACACCTGACTATAAGTCGCAGGACCAGCCAAACTATGAAAACAAAGTGTGACTTATAGTCCGGAAAATACGGTACATGGTTTACTTAGAGTGATTTCTGCATGTCAGTTGTTTAATCATAAAATAAATGTTCGCTTTTTGACCAATCGCAAGCTTTCTTACTCTATGTAAATAACACAAATTTCACAAGCCTCATCAACTGGAATTTCAACCATAATGACTGTTTTCAAACAAGTCTCTGTCTGTTCATTGGTCTGACAGACTGCGCCCCAAAATCACACTATTGGCTCAGCCCGGTTTGCTACGCAAGGCAGGTCAGAATTCTCAAATAAACATAATGTTTTGGTAAACAGAGCCACAGTGTTTGAATTTGCAGGTGAATCAACTTACGCACAGTTTACTTAGTTGTTTCGGCATTAAAACGTATTTTATTATAGAGAAAATTTACAAATTTACACAACCAATCACAGTTTTTCTTATGCTGACAAAACAACATGTTAAATGTTTTATAGGCGTGTTTGTAAGCTTGTGCGCACCTCACACACATCTGCGTCATGTCCCTCCACTCAGGCGTGGCCCATCAGATTATCCCACCTCCCCCCAGCAGAATTCAATCTGTGGGCAAATATTGAATTATCCCAAGCTGCACCTGCACGTCCCTCTTGATTATAACCCTCCCTGCACACACCGCTGCCTTATCAACATCAAAGACCGATCTCACCTGTTTACCAGACCCATTTGGCTCTCGGTTTGAATAATAAATGCAGATTATAATTATTTTTCTGCCTAAGATGTTTGTAGTATTAGACTTCAAAGGCAACGCCCTCCAATTGTGTTACGCTAATTACCTCCGTGTGGCCTTGTCACTGATTTCTGTCCATTCAACACAGCCTAGATAAAGCCGAATGAAAATCCCTTGAGGTTAAACCCTTCCCATAGACCTAGATGTATTTGTGCGAAATATGCAACAAGCAAGTTTAACTTCTAACGATGTTGTTTAGAGTTATTGTTGGTAAGAGGTTGTTTGAGCGTTTAAAGCACAGGCTATAATTTACACACTTGTGCACCGGCAATGGCATTGAGAGAAAAGAAAGAGGGTGTCAAATTTATTGTTTATGATACAATTAAAATGGATGTAAATTTTTACCTTTTTGTGTTGCAGCGTAAAGTTAAGTTTTAAAATATTGAATATTTTTATTTATTGTAGTATTTTAGTATGTTTTACATTTTCTTTAAATGCTTTATTTAAAAAAAATTACTTTTAGTATTTAATTATATTATTGTTTTATGTTACTACATTAGTAAAAAAATATATAATTGACTTCCTACAAGATCATAAGCTTTCAAGCACAAGCCCTATGTAAACAATGTATCTGCCATTACTGTAACATAAAATGACTCGTACTGCCCATGGCTAGTGTGCGCAGATGTTGTTCCTCAGCGTGTTTGGCAGGGGAAATTACAGAGCCACTTTTTTGAAGGCAGTTTTAGTGCATCTAAAAATAAGACTATAAATAGGTGTATGTTTGTACAATGGAAAGAGACACAGAAGGGGATTGAGCGCTCTGAGCAAGGGGACCTGTCAGAGACTATCATCAGACAGTCCAGTAGTGTGTGTGATATTGCATTGTTCTTCATGTAATAGATATTTTGTTTGTTTTTGTAATGACATCTCTTTGTTGTTGTGGTAGTAGTGGTATGGTGCAGTGTTTAAGATCTCAGCTGATTGTAGATTGCAGGATCGAACCTCTTCGGAGACCAATGTGTCCTTGAGCATGAAAATTGATCTCAAGGTTTCTGAATGAGGAACTGAATTTGTATGCATGCATGTATGTTTTATTTATTTATTTATTTATTTATTTATTTATTTAGAGTTGTCTCTCTCTCTCTCTCTCTCTCTCTCTCTCTCTCTTTCTCTCTCTCTCTCTCTATATATATATATATATATATATATATATATATATATATAATTATTTTATTTATACTCTATTCAGATTTGTTCTATAAATTGTAAAATATGTGAAAATATTTACAATATGTATTTAGTTAGTTTTTATTTTTTTATATACGAATAATTCTTACAATATAAAATTATATACTGTATAATATTATAATGTATAAAAAATAAATATAAATAGAAGTTTAAAATAAACTGAATTCATAGCAGTTAAAATATGAAAAAATATATATATTTTTCAATTATATAATCACTTTAAATTATATATAATATAACATTTAAATAGTATCAATTATAACATAAATATATAGTATCTAGTATTTAATTTTCGAAATACCATTTTATCTTTCTATATTTCTCACCATATTTTTGGTGGTTTTATTTAGGTTTTCTAAAATATTTATATTTTAGGAAGGGGGTCAAAAAGCTGGTGTCAAAGTTTTGAAATTCCTGCGTTAGGCTACATCTTCCTTCCCTACTGTTTGGTTGAAGATGGAAATCAAATATATCCCAGCCCCTCATTCATGTTTTCCTCTTCCCACAGTACAGCTCCTCAGTGCTTTCTAATTAAAACAGCAACAGCTGGCCTGCCTCTGGATTCGCTTCACACGTCTTTAGCTATCCTAACAATAACGTGCCAGTCGAGGCGAGCTTGGAGGTTGGCACTTACCAGTCAAAATACATATCTGTGAATGTCCTTGAAGGGTTTCTTCCACCCACACAGTTTGTAAGTGAGTAAACGATGCTCAGAGCTTTGTAGCTCCTCAGCAGCCCTTTGAGAGAGAGATGAGAGTTAACAACTGTTATGATCTGTACAGATGCAGCAATGCAATATATAGCCTTGATTTGAGCCAGCAGATCGATTTGAAGGCATCAGCCGTGAAAGAAGGTGGTAAGGAGTGATGTGATCTCCTGAGGCTTTGATAAAAGACTGCTGTTCTGGAATCACACCACTGCAGACAGAGATGTTCTTCATTTAGAATAAGACTCCTTATGAAACCTTGGATTCTAAATAAGCAGTTTGTATTACACCGCTTTACAAGATTGCAGTTATGTTACTGGGAGAAAACTACATGACTACATGCAAGCAGTGGTTCCTAAACTTTTCAGTCTGCAGGTTGATGTTATTTTATATTATTATTTGATTATATCTTTGTAATGATAATTTTGGTGCGCGAGTTGCATATTTATCAAAACATTGTCTGAAGATACATGACAAATAAGGAAATTTATAATGAGAAATGTTCAAACATTACGAATCATATTGGTTGCAGGTGGTTTTACAGACTTAAAAAAATATATTTTCATTTTTTTAAGTCATATTTTTTATTATTTAATTGCTAATGCATATTTCCTCTTTTTTTGTGTATGATTTAGTACTACTGTTTAATGATAGGTAAAAATTGATAGCCTGAATGCACTGTAAGTCGCTTTGGATAAAAGCGTCTGCTAAATGCATAAATTTAATTTAATTTTAATTAAATTTAAATGTAATCTTTAGCAAATCTTAAAATGAAATTTCGTGATGCCTAAATTCTAGCATTAAAAAATCATTGATTTTATTTTAAAAAAAAAATTGTTGTTGTTGTTGATTTTGTTTTTTAGAAAGTTAACATTTCTTGATCATAAACCTTTTTGTGTTGTCATAATTGTTAATACACTTATTATTCACTTTATTATTCCGTAATTCAGTGCACTAGTGTATGCCTCACTTTCACATGTTTTGTCTAGCCTGTAATTTCCATGAACAAAATGGAAAAAGCTTTGTATTGCCTCTTTGTTTTAAGTCCCTTTGGATAAAAGTATCTGCTAAATGAAAAATGTTGATGAATAAATTAAGGTAGGCAACTGCTGATGTAGAGAATGAGCACACACAGTACTGGAACCACAGTAAAATCACATTTTAATAACCTTTTGGGGTCCATGCCATACAGAAGAGTATTTCTTGAACAAATAAGACTATAGGGAGACACTGTGCTATTGAGTTTCTGTGCTGCATTTGTGGTTGAATAAGGCCACGTTCCCTTCTCATTACTGTAGTTTATGCAAACCGTCTGGCATGCAAAGTCCTTGAGCTTCCGCCAGTATCTCTCTGCCACGTATTCCCCCTCTGTGAAGATGGAGGGCGACCCGTGATGAGGGTCTGGACAATGATGAATGGCCAGCATTAGCAAAGCGCTCTCTATTTTTCCCTCGTTTTCTCTGAATGATGCCCTGATGGGTCACCAGATGCCAGTTTGAGCACCTGGTCAGTCAGAGTTCATACCTACTCATTTCCTGGATCGGTCTATAATGTGTTTGTATCTGTGTGTGTGTAATTTATATACAAGTTAAGAAGTTTACAACATCCACCAGCAGAAACTAGATCGTAAAATCAGGGAAACCTCAACCCTTTGGTCTCTGCCAGTCGATTCTGCTTGCTGATAATAACTAGCCAGTGCTGCATGCGTGAGCTGCTACGTGATTCATAATCTAATCAAGATTGTCCTCAAACACCTCTCAATCTGAATAAAATCTTGGAGATGACCTTCACAGCCCTCAAGGAGACATTTCCCTTGTTTCTCCTTCAGTAGATGGTGCAACGGCCTCAAGGTCATTCAAATGTTAGGCAATATGTTAGGTTTGCTTTCACTTTAATCTGAGTGTTATGGAGCAACATACTGGATCAATAAAATGGCAGGTTTATCTGAATGCATAATGAAGCCTCTTAATTATCATGCTATCAAGGTTTCAGATGATAGTCGAACCTCTGACTGTATGTCAGCATAGATGCTAAGCTCAGTCAGTTTTAAAAGTGCTGTAGTATAAACCATAATTAGGATTTCTATGTGCATGTGCATGTATCACAGTGGATTTGAACCTAAAATCTTTCATACTCAGAACAGAAATGTAAACTATTGGTGATGATCGAGTGGTAATTGAACCACTGACCTCCAAAAACTCCTGGTGTGAGATGTAGGAAATAAGTCATTAAATATTAAATGTCTCAAGTTCAATTTGAACCCTTGAATATGTGTTCATCACAAAAGTAAAAGATTATATTATTAGTAATGCACCAAAAGGAAAATTCTAGTGTGAATTTATTCTTAAAGGCAGTGTAGGTGAATTGGTTAAAAAATAAATTATATGTTTGTTGAAAGTCGCTAAGTTAAGTGATGTAAATGTATTTCTATGTATTTGTTTTATCTGTAGACTATGGAAGCCCGTTTCCGCCACTGAATAAAAACTAAAACGAGGTAATTGCGACTTTTTATCTCACAATTCTGACTTTATAACATGCAATTGCAAATAAAGTCAAAACTGAGAGTTATAAACTCGCAGTTGTGAGATATAAAGTCAGAATTTCGAGATATGAACAGTCTTTTTTTTCACTGATTTGCGAGTTTTGGCCTGCAATTCTGACTTTATTTTTTCTCCCAGTTGTGAGTGCATATTTCACAATTCTGACTTTTTTTCTCAGAATTGCAAGTTATAAAGTCAGGAATGCGAGATACAGTATGAACTCTGAATTGCGAGTTTATAATCACAATTCTGAAAAAAAAAAGTCTGAATTATGAGAAAAAGTCGCAATTATTATTATTATTTTTATTTAGTGGCGGAAACAGGTTTCCATAGCGGACGATATATATTGGACAACCATAAAATGTTTGTCCAATCATATTCCTTAGTCCAAGTTGCTACAATATGCTGTCCTGCCTGTTCTCTTTGTTCTGACAGGAGGTACAACACTCTCACTTCATCCATCTGCCAAAGTTTAATGCTACTCCTACAGTCCTAAAGCTTTTAATTCGGCCTCTCGCATGGTAGTAGCGCTCTCTCAATGAGCCCCCAATGAGCTACTACGCAGGAAAAAGCAAACGGGTAGGGGTGTAACGATACGCGTATTCGTATTGAACCGTTCGGTACGACGCTTTCGGTTCGGTACGCGGTACGCATTATGTATACCGAACGGTTCGTTGGAGTAATTAATTATATTTGAAAAAAAAAAAAAAAAGAGAGAGAGATAGAAATATAATGATATGCGTTCAACAAGGTAGCCCAATAACCCAAACAACGTAACAGGCAACGCCCCTGACACTCCCGAAGAAGAAAAAAACACCATCTTATATGTTTATGTTAGGCTACTCAGCAGGCGCTCGCTCACTCAGTACGCGCTGAAGGCTCGTTGCAAAATAGTCAATGCGTTTAACAGACTAGAAATGAGAAGATCCTCCAATAACCAACAGGTCTGGTGTTTGGGTGCACTTTGGATTCCCTTTAAGCTATAATGGTGATGGCAAGAGAGTGGTGGATAAAAAAACAACGGTATGTCGCATCTGCAACATGACAGGGTACACCAGCGGGATTACAAAAAAAAAAAAAAAAAAAAAAAAACACCAGCGGGAATATCTGGGATATATGCGTCAGTACTATCTGGGAAAAGACGAAAAAAAGGAGAAACATGCACGCAGCAAACTATCCCTGCAGCATTTAGACACCGGTATTATAGCTTACAGGGAATCCAAAGTGCACCCACACCAGACCTGTTGGTTATTTTAGGATCTTATATTTCTGGTCTGTTAAATGCATTAGACATTTTGCAACAAGCCTTCAGCGCGTGCTGAGTGAGCGAGCGCCTTAGGGGCCGTTCACATATCGCTCCTAAAAACGCGTGGAAAACGCTAAGCACGTCTTTCTCCTCCTTTCCAAAGCGCTCGGGCAGAAGCGCTCATGAGGCGTCTGTCTTTGCTAAGCAACAATGACGTGCTCTCTCCATGAGACGCGGAAATTTCAGCGAAGGATAAATGGATTTGCAGCTCTAAAAATCGCTTGCAGTAGCTCTGCTACTAAATTTATTTCAAAATTGCAATCCATATACAACTATGATCAGCTGTTCCTTCATCTTGGCTGAGCTCTCAACGTTGTTACGGGAAAGGATGAAGCTGATTGGTTGGTTCTTGTCACATGACCCGCGGTGCGCTTGCGGCATTCTGAAAAGTTGAGATGTTTTTACATTTTGCTGTATCTAAAACGTATCGAACCGAACCGAACCGAACCGTGACATCAGTGTATCGTATCGAACCGAACCGTGAATTTTGTGAACCGTTACACCCCTACAAACGGGGATGAGCTTTCATGATTCAAAAGGTCACAGACATGCGACAGCTGTGGTTTTAATCAAAATGACTACTGAAACTTGCACTTTAAAGAGCCACGGTAAGTGTCACATGGGATTATTGAAGTTTGGAAAACATTTAAAAGGGTAGGAAAAAGTTGTTAAAAGTATATAACATCTTCACCGACCATCTGATTAAGATTATCAAATGTTCCCGATGCTTGAGAGTCCAGTCAGTCCCGGCTCAGCCCCCATTTCAATCACAGCCATATAATACAGACTTCTGAGAGATGCGAGACTTTCACTTTTGTCCCCTTTGCAGGAAGCGCCTCAGGATGAACCATGCCTAGTTTTGATTTGAGCTTGTTAGGTCAACTAAGGGCTGATTTGTTGAGATTAATATGCCACGGTTTAAAACGTTTATGGCGATTAAAGGCTGCAGGCTCTGCTCTGTCTTTCTCTCAGCCGTTTATCGGCGGGTGGCCATGAATCGATTACGTGAGCTCTGTTAGTCTCGATGTAATATCACATGAGCCGTGAGCTGTAAAAGATTCAATTCCTTTCTCCACTCAACCTGGAAAATCTCTAACACCCCAAATGCATCGGTTTTTCATTCTTGTCAGAGAAAAAATTTAATTAGTCTACTCAAACCTCGGCAATCAAAAGGGCTCTAGAAATTCCTGTCTATGTAAAGCTTGTGGACATTTTTGACTTGTTAGTTATTTCTAAGTAATATAGGTCACGTGGTAAAGTTTCAGGAGTGTTAACCGCATTTAAATACGGGAGGGAATCATTTTGTATGTGAATGGAGCAGAACTCACTCTCGAAACTATGATGATTCACACCATGGTATCTTGCATGTTTGGTATACTCAATTTAATATTACAATGACCAAAGACTCGTTATGTTCAGCTATTTTTCCTAAAGCACCTTCGACAAAAATGTCATGTTTTGTTTATGTTTGGAAGGCTGCTTTCTCAGAGCGCACTTTTGAAGGGTTGCCATGTCCACTCATTATAACCAACACTTATTAAGCATCTTTGGGATTGATAATTGGGCTCGGCTCATAAACTGATCCAGTTTATGTAGTTAATGAAGTAGGTCACTCTGTTTTAGTATGTGGTTTATTTCCAAGATAGCACAGTTGGATTTTAGTTTATTATGGGCTTGATTTATTAGATTTTTTTTTCTTTCTATTATGATCTTGCAACAGTTATGAGTCGAAAACACACCCCTTTGATTCATTTCACCACACATACAGAAAAGACAACTAAACATCTCGTTTTTCAGTTCGGTTCCATACACACAGTGTAGAATTCATTTACATTCGGTTGTCACTACCTGCGTTTTTAGAGAGTCAATTCGTTTGTAGAATGCAGTTGTCACTTGCTTAAATTACTGAACTGTGTATGAAAATTAAATTAAAATTAAAATTATGCATATAGCAGATGCTTTCAAGCTATCATTTTTCACCTACCATGTGTTCCCGGGGAATCGAACTCACAACCTTGTGCTTGCTTGCTTGCTAACGCAATGCTCTACCAGTTGAGCTACAGGAACACTATATGTATGTACAGAATTGAATTAAGTTCTAAAAGGTAAATTGACCTTTTCGTGAATTTAGTTGCATTGTGTACCTGGCCATAGACATGGCGAGTTATTTTATGGCATTCAAAATGACCCTACGTTGGGCGCCACATTTGGCGGCCACTGCATGCATTAAGTTAGATTTGGATTGGTCTTAAGTTAGAAAGAGCTAGATAGGGTCACTTAATGTGTAATTTCAAGCCATGCTAGGCTTAGTTCCCGAATGACATACCAAGGACGTTCTCAAAATTAGAGAAGCTTTGCTCACTGAGCCTTGGGGCTTTTCAGATTGTGTGTCAATACGGTTTACTGACGTATAGACATTCGTGCAAACAATACCTTTATCTTTGTCCTCTAGGAAAGTAATTGCTTTTGTTTCCAGTCATATTCCCTGTCAGACATGTCCTTTCTTCTGGTTTGTGTTTAGAGGTGATCAGGCAGAGGTATGCGGATCTGCCAGGAGAGCTGTTGATCGTGGAACTGGAGAAAGATCGGAATGGCTTGGGCCTCAGTCTGGCCGGGAACAGGGATCGCTCCTGCATGAGCATCTTCGTGGTGGGGATCACCGTCGGAGGACCGGCCAGCCGAGACGGGCGCATCAAAGTGGGCGACGAACTGTTGGAGGTGAAACGCGCAAACACACTGTCAAGTGATTGAGTGGTGGGGGTCGATTTGTTGAGGTGGGGCTTGGAGAAGGTGAACATCTTCAACTTTTAGAACAGTATTTATTTAAATAAAAAATAAAAAAATCACATTAAATTATTTGTTTATTAGCGAAATTATAATTGATACGCATTGGTTAATTAATCAGTAGCCAATAATAATATTAATGTAATTATTAATGTTATATTTTAAAGTATAATAATTATTAATTACGGTTTTATGATATTATTTTTTATTAATGATGTGACTTACATATTCTTACTTTTAATTGTCATTTATTTGATCAGTCTATCATATATCTATCTATATGTTTTTACACTGGAAAGAAGTTACTTGTGTATATATAAAATATAGGCTGCTCATTATTTATTTAATTATATATATTTAATATCATATATAATTAATATTAGTCAGTGACTTATATTGCTCAATTAATATAAATTATTAATAATAGTACAAAATATGTATTAAAACAGTGTTCCTGGCCTTTTTTACAAAGTGACTCTTACATAGCTCCCAGTGAGGAATTGTGGGTCAGTTCTCAGGATTTAGGATTTAGTTCTCTCGCTTTAATTTTGTCTTTCTCTAGGTAATAGCCTTTTCCTCTTGAGCCCCTTGTAATCCAAAGGAAGAAATGGTTGTTTCCATCAAATTCATTCTCATTCTAGTCTAATGCTGAATGAAGCATGGTGCTCAAGGGTCGTCTGGGTCAGTCTCATACAGGCAACATCTCTTTGAGTCTCGAGGGACGTGGTGGTCAGGCTGTCTGTTTAGGATGTGGATCAGCGGGTTCCTCCATCTCTGTCTTTATCTGTTTGTATCTGTTCCTGAGCTATAAATGTGCAAACGAGAGAGTAGGGTTTTGCCTCAGATGGCCGGATGAATTTCAAATGAAGCCACCTGCCCTCAGTTTCACTATCTCTGTCTGTGTTTTATCGCTTTCCCTGCCTTCCTCTTCTACTCGCTTTATCTCTCCAAGTGTTTCTCTAACTCTTTCAACCCCACAGGCTCACCATAAGACATAATTCATTGCGAGGTGAAACACTGATAACGCCAGGTCACGTTCATGTTTTTATACATGGACTATTTTAATGTTTTTATTAATGACTTTGAATTGAATTGGCCAAGCCCCACAGGAAGTTGAGTTTGGATTTTTAATTTTAACTGAATTTCCGTATAAATATAGAACTTTGTGACAAAATGTGAATATTTAAAAAATATAATATAAAAAAAAAATATATATATATGTATATATGTATATGTGTATATATATATGTGTATATATATATGTGTATATATATATATATATATATATATATATATATATATATATATATATATATTAAAAAAGCTAATCCACAAATTAATATTTAATCAGTTGATTATATAATTTTTAAACATTTTGGTGGATGTATTTGAACCATAGAATAAAAAAGATAATTTAAATATAATTAGTAATTATTTTTATTATTAATTATATTACTATTAATGTTTATTTATGACAAATTCATTTAAATACAATTTTGTACAGGTAATTAATAATATAGTCTAATATTTCTGGAAATAACACAGTGTGTATATATATTATGTTTATGGGTAATTCATGCTTAATGAAAAAAAATAAAAATACTTATAAAAAAAAAAAAAACTCAGCTGGTCCTCCATATTGCCTCATCCCACAATAAATTCCCTGATCTTTTCCCTTCTAAGTGGCACATTGGTTTCCACGTTCATTTCCTCCTCAGAATTGCCTATCGATTTAGTAATTTGGTCGACACGTACGAATGCCGTATTTCTGTGTGGAGTTTGGGGCCAGTGAAGCCGTGCTCACTGACCTCTGTCTAATATCCATCTCCATTAGGCGTGAACACACTGCAGCATTAGTCACCATCCACTAGTGCTCCTGCTTAATGATTCTGTCTCAGGTGATTGGAGACTAAAGTCAAACTGTCTCAAATACCTGTTCGCAAACTCAGATCTGGCTATTCGTAAAAGGTTCAGCAGAGCAATCTCTAACCAAAAAAAAGTGCCATGAAATTATCACAGGTTTTGGATGTGGTTCTCTGTGTTCAAATGTTGTTGTCCATGTTATTTGTCAGATCAGACACACAGAGTTTTCCAAACTTATGATTTTGGATGAAATTTATATGAATATATGTGGGAAAATTAACATTTTAGGTTTCTCAAGTTTCTCAGTTTTACCTTTTTAAATTATCTTTTTTTTTTTTTTTTTTTTTTTTTATTTATTTTATTTATTTGTTTTTATGTCCATATCCACCACGTTTATTGATTTTATCTTTTTTGTTTTGAGGTTTGGTTTAGTTTAGTTTTTGTTGTTGTTGTTTTGCCATTTTACCTTTCGTATTCCCTTGTTTTTCTTTTTTTGTTTTGTTGCCATTTCCCCCAAGTTTCTCATTTTACTACTGTAAGTTTTGTTTTTTGTTTTTGTTTCTCAGTTTCGCCTTTTGAAATCACACGGTTTATTTTTTATTTTTTGTTTATTTGACAAAAAAATCTTTTTTATCTTTTTTTTATATTTTGTTTTTTTTTTGTTTGTTGCCAATTCATCCAAGTTTTTAAATTTTACCTTCTAAAATTTTCACTTTCTTTGTTTGTATTTTTGTTACCATTTTCCCCCAACTTTCTCAGTTTCACCTTTTAAATTTCCACACATTTAATTAGTTTTTTTGTTGTCATTTTTGCCAAGTTTCTAAGTTGTAACCTTTTTTTTGGCCATTTAAATTGATCATAAAATGTTCTAATACTACAGTGTTTATCACTTGACAGTTTTCTTTGACAAGTCTTGTTTTTTGTCTTGTGCTGACAGAATTTTCTGTGCTTCCATCAGATAAACAACCAGGTGCTGTACGGCAGGAGCCACCAGAATGCATCGGCCATAATAAAAAGCGCCACTTCAAAGGTCAAACTTGTCCTGGTCAGGTAAGAGACCCTCAGAGACAACCCTCAGCCTGCTGTCATCTGCTCATTACTAAGAAATGACTCTCATTTCAGCTTTATCAAGAATTCTTTAGCTTATTAAAAATAATGAGATCATACATTTATTATAATGTGTTAGTGTATTCCTCCAGAGTTTTGAAATGTGTGATTAATTGCACCAAATTCAAAAATAATATCGTTATTAATTATTGATTCATTTACAGCTCTAATATTTATAACAAGCTCGAAATGTTGTGAATTATTGTCACTGTCTTCAGCTTGAATCAGCATGTTCGCAGAAACTGCCGTTCTTTCCTCTTTGCGATTACGCAAGCCAAGCAATCTCACTTGCCCAGATACAAATGAATTGCATTTTTTTTCTCCAGTCCAAACTCCTTGATCAAGCTGAAAACCCAAGGCACCGTGGCTAATTAGGATCATAAAGCAGGCTTTTTAAGGAGGCAGTGGCAGTCTGTGTAGGATTATAAGCAATCTGAGTCAGTGCTAGCACTTTCGTTAAACATTTCCATCTGAAGTGAACATGCTTTAAGAGAAAACCATTTCTCTGGGTCCAAATGTAAATGCAGTTATGTCTGTATACTGGTTGTTAACAAATATGTAATTTTATATATATATATATATATATATATATATATATATATATATATATATATATATATATATATATATAAATTAATTTGAATCTTTCAGTTTTCATGAGCAGTATCACATGAGTAGCAGTGTACTATCTCTGCATATCAGACAAAAAAGTATTCAAAAATACTGTTTACTCAGAATTCCATAGGAAATGAATATGGGTCATTTCGACCCCATTATACCTTCTTGGGTTAGTGATGCAAAAAATAGTTTTTTTTCTGGTCATATAACAAAGAAATATTAATGATAGTGGGGGAAAAACTGTTTTGGAGTTAACATTTCCTTCCATCAAGATATAGTGTGTGATATGTGTGTAATAAACTGGAACTGTTGTCACCTATAAAACATTTTTTGAAAGAATTAGAGGATTGTTGCAGTGCAATACATGGTTATAAAACAGCACAGCCAATAAGTTAGTCATAAACGAACACTTACTCTGTCATTGTACGTGTAATCATAGATTTATCTGTTTCTGTTCATATCTTGTGTTTTATTAGTCTATTTGTTAGCTTGATCTTTATTTGACTGGTTGTTTTGTCTGGTTTCACTGATAACGGCTGTGTAAAGACACCAGTATCTCCTTGCTGTCTGCAGATAATTATCAAAAGTCCAAGAAATATGACAGGCAGCTCAGATTACGTCTATCAAAACACATTAACATGCTACTGAATGGGAACAGAACCGTGTCCACCTGTTGTTACAACTAAGATGTGTGCTAACGTAAGGATAAAGAGCTTGAGGAGGATGGTGATCAAAATGAGGAGTTTACTGGATAACGAAGGAGATTACAGACGATATACACAACACATTAACGTCATAACTTCACAATACTACATCAGGTTAACATTCAAATAACAGCATTAACAAATACAGCATTATACAAATACAATCACGGAAGAGGAAGAACTGAACAGAACGGGTATTTGAGCACACAGGAGGTAATGAGGGAACTGGAGACAGGTGGGAATCAATCAATTAACAAAACAAGAACAGGAAGCCCAAATAAGGAAACAGAGTTTATAAACGTAACACCTGTGCCACGAATGGCAAAATAGTGGCCAGTTTCCAAGTTGTCTAGCGAGGGGATTTCATAGCTGGACAAAATCAATACTAGTTAGTTCTGATTTGGTGTTTTTGATCTTCATTCAGAAGGGGTTATTTGGAAACAAGCTGTGGATTGACCGTTTCTGCGTCGACCTTACCTTGAAAAATAAAAAACACATAACCTGTAAGGAGCGATATTACTGGTAAACCCTAAGATCTTGAAAAAGAGGCTCTGAGGATTCATGGCGCAACATCTCAATTTATCTGGCCCATCATTCCTTATCGATCTGAGCGGAGAAAACTGCCAAGAGCCGTGTGGGAACATGAGAAGTAGAGAGAGAGTGGCACCAATTTTGGCGTCGTTGAAAGGATGCGATTCATTTTTCTCAGTTAAGCCTTGTGCGAACATTGCCATTGATTTATAAAGTATTAAAACCTACTGTGGAAATCAACGGCTGTCGTCAACTTACCCTCATTCTTTAAAATACCTTTTTTGTGGCCAACAGAAAGAGGTTTGAACGAAGAGAGGTTGATTAATAGATGACTGAATTTTATTTTTTGGGTGAACTGTACCTTTAAGATGTTTTGCTGGTGAAAAAAAAAACACCATCATGATTCTGTGTGAATGTTTTTGTTTGTTTTGTGGAAAATTGACATGCTTTATACATTTGTGCTATTGCATCGAATTTCCTGTAAACAGACCTTAACATTAGATCTTTTTGTCTGTTGATAGGAATGAAGATGCTATCAATCAAATGGCTGTCGCTCCTTTTCCTTCCCAGGCTTCCTCATTCTACTCCAGTGAGGTAGGGTACATTATGAATAGCCACATTTGATTTTGTGTTGGTTTCAGTGTTTTTGTCCTAACTACCAGCCAACGAGTACAATTATGAACACCATGAAAACTGATTGGGTCCAATACATACTTTACTTAACATGAATGTTACATATATTATGCATTTTTTTGGGGGGGGGGGGGGGGGGGGTTAATAATTAAAAAAGAAAATAAAAAATTTAATTTAACTGAATATTGAAAAACAGAGATAATATATTTAATATATTAATGTTAAATTGTTGAGTAATTATATTATTGCATATATTAGATTAATCTGCAATTATTTATTTATTTTTTTATTGAATAAATTGCCTGTTTTGTCCTAAAAACTCAAGTGACCACCAAAATCATGCTCCACATAACACACACATTAAATACGTGCAGAATTTTCACTTTTAGGACACAATAGTGTAAAAATATTTAAAAATCTATTTTAATTCAATTAACAAATGTATAAATTGTTATTTAAAAACATTAAGGGCCCTATAATACACCCAGCACAATGTGACGCAAGGCGCAGCGCAAGTGTGTTGGCTAGTTTCAGTCCGGCGCCGTTCACATTTTCTCGACCAGTGCCAAGTCGTTTAATTAGCAAATGCATTTGCGTTCATTTTTGCGCCCATGGGCGTGCTGGTCTAAAAAAGAGGTGTGTTGAGGCGCATTGCTGGCGCATTGCTATTTTAAGGAACTGAAAATAGACTGCGCCATAGACCAACTCAAACCTGGTCTAAAGTCTTGCGCAAGGTTTTTTCTTTGTTTATTAATTATATATGTATGTACTGAGTGGGGCACGGCCGAGAGCCCGGTCTCGAGTCCCGCGGAGGAGATCAGAAGGATACAAAAACGGAGCAACGACAGTGAAGGACAAGAGAGGACCAGGCCTGGGTTTTATTTTGTGTTTTATTTTTGTTTGTGCACGGCAGTCGTCATGGCACGAGCGCAACTGGCTCTTAAAGGGATTGGAATATGAGACTCTGATTGGTTTATTGCATGTTTCGCCCAAAAAACACCCATTACTCATTAATAGAATAGGGTCAACACGTTTAGAACATGCGCCCCAGTGTGCAAACCGTTTTCCCGTTGCTAAAATAGCAAAAGTGGATTTGGACATGCCCTGAGTGCATCTGAACCGTGCGCTTTACACTTTGCGTTTAGATCGTTAAAATAGGGCCCTAAATGTTATATTTTAAAATAAATTATATTAAATGTAATAATTATTATATTATAGTAATATTTATATGATAATATATCATGTATTTATCCTTCATTTATTTATTTGTTTACTTAATCATTGAAATAATTGATTGCGTAAATTGCTTGTTAGTAGAGATTAGAGATTACGCCTCTTCATGCACTGCTGAAATGTAGAATTGGAAGAGTTGAACTGTTGTTTCTGATGCTTCAGAATACGGCAGCAGCTCCGGCTCCGGCTCCGGCTCCGGCTCCGGCTCCGGCTCCGGCTCCGGCTCTGGCTCTGGCTCCGGCAGAGAAGCCACAGCCGCCCCAGAGCCTCCCTCTGAGCAGAAGCTCACCCGAGCCGCCACTAATCAAGGTGAGTCCTCGCCAAATCAACACCCTTTAGCTTGTATGACGGGTCAGCCGCCATGAATTGCTAATTTGTATTAACTTTGGTTGATTTTTTTAACTTACATTTTGTATAGAACTAATTATACAAATACTTATAATTATATGTAAATTTCATGTAGAGTCCAAAGCATTTATTTAGTAAGATTTATTTTAGTCTGCCATGCTTGTAAGCCTGACTTTTCGACAGATATGATGCAAGAATGCAGCAACCAATGCCATTGTGATGAAAACAATAATGACTCTTGACTCAACGTTTTACGAGTCCGTCCCATCTCCCCTCGCTTTCATCCCCTCTTTGTCAGCCTGAGCTCAGACCAGCTGTTTCTGCCCTAAATGTGGATTTGTTTCGGTAAACAAACAGTTGAAAACGCCTCGGGGGCGCTTGACTCTAAACAGCAGCGCATTGTCATCGGCTGCCTCTAGCTTAACTCTGTCCTAGATGGAGGCAGCGAATGCAGTTTTGACCTAGTTGAGGCTCAGCTGGGAGTATCTAGGCCTTGTGCTTTATTTTACCTGTTTGTCTGACTCCTCATACAGGATCAACCCAGCTTGGTGCCGATTGTGAGCTCCACGCAGACAGATCAGGTGCACAAGACCTTCAGAGATGCAGAGTCAACCTTAAAGGTGAGGTGCACAAGTGATTTATTCTATCGCTAGTAATGTATTTCCATATTTGCCTCTTTACTCATGAATCAAAAAGTGTCCTGAATATTAGTCAGTTTTATGATTACGTCATTAATTTTTGGTTGTGTAGCCTCATATTCTGAGCGACAGAACTAATTAAAGTCTATTAATCATCTCAGAAGCTGAAACCTTCAGAGAAAATATTGGAGTCTCCAAGTGAACAGTCACCCAAGCCTCTTGTGGAGCAGGTGTGTTTGTTCATTAAAGTGTAAAACAAAACTCAGTTTGCAACACATTTAACTTCCTTAGTCATCATTAATGCATTCATTTTTGAGTTCCTCTTGACTTGAGTTGCATGCAAATTGGATGAGATATTTGGATGAGATCTAAATAGCTGCCAAAACACGGATGCTCTGCCTAGACAAAACATGGCAGTCATTAGTAAACAGTCTCACCTCTGTGTCTGTCTGTGTTCCTGCGGACTCGTCCTTCTCCTGGATTATCCCCAGATCACCAGTCTTCCCAAAATCCAGAGGAATTCCACCACACCCTCAGCAGGTTCTGTGGAGGTCACGTCCCCCGGATCATCCGTGCCAGAGTCCGGCACCAGCCCTGACTTCGAGTACTGCAGCAAAGGTGCAACACACTCAGTGCCGTGAATTGTGTTGAAAGCACTTTACATTGTTACTCTAATCGTCGTGTTTATGGACTTTTTTTTCTCGCTGCAATCTGTAGGTTTGTTTTGTTTGGTTTTTTTTTGCTCTACAATCTGTTTCACCTAAATGCATGTTTAAACGAGACTGAAATGAAAACAACACAGGCCTGGCGTGTGGATTTGCCTCTGCCTCTTTGAACACTGACAGTTTTAGTTTATAAAAACACCGAACATGAAGGACTTTATCTCTCTCTGTGTGTGTTTCAGACCCTGCTACATGTCCCATAGTTCCAGGACAAGAGACGGTTATTGAGATTTCTAAAGGCCGGTCTGGACTGGGTCTCAGTATAGTTGGTGGCAAAGATACCCAGCTGGTATGATACAAGATGTAAATGTGTGTGTGTGTGTGTGTGTGTATACGCGCTTTTTTGTTATATTTTTTTGTTGTTTGTTTTTCATATTATTTTTCTGTATTGTTTTTTTATTTATTTGTCTTTTTGTTTTGTTTTTTCTGTTTTGGGTTTTATCTTTTGTATTTGTTTTAATATTGCTATATTTTGGGGGGAGTTGTATTTTCTCTATTTTATTCATTATTTTTTGCTTTTTTTTTGTCTTTTCATTTGTTTTCCGTTTTTTGCTATTTTTCTGCTTTATTTGTTTTTTGTCTGTTCGTTTTGTCCTGTGTATTTGCAGTTTTTTCTGTTTAGTTTTAGTTTTTTGTTTTTGTTTTTTTGTTTTTGTTTTTTTTTCTTTTGTTTTTGTGTTTAGTTTTAGTTTTTTCTTTTTGTTTTTTCTTTTGTTTTTGTTTAGTTTTAGTTTTTTCGTTTTCTTTTTTCTTCTGTTTTTGTGTTTAGTTTTGTCTTTTAGATTTGTTTGCCAAGACTTAACCACTGAAAACAAATCATTAATAAATAAATGACCTCTGTTTTCAGTTTGTTAGCAAACAGGCTGAAATCACGTACAGCACCTTTGATTGAAACGCATGCATCAAAAGATCGTTTTAATTTGAGTTTTGGTCAATAACACATTTATTGTTGTTGATTGATTATTTTTCACGAGATTTGGTAGCGTACACACCCAGGATGCTTTCTTATGTTCAAAAAAAGCTAGATAAAAGGACAGGGTTCATTCTTTCCAGTGGGCCGCAGGGCTGAATCAGAACAGGCAGGTCACAGCGGGAGCTTTTTGTCTGCCCTGACTTTCTCTGCTGGGCTGCAGAGACAAACATCGCCTCAGGTTTTTATCAGTGTACTGCCACCTTGCCATCATAATTCTGCAACACCACGGCTCTATGGGCTAGTTTAGCTGTTAAAGGCTTCCATGAGTCAACAAAACCAACCCTTGGGCTCCACAGGTTTTCAGAAGAAAAAAGTGTCTGTGTGTTTTTATATAAAAGGATCTTAAAGGTGACAGGGAGCAGATATTGCACACCCTCATGTTGCTCCAAATCACTACAACTTACTTTCTTCTGTTGAACACAAAAATAGATATTTGATTGTTCTTTTCCATTCTGTTACAAAAAATAGTGGCTAAAGCTTTCAGGCTTCAATAAAGTATGCAAATAAAGTATCAAAAAAGTGATCTGTATGACACATGCACTATATTAATCTTGCTATACATCAGCTTTTTGCGAGAAACAGACTGACCATTTTTATCATCAAAGTTATTATTCAGTGATAATCTTATACTCCAGTGAGCTCTTAACCGAATCGAGAACCTGATCAGTTCATTTCATAAACACATCATTCAGTTTTTGTGAACTGGGAGATTTATTAAAAAGATCTGACTCAAAAGAATGATTGATTCAAAAAATAGAAAATGGCAAGATTTTTAGTGCATAATGAGCAATGTTGATATTAACTAAAATTGAACCTTTTAAAAAGTTTTCAGTAATTAAAATAGAGCTGACATAAAATAAAATATAAATACTACATAAAAAACTTTTTAGAGAATGTTGCCTTTGAAACTGTATAAAATATAAGTCAAAGTAATAAAGCACAAAAAATTACTGAAGTGTTAAAATGACTAAAAATAAAATTTAAAAATAAATATTGTTAAAATTAGAAAACAGAAATGTATAAAAAACAATGACAAGCACTGACAAAATTGACTAAAATATTAAATATTTTTCAATTATTATTAATAATTCAAAAGTACTATTATAGTATGTAAATAATTCTACTTAATTTACTATAACTTTTAACTTTTTTTTTCTTTGGTAGGACTTTTAAAATCTGGCTAAAGAGTCACTTTTGTGTTACTTTTGTCTCATTTATAAAGCTTTGAATCTTTTATTTCAAGTTTCATTGTCTTCTTTTCTGTTTCACATGAATTTGAAACGACCTATGGTGAGTAAATGGTGACAAAATGAACATTTTTAGGTGAGCTATGCTTTAAGAAAGATGTGATCGCAATTTGTAGTTCATTTATTTTTTGCCATGTTCCTCCTGTTCACACCCATTTCTCATCTTTTCAGGATGCTATAGTGATTCATGAAGTGTACGAGGAGGGGGCGGCGGCGCGGGACGGTCGACTCTGGGCCGGAGATCAGATTCTTGAGGTTTGTTTGATTTGTGTGTGTGTGAGAGAGAGAGAGAGAGAGTGTGTGTTGCAAGGTTATAGAGCGGGATGCCTTAAGCAAAATGGAAATTTGATGTTGGTTTGAGGCTCACAATTATTGTAAATAATAGGAATAGAGAAATTCTGACTCTGAGCGTTTACAATCATTAGATCTAAGCAGTGCTTCTCTGTTTTTGATTTAGATGATAGCTCCATCTTCTGGACATAGAGTAGCGTGAGCATTAGCTGTATTCATATTATGAATTCGTTTTATTTTTAGATTTTCTTTTTTAGTATTTTGTGTCATTTATAATTATTATTATCATATTATTCTATTTGTGGTTATTTTTTTAATAGTAATTCTGTATAGGTTTAATTTAGCATAATGGTTTTGTCTGTTAATGTGTCTGGTAACTGGGTCCTCTGGCGCCCCCTGCAGGTGAATGGTGTGGATCTGCGCAGTGTGGCTCACGAAGACGCAATAGCTGCTCTACGGCAAACACCGGCCAAAGTACGGTTGACAGTTTTGCGTGATGAGGCGCAATACAGGGACGAGGAGAACCTCGACATGTTCCGCATTGAACTTCAGAAGAGAACCGGACGCGGGCTGGGTCTGAGCATTGTTGGGAAGAGGTCAGTGAAAATTTGTCTTTCTTAGGAGGAGAAGAGAGCAAAAAATTTTTTTAAAAAATACAATAATATTTTTAAAATATGCACAATACAATAATAAGCATTTAAAGAATATTTTTTAAAAAGCACAATACAAGATCATTTTAAAATAGTATCTTAATAAAATGCACATTACAGTAAATATTAATAAAATGCAGTATAGTAATTTAGAAAAAATTTAATGAACTGCACAGTACAATAATAATTAAATGTGCAATATAGTATTTTTTAAATAAATAAAACAATGCATAAAACTATAATTGTTTTAAAATACTATAAAATTCACAGTATAATATTTTTAAATAATGTATTTATTCTTACATTTAAATGTATTTAGCAGACACTTTTATTCAAAGCAACTTAAGTTTTAAAAGTGCACAGTACAGTTAGATATCCAAAGGGACTTATCAATAAAATGCACAGTACAATAATCATTTTGAAATAAAATGATAGAACGAAATGCACCAAACACTCATTTAAAAAAAGATCAAATGTACAATACAATAGCAATCATTAAAAAAACACACAAAAAACAATAAAAACTAAAATAATATTATACTAATTTTGAAATTAAATAATAATAAATTCTGCTCAATACTATCATAATTTTTAAATAAAACCATAAAATAAAATTCACAATATAATAATCATTTAAAAAAAAAAACATGCATTATTGAAGAATAAAAAAATACATAAAAATGAACTACACAATAAAATAGTTGTTTTGGTTGTACACAAAAATGACGTGTGTTTCCTACATTTCCTCTCTCTTCAGGAATGGTAAAGGTGTGTTTATCTCCGATGTGGTGAAGGGCGGAGCGGCAGATCTGGATGGCAGACTGATGCAGGGCGACCAGATCCTGTCTGTGGATGGAGAGGACATGAGACAGGCCTCACAGGAGACCGTCGCCGCCATTCTCAAGGTGAGCTCCACCTGAATCCTAAAACTCAAGCCCAGTTTACAACACGTCCCAAAACTGGGATACAAGAGCGGATTGATTTGCAGTGACAGTTGCGGGATGCTGCCACTAGGTGTCGCTGTTTGATTGAGTATTTAGTGGCTTTGGTATTTATAAACATAAAATTTCGTATTTCTTGTTTAAATGTGTTGTTTTGTCTACAATCACAGTCATGAATTCAAAAAGATTTTATCAGAAATATTCCACAAAGTTTATTCCTATGAAAAATAGCGAATAGAGGTGTTACGTAGGACCGCATATTTTATTTCAAGTGACAAAAACACTGAATTTCATGGTCTACCCTGACCAATATATATTAAATATTATGCAAATTAAAAAAGGGCTATTATTGATAGAAATATGTCAGCATGAAGGTTGTAATTTATCATTTAAACAATGCCATCAGATCAGTTTATTGAATGTTTGCTAAGCATAGATATCTGCATATCAGCAATTATCATAAGTGTGCACAAAATTGATAATAAACAATATCCAGCCCAACCCTTCTGTAAGTTTTAAGACGTTAAAATTCAAGTAGCATCCAACACTTTGACAAGGCCCTTTGACATGTTTCACATTAGCTTTTCCAGACACTTGCTGTTACAGCATTACCTCCATGATTATTTTTCTCCTTAAATTAATAACTTATTGAATTGAGTAATAACATTGTGTTACAGATGTTATTACAAAAAGCTCATATATTTATACGTTATACAGTCGTGGCCAAAAATATCAGTCCCCTGTGATATCATATGTATATATGTGTTTATATATGCATATAAATGTAATATACTATTATATATTATACATATTACAATACACATTATATAGTGCAAATGAATTGAAAATTGTCAATTCATGGCGCTCTCTGCAGCTTTTTGGGGGTCATGTGAAAAAGGTCTTAATGATAATGTTCTGAACAGCGCGAAAAGAGGCTTCAGTGTTGTGCCAGTTGGTGGAATTGTGGGAAATGAATTGAATGAGGTTGCATTGAGCCCGTATTGTTTGGCTGTACCCTCCCTGTGGAGTTCAGCTCAATGGGGTTGGCTCTCTGGACGAGAGCGAGGATGTGTTATAGCATCAGGTCTTTGCATGAGTGTAAAGCTTCTCGAAAGTATGTGAAAGTGTATTTGAGAGGAAGTGAGTAAGAAGACACAGTCCACAGTGCCAAACCTGTGTGTGCGTCAACGTGTGCTGTGATCCTGCAGTGCGCCAGGGGCAAGGTGCTGTTGGAGCTGGGCCGACTGAAGGCTGCCTCCTGGATCTCTTCCAGACGCACCTCCCAGGGAAGTCAGGTGTGTAGCCTGTGCCCCGCACCTCATTGGGCTTCCCTGCCACGTCTTTAAAACTCGAAGTCCAGCATGCTGAGCTCTAACCCAATCAATAGTGCATGTTAGGGGACGGGCAAACCAGCGGCGTACTGCTGTGGGCATCTGTGTGTGCTACTCATCCATATTGCAAGAGAAAACAAAGGGAGTGTGTGTGTTTACTTGTCCGTATGTACTCATTTGTCACTAACTGAGACGTATGCATGTGTGATGGCATGGGTATGTTGTATATATGTGTAGGATAGCACCTTCAGCTAACTCTTTCTACTTTAGATGAGCCACTTGAGCGGCAACAGCAGCACCCCAACCCCCACGGCCCCTGCTGTGGCCCCGCCCCCTTCTCAAACCCTCAACAATAACAGCCAAAACATCACCGAGCCCAACAGCATAAGCACAGGTACTTCTCGCACCAGATCAGCACTTATGTAGCAGGAAACGGCCATAAAACAGACTTAAAACAACACATTTCTTATCTGTCGACAGCTAGCGGCAATGTTTAGAAAGCGCAAACAGTGTGCTTATGATTGTTGTTTTGAATGCAAATTGTTTATTTAAGTTTGAATAAAGTTGCGGTCACATTTGCTGTTGTTCGTCAAATTTTCTCGCCCGAAATCTAGACGTTTCATTAGGAATTCACACTATTGGGAATTCCGTGTTCAGGGTGAAATATTTCCCAAAGCAGAATTGGCGAAACGCGAATTTGCCATGTTGACCATCAGCAACCTTGTTAGCTGTCCTTGAAGGGAAACTCCACCCCAAAATAAAAATGTTGTTATTGATCACTTACCCTCATGTCGTTCCAAACCCATAAAAGCTTAGTTCGTCAAACGAAATGCTGGTGACTGACTTTTTATCCCTTCAGGGACAGAGCCAGGCGTTCGCACAGTGGAGATCATACGGGTAAGACCATTTGCCTCCGAAACACCTCAGTGGTTTGACGATCATGCTGAGTAGTTACAGTTTTATTGCACCCTTGTCTCACTCTTTTAGGGTCCCACCGATGCTTTGGGTGTGAGTATAGCGGGTGGTAAGGGCAGTCCGCTGGGCGACATCCCCATTTTCATCGCCATGATCCAGGCCAACGGTGTGGCTGCCAGGACACATCGCCTCAAAGTACAGCATCCTTGGCTTTACAGTTCCTTCCTTTTGCTAATTTTCCTCTTCTGGCCTGTGTAAATCAAGCAGAGAGTTATTGATTAAGCATCATACAGTGGTTTGGGTGTGAAGGGCATTGCTGGGGATTGGGTTTGTATCAGTTTGAATGAATTTCAAGCAATTTTTCTTTTAATGTACCTCTCTTAGGTAGGTGACAGGATTGTGAGCATCAACTCTCAGTCTCTGGATGGCTTGACTCATGGGGATGTCGTAAATATGCTGAAGAATTCTTATGGCACCATCGTCCTCCAGGTACACGTTTAACTCAATAACGCTCTTTGTTCATTAAATTCACCTGTTTTCGGATGTTTACTATTTGCAGCAGCATAGTTCATGATGTAGCAACCAATTTCTGGATAAAGGCCTTTTAACACCAAGGACGGTTACTGTAATGATAAATATTTCTAAGATAAACTATATCAATAGCGGTTCAAAGAAACAATATTGTTGTAATTATTTAAGTTACCATTAAAGTTATCTTTATAGTTGTCGTTCTTGATGTTAAACGTGCCTTAAGAATCTTTGGGCCAAAACATACTTTCGCAAGTACACAAATAAAAACATGGCTGTTCTGACAAAAGCATGGTCCGTTGTTTGTACATAAAGTGCATTCTTGCAATATTATTGTGTAACTTATTTTAATTTACTTGCTCGGCAAGATTTTCTTCAAATTATTGTTTTGACGTGACAGCAATTGTCCTCATAGAGAAAGCTTACTGTAGCTACAGTGCCCCCTTGTGTTATGTTTTAAATTCTTCGCAACATAGTAATGTGAAACCTAGCTTTATAAGCTAGACGTGTCTGCGTTTACGTGCTGGCGTAGAGTACTTTGCTTCTTCTTCTTCTGCTAAACAGTTTTGGATGAACTAGTTTAACGAAGTAGCAAGGCTGCGAAGAATGCAACCTACAATACAAATTAGCTACAGCGTTCTCACTCGCTGGCTAGCTATTGAGGAAACTCACAGGTAATGCGATTTGAAGACAGTGTGCTTGTTAACAGGACCACACCAGATCACCAGGGGGGTTTCGGTGTGGTGCACGAAACCCCCCATGGTTACTCCGAAAGTTTTTTTTTTTTTTTAGGAATCGTTTGGTGGGTTTCTTCTTAATCGCAAGAAATTTCACGTAACCCACTGCTAGTTTGATATTGCACCCTAAGTTTGAATGTGGAGTTTTTATATGTTAGCATTTATTGGTAGATATCAGAAACGAAGGTTACCATATTAAGTATACTATGGTACATTTTTGTAAGTGGTGTTTTTGCATGTAGCTGCGGTTTCAATGATGTGTGTATACACGCTTGTATTGTGTGCTGTTATTGCTATGCAGAGCCGGCATGTGTGTATATGTTTTGTACGGTTATCAGTGTGTGTTAGCGGAGACGGTGTATCGAAGGACAGTGTGCTGTGTATATGTGTGAGCGCGTGTTTGTTTGGACTCATGGTGGTGTGTGTGTGTGAGTGGTTGGTGCTGTGTCACTGGGCTGTTATCAGCTGTGTGCAGCTGTGCGGCAGTTGCACACGGGTTGCCAGATAATCCCAGTCCTTTATGCAAATGTGCCGTTATCTGCGCTGTTCCAGGAGGAATGCACAGGGCTTTTAAACAGGGGAGCCCAGCCTGCAAAGCCCTGATTACAGCAGCTCAGAGAGCAATTATTGTTTAGCTCTCTCTCTCTCTCTCTCTCTCTCTCTCTCTCTTTCCCTTATTCAATCCCTCTTCACTCGTTTGAGAGAGAGCTTACTTTCTTTCTCTGTCTCTCTCTCACTTTCTGGCTGCTATGTGTTTAATTGTACATATGTAATGCCATATGCTCTTACTCATGTCACAGAAATCAGATAATTTGATATTGTTTTTTCATTCTGCCTGTGATGATGTGCTTTTATTTTTTTAAGTTTAGCTAACTATTGTTATTTTTTGTTTTGTTTTTAATTACTAAAAACAGTTACTCTTCTTTTTACATTTTTATTGGTCTGTTTTTCTTAACTACTTTCTTTTTTCTCATTCTTTTTTAAATCTTCTTTTTATCAGTCTTTATTTCTATTTATTTATTTATTTATATATTACTTTTTCTTTTTATCAGTGTTCCTCTATTTATATTCTATTCTCACTTTCTTTTTTTTTTGCTCTTTTTTTCTCTTTTATCAGTCTCTTTCTTTCCGTCTTTCAGTAGGTGTAGGTAAAGATAGTGAGTGTTATGACTTGGAAGTGTTTCACTGTTGTTGTTGACTCATTCATTAATTAGCTTTTGTTTATTGTGTAATTCACTTTTAATTGCCTTGCTGTTAATTAAATATGCAAATTAATATGCCACTGCCCTCATAGCCAGCCCAGAGTTTAGTGGAAGAGGAAAGTTTAAATGAAACATGACAGACAAAGGCATTTTTGATTCTGGTGAGGTTTGATGAACAGCGGCTGAGCGATTGGTCACCAAGAAGAACATTAAAGGATTGTTAGGATGCATTTCAGTGCCAAACACACACACACACAAAACACAGCAGTTTACTGTTATCTACAGGCATACAGTTCTTTTTTTTACAACATACATCTAAATAGGAAAATAACACTCTTTCAAGACTTAATCTTTCAAGTTTAATGTTTGACGGTGTCCGTCTGTGATTGACAGGTGGTTGCTGACACCAACATCAGTGCTATAGCCAATCAGGTGGAGAGTCTGTCCAGTAGCTCCGCCCCAAGCACCAATCCAGAGGTCCGGCCGGTGGAACCAGAGTGAGTGACATCACTGTGGCAACAAAACTGTTTGAGTGTCCTGTTTGACCTTAAACATTCCGCTACAGTATTCTCAGGAGATCATATGTGATTTTGTTCTGTGTGTGTGTGTGTGTGTGTGTGATATTGACAGGACGCCCAAGCCAAAGACCATCACTCTGGAGAAGGGCTCAGACGGGCTGGGCTTCAGCATCGTGGGTGGCTTTGGGAGTCCACATGGAGATCTTCCTATCTACGTCAAAACCGTGTTCAGCAAGGTAATTCCTGTAGGATCACATTTGCAGATTCAATTAAACTAATCACACTTTGGCTGCATTTACACTGGCACAACAAAATCCGATTTTTGCTCATATTTGACACCGATCGGAATTTGTTGCGCACGTGTAAACAAAAAAAATCCACACAAGATTGGGGTTTTACGGCCTATAAACTGAGCCACTTCCAAATGTGGTTTTAAATCAGATACATATCTGATATCTGGACAAACACAACACACATATATGAAGGCTGTTTTAAAATATTACATAAAATAACAGTAAATAGCACAAGCATAACACTGATATGTAGTTACTCTTAAATTAATGTAACTTTTTTTATAACAGGCTGTTAAAATCAAAACATTTCAGCCACTTATTTATTATTTGCTTACATGTTCAGAACCCTGAATATAACACCTGTATAATATGAAAAGGTGGATGTGTAAAACAGTAATGTATATTTCTAGCATGTTGCTGCGCGCAGACTGTACGGCTCTGTTCGTGCCCTGGCCCCCAGGTGGCAGCATAGAGCTCTGTTTCACAGGAACACAACCAGCAATAAGACTCTGGTCAAGCACTTCATATTCAGCAAGAAACAACACATGATTTGTATTTATGTGATAGGTTTCTTCTGATGACTCTTCCAGCCCCACTGGCAATCCAAGAATTCCAATAAATATTGTTCAAAGAAAATATTTGAAAATATAAATGAATATATCATTGAAATATATAACCACATTTATATGTAATAATTCTGAATATTTAATATTATCTATATCATTGAAATACTATTTAAGGATTTTTCTCAAATTTGTTAGATTTAGTGATCTGCATTATAGTCTATCGGTCACTTTTAATTCTGTGAATTAATAAATAATGTTGTCCTCTCCTTACCTACAGGGGGCAGCGGCGGTGGACGGGCGTCTGAAACGTGGTGACCAGCTGCTGTCGGTCAATGGAGAGAGTCTGGAGGGCGTCACACACGAGCAGGCCGTGGCCATACTGAAGAAGCAGCGGGGAAGCGTCACGCTGTCCGTCCTCTCCTAACAAACACACTAAAGTCTACATCCACTGCAAAACACACACACTGCATTCACACGTCCATTATTTGGCCGCCTTACTTCCTGATATGGAGATGGTTTGCACTCGATCGTTTAAACTCCGCCCTGTTACTGTATGTCCACCTGGTCTCCAAATCAATCCGATAAATACTTATAAAGGGAAATTACTGTATCGTCTTTGTCTTAGACACAGACGTGTAGCCTCTCCACCGGTGAGCAGGTGAATTATGGGGCAATATTAGAGAAGCTTATTTAGATGAAATGAGTGCTGGTAACTCAAGACCAGGAGGAAAAATTTAAGTACAACACACACTAACACACGCAATTTGTTTGTAATGATCTTTTCAGTCCACATACAATAACTTCTAATGTTGGTGTCTTGATCTTTTGATTTAAAACAATATGTTCATGACCTACTGACAAACCCTATTTACAAAAAATCTGAGGAATTGTTTGTAGTAGATGAATTTATGGATGAGCGTTAATAAGGGATGACAGATGTGCCTTGGGCAGATCAGATCGTGATGGGATGGTTTTAGTTAGTATTAGATATAGCATCATTTCAATCAGGTTCTTTACATTGCAGGGTAGCTTTGTGAATATTTCAAGAAATAGTTCATCAAAAGATGAAAAAAAAAAAACATCTCTGATGTTGCTCCGAACCTGTATTACTCTTTTTTTTCTGTGGAGCTTAAAATTAGATATTTTGTGAAATGTTCACGCTGCTCTCTTCCATACAATGAAAGTGGATGGGGACTGGAGTTTTTTTTTTTATTCAGAAATGCCAAAAATAACCATAAAATATGACCAAATTGTTCATATGACAAGTTTGATGTGACGGATGAATTGAAATTGAAGTCGATTTTCACTTGCAGTCTTCCCTGTGAGTAAAATTTCAGACAATTCTTCACACAAAGGTATTAATGTTAGTCATTTGTCATGACAGATTTTATGTGGAACATAGTAGTGGATGTTTTGCTGAATATTCACACTACTCTTTTCCAGAAAATAAAAATGAGACAGATATTTTAGAAATTTAGAAATGACATTATAACAATATAAGAATTGTAGTTTTGCATGAGGAATGATTATCACTTAAACTCTTCGCTGAAATAAACATTTCAGGCAAATTTTCATACAAAGCTATTATTTTAAGTCGTTCTCACTTAAAATCTTTCTCCAAAATTCGTAAAATTCTTTACACAGAGCGATTATTTTCCTTCAGGAGTTTTATTCACTTTCTTTGTATGCAAAAGAGCAACCTTAAAATTCTGTTCTTAGCTAAATATCTCCTTTTAGATTCCAAAATAAGTCATATAGGTTTGGAATTACATAAATGATGACAATTTTAATTTTGGGGAGAACTATTCCACTCTATTATGTTTCTATGGTGTATTGGAATTCACAGAAATGCATAACATAGTTTTTTTTTTTTTTACATTTGTGTAATTCCATTTGTAATTAATTTGCACACGTCTATCATTTCATTGTGAATATGTAATTTATTTCCTTTTTTAGGATGTTTTTGCATCGCTTTTGTCTTTTAGAAAAGGTCTGACACATCTTGTTTGAGACTGTGTGTGTCTGTGTGTCACAATATGAGGATATCCTGTGTCAGCCTCTCTCCTAGAGGAAGTGTAGCAGGCTCTTCAGAGACTATCAGGGCTCTCCAGGCTGTAGACAGCGCGTGGAAACCTTGTCCAGTCCGTCTCTTCCACCAAGCACATCCTCATATGATGCCTCTTGAATTTTTGTGCCACGTGGACGGTGTGTTGTGAGCTGTCCAGCACTATGTCCCTTTAAAAAGATGTCCTGTATCTCCTATGCCTGTCTTCCCCTTTCTCCTTAAAAGAATAATAAAATGCAACGCTCCAATCTGCTACCATCAGCTAGATCTTTACATTTGGGCTGTGAACCACAGAAAATGGCTTGAATCATGTTAAAACTTCAACTCGCCCTCAGATGACTCGAGTAGTAACACCTTTTGATCAGCCATTTTTCTGTCGGTGTATTGTTTTTAAAGTCAAAAGAAACCATTTAGTTAAATTCATACACAAGATACAGATCTAAGCCTGAAATAAAGCTGATTTCTTAACATTTGCAAAACAAACAAGTGCTCATTATGGTCTTTGACTTTATTTTGGACAAGTAGAATTTATCGAAAGTGACAAAAAATAAAGTTATTTTCATTTTAAGTGTCTTTTGACTTGTATTTTAAGCTTTATTTTAATGCACAAGAAACATTCACAACACTTATTTCTGCACTTTTTACATGCACGTCCATTTAAATAATTAGTGACACGAAGATATTTTTAAAGAAAATAATTTTGTTCAGCAAGGATGCATTACATTTAATCTAACGTTTGTCACAAGAGTCCTATTTAAAATAAATGCTGTTCTTTTTAACTTTATTCATCAGAAATAGTTCCACAAAAAATAGACAGCGAGTAATGGCTGCTAATATTTAGCTTTGAATCACGGGAAGAAAAAATACATTTAAAATATATATTAAAATAGAGCTATTTTAAGTTCTAATAATTATTTCACAATATTAGGGCTTTCATTATATTTGATCAGATAAATGCACCCGTTGTGAGCATAAAAGACCCCAAACCATTACAAATCCTACGATCAAAGACTTTTGAATGGTAGAGGATTTTATTTTATGAATATTATTATTAAGTATTATTTAAAGAGGTTTGCAAAACAAAGATCAGTGAGATACTGAATGCATGATACTGCAGTAACATGCTCAATAAATATTCTTCAGAATTAACTACAGTTAATGTTAATTACACAAACCTGCAAAAAATAACCCTGCTGACCTTTGGTACAAGATGAGCTGTGTCAGCTATTAAAATGATAACTTATTTCCAACAATAAGTAAGGTTAACATGGCGTGCTGACTGGGCTGATTATGGACGTTTCCTTGAGATTACATCTTGGTCACTTTTTCATCTGTTTGGTGAACGATCACGTTCTCATATGCTTTAGGGTCTTCACTGCTCCTGAAAAACAATTGTCACAATTCCAGAGATGAATACATAACTTTTAAAGAGAATAGTCACTCTTTCCCATTCATTTTAATCATTGCCATTTAAATTTGAACCTTTTATTCTAGGATTCATTTCAAGAACATCATTTTAGCACAAAGCATCAGATGAGGCGTTTTATTTTACCTGAACATAATTTCAGGCCATGTCACTGTTTCTCATGCAGTGTCAGTAATGATGGTGTATATTTTTACAGCCTTGCACCACTTTAAGCTTTGTAACAGCTGTATTATTGAGGTATTATTACCTGACTGCATCAAGACTGGTTTCATGGGTTGATCCATTAGTCATGGCGTATTCAGTGGGCACTGCTTCTGCTTCGCTTTAGTCAACAAAGACGGATTCATGTTTTTTTTACAGACCAAATTTCAGAAACTAGCTGCTAATTAAAATAAGTGTATTACATGAACTATAAAGACAGATAAACATGACTTGTGAGACTTAACCTTCATTTAGACATGTAGCTATTACTGATGAGAAAATTAATTAATGTGCATTAGCCTACCAGCATTTCACTAACACAGAAAAATGTAAATTCTGGGAGGCTATATTAGCTATAGGCCTACTCACATTCATGACTGACTTTCTTTAGAGACACACACAAAAGATATTTTGGACTTCAGGCTAAGTTCTAAACCATTTTGTGAAAGAAGTGAAGTCATACTGGTTTGGAACGACAAAAGATGGTGAGAATTCCAAGTGTTAACATTTACATTTTTAGTTGAATTTAGTCTTTTCCGTGTTAAAATTGCTACTGGTTTTAGTGTGGTGTTGAAATTGAAGCATACAGTTACCTTGGAGTTTTACACCAGGCTTTGTTTACAAGGAAGGCGATGAAGACGAGAAAGAGGAAAACCGCGACGGCGATGATTCCCGTCAGCCAGTTTGGCAGAGCTTGCTCAGCTTTCTCTGGAATTTCTCGTGCCATAAATACAAAAACGGTAGTTAAAATACCTAAAACTGTTGCATTCGAACGCTTGATCTCACTATGATATGCTTAGCGGTGCTATTTTCCACATTTCTAGATTTCCCTCCAAAAACAAAACATCTGTGAAGGCTTTACCTGCTTGCCCCGCAACTAGCCCCAGAGTGAGGACAAGCCAGTGAAGCACGGTGAATGATTTCCCCATTTTTATTCCTCTCCAGGTGCGCGATAATTTGTTTTAAATGTGCACTATAAACTGCTCAAATAAAACCTGTATCCTGCCTCTTACCAGGAAACAGGTATCTGGATTTCCATGGAAGAAAAAGACAACACCCAGTGGTCTGTACAACTGGAGTCAATCATTTACCCGCCCCATGATATTCAGCTATCGCAAAGGACATAACAGAGATGTGATCTGATTCAGCTGTTATCCCAGTGATAAATATCAGCTATAAATATTCATTGCTTTCATAATGCTATTTTGCTATTAAAACGACGGTGGAGTTGTTAATCTAGTGGAGGAGGTCCTATCTCCATACAGATTTAAGAAGATTTCCTCGATGAGGAATTTGTCTGGTTAGTATTGCATGGTTTAAATTTAGGAATAGATCACTGAAGGGCTGTTTGACACATTAAACCCACCAGTAACACTTGCTGCTGTGGAAGTTACAGTTTAGCTAGAGCAAAACAAGCGAACGGTCTATAATTGACCCCGATTAGTGTTTGAGTTCAAGTTCAAACAAACCCATCATTCATCAACTTGAAACTGTTGTAGGTTAGTAAAGCGACTCTTTCAAGGGATAGGCTAGTTCACGCAAAAATTAACATTTGGTGAACATTGACTCACCCTCGGCACATCCAAGATGTAGATACTTCAGTGGAACAGATTTGGAAATATTTAGCTTTGCGTCACTTGGTCACCAGTGGATCCTCAGTGAATGGGTGCCGTCAGAATCAGTCCAAACAGCTGATAAAAACATCACAATAATCCACATGTAATCCACACCAATCCAGTCCATCCATTAATAGTGAAGTAAAAAGTTGCGTGTTTAAGGTATAACTCCATCAATGCATTAATACATTTCCATAAACACAACTGTTGCTTATGGCCAAAATAACAGTCTATAGTCCATAAAAATGCTTCCTCTAGTGAAAAAGTCCATCCCCTGTTGTCCTCTCACATCAAAATCCACCAACGTATTTGTTTAGACAAGTTTTTGCTTGTAAACGGCGCTTGATCTATGTATCTTTCTCACCAGGTTCAGATGAAACTGCTTCTTCACTAGAGTTAAAATGTCTTATTTGTGGATTTGGTTTTTACAAACGTGCAGCATTTCAATTCACAAGACATTAATTGATAGACTGGAGTGGTGTGGATTGTTGTAATGGTTTTATCAGCTGCTTGGACTCTCGTTCTGACGGCACCCATTCACTGAGGATCCACTGCTGACCAAGTGATGTAATGCTAAGAACAGATTGGATGGCTTGACGGTTGGTACATTTTCAGCAAATGTACATTTTTGGGTAAACCACTCTATTAACAGCACGCTTAACTAACCTACAACAACTTAAAGTTGATGAATGACAAGTTTGTTTGAACTTAAGGGCATTGCTGTCCGTATTTGTCCTCTTATTAAACCACAAGAGATGAGTGCACATGAGAGAGCGCTCTTGAAGAGTGACAGAACAAATGATTAACAGACCAAAACAGTGAAAAAGAGGCGGAGTTGGACAAAGACCACGATCCGCCCCTCTGGACTCAAGAGACTCAGACAGTGTCTCACAGCCCAGAGAAAATTAGCACCTCTTTATAACTAGAAAAGCGCTCTTCCCACTCATTAACACCTCGCGTAAAATACCGACCTGCTCCCCAAGGGAGCCACTCTTGCTGATGGTGTGGCCATGAGAGACTGCAGAGGAGACTCTTTCCACTGGCCTGTCCTGCCTCTGAGAAACAGACCTTTGGGAGGTTCACTGGGACGTCCTTGTCCCAGAAGGAGGGGCGTCTTAATTGAATAGTTATCTCAGGATAATGGTGGTTTTTATCAGTCGGTGAGCATGTCTTTTCGTTATGATTGGGCTCCTTTGAGATCCATACAGGTTGAAGCTCTGTATCCTCCAGTTTGGGGTCACTTGTGGGAAAAAGGCGGAAAGCGACTATGCTGCAGGTAATTAAAAAGGGAAATGACGCCTTCAAAAATCCCTGATTGACTCCCTCTGTTGTACCACCAGCCCACCATTTCATGAGCAAGAGCGTTTGGCATTTGAGATGAATGAAGAGGCTTAATAGAATTAGAGTGTTTTGATGCATGTTGAGTCTCTGGTGGGATAAACATGGGCCTGTTTCTCACATAGTATTCATGGGAAGCGGATACCATCGAAGATCTGACTAATCTTTAATGGAATGGAGTGAAGTTTACTTGATAAGATAAATGAGACATGTTTGTGTTAATAGTTATATATAACAATGCATTTAAATTCACAACTGTAATGTAGCTTAAGACTTAATAAAATGACAATTTTATTAAATTTTACTCACTGTTATGTTGTTCCAAACCTCCAAACAAGCAGTTATTTTCCAGATTGTATTGGTTGCGCTTTTCCAGACAGTATTTATATAAACCTTGAGCTCCAAAAATGACAAAAATCATTATCATTTACTGTTTTATTTATTATTTATTTATGGTGATTTATTTTTTATTTAATGCTTTTTGGTCCACATTTTTCTCAAAGCACCATAAATAAATACACTTTATTTATGGAAATATTTTTTTTCCAAATTTTATATTTAAAATATAATATGTTATTATATTTTATATTTATACATTTTTATTTATATATATATATATATATATATATATATATATATATATATATATATATATATATAATATATATATATATATGTGTGTGTGTGTGTGTGTGTGTGTGTGTGTGTGTGTCTGTGTGTTAAATATTATGCAGTTTTTTGGTCAAAAAGCACAATAGACAAATTTTAAAAATAGCATTTATGGTGATTTCTATATTACATAATATCAAAATTATATAATAATCTAAATTATATTATTTATTTATTTATCATTAAATATCACTGCAAATAAATAAATCTAAGTTTGTTTTTTAAGGTGATTTACTTGTCATTTTTGGAGCTCAGTTTCCATAAGTATCCATACTGTAAACATATTCCATGTCTTTTAAAACCACAACATTCGAATATGCTCAAAATTCATCAGAGCTTTTAAATCTTGTTTGCATAAATTCAAACAGTATGATGCGTCAAGATGGCTTGCACCAGCTTTGATGTCAGTTGCCTCAAACTTTCTTTGATCTAATGCTCAATCATCACTGACATCAAACCAGGTGAAAAAAAAACAAAAAACATTTGGGTTTGGAACAACATGAGTAAATGATAACCAGTTTGTTTATCTCATTTATCAATGTAAAATATTGTAAAAGTTGTATGTAGTACCATTCATATTTCTCTCTCTTAGAGCCAAATATCCATCCTCATACAAACTGTGTATTTGTGATTTCACTCTCCTCTTGACATGTAAGAGCAGATACTGTACAGACATTTGACATGTAGCTTTATCTCTTTAGTTTGAAATGTCTCTCATGTCCTCCAGCTGATAGAATGGAGAGCGTTTGGGAAGGTTGTTCATGAGTGTGGGTGTGGATCAGTGATTGGTCTGGGAACTGCCCTTGGATCAGTTTTCACAGTCCCTGTAGGGCCCCTTGGGACCAGTAGACCGACCAATGACTTTTTCATTGGCTTTGATTCTTATCAGCCCTTCAGAGTCATATTCCCAGGGTTCAGACACCCATGTACGCCCTGTTATGACCCTGACTGTCCTCACACCCTCAGAATCTTAAAATAACAGGCTTTTTCTGAACAGGGCATATCCGTGTTTTTATAGTATTGAGCGCCTGCAGTATATGTTTTAGATGGCTGAATCTAAATCGTGTTAAAGGTATTTCTTGTTATCACATCCCACTGTATTCATTTTTCATGTCAGGGATTTAAAATTTTGTTCCTTACATGGAAATACATTGTATTTTCCACGACTCGCGTGAGTGATTTGACAGTATTTTCATATTTCTCAGTCCCTTTATTTATTTCAGTTTAATCCCCCTGCTGTTTTTTTTTTATTTATTTTGACACTTCGTAAAACGCTCCACTGGATATTTTTCATTCTCCACCTTTACAGTTGTCATGGCAACAGAAAATATTATAATTCAGACGTTTGACAATATGGACATAATGTCCAGCAAACATGTTTGGACACTCACACTATATTCAGCTTTTTTTTTTCAGAAGAATAGCACACATTTTCAGGTTTGTTTTTTTATTTTTGTGGGTTTTTATAGAAACTTTGTGTGATATAACATTGCATATGTTCATAGATAGATTTTCACCTTACAACAAAGGCCTTTCTACTAAATATCACATTAAAATAATAATTTTTTTGTTTGTTTGTTTGCTCGTTTAATACCCAATAAAAGACTTAAAGGTACCAAGACTGGTTACTCAATCCTCTGCTAAAAAGCAGATCAAGTTCATACAAGTCAAATAAAGTGACAGAACATTACTCCATGAATGCATGATTGCGAGATGGTCGGGTTGGAGGGGTGTTTGAGCCAAAGAAATGAACGAATGAATGATGTGGGATGTGAATAAATGGTGTACCATGATCACAATGCAAAAGAACAGTCTAAAGGAACAAGGGTCACACAACATTATCCCGCTCTATGTACACGCTCTTGTACCTCCTCCACCTTTTTTCATGTATGTGTGTGGGTTTGAAAATAATACCGAAAAACCATTTATAAAATGGTGTTTTTTTCCAAATAGCACTTTGTTGCTATTGCCACTGACATTGGTAAGATTTAAATAAAGGTCATAACCAATTCAATTTCCCAGTGTTTGTTGCACAAAGCCAAAGCCGGGGCGTCCATTATCATGTTTTTGTAATAATGACGATCATTTACTCACCCTCCAAACATGTAGGAGTTTCTATTTTGTAAAGATATTTTGAAGAACAATGGAAGTCAGTTGGGACCAAAAACCGAAAAGACGTTGGACCCCATTGACTTTCATTGTAAGGTCTTCAAATTTTCTTTTTCTGGGATCCGTCGAAAATAAGAACTCACGTTTGGAATGATATGAGGTTGAGTAAATGATGCCAAAATTGTCTTTTTTGGCAGTGAACTATTCCCTTTCTTGCTTCAAATGCTCTTTTTTTGTTTTGTTGTAAAAGTCCAGCTGTTTCCAATACCTTCCTTCCTAGTGGTGTACCTGATGAGATGTGGGTACCATTCAATCTGTGTTCTTTTTGTTTCCAGGTGGCGATCGACAATTCCTGCCTAGGCAACTGATTTTGGACTAAAAAACGGCCTGACGTTTTCCCCCGTATCAGCGTCTCACCACAGAGGGCAACTTAGCGTCGAAGTGCGAAGAGAAGAGCTTAACAGAAAGTCAAACGTAGGAATATGCTTGCACACAACATGAACATACGCTAGTTTGTGGTCCATGAAGCACTGCGCCCTGTCAAACCCAGGGCTCTAGAAATCAGTCCGCCAATGCCAAATCAGTCATCGCTGAGCGTTTCCGTCTAGCGGGAGGCTGGAATGGTGCAGTCCCCTTGCCGAAGACCTGGACTCCACCGATGAGTCCTGATCTTCGGTAAAGCTCTCCGGACTAGCGTCCCCGTCCAGCAGGCTCCCACAGCTGGAGTTGGGGCTCAGCATCTCCTGAAGGAGGTCATCCCGAGCCAGGGTGGCATCTCGGGTGGCACGGGCGGGGGCTTCGCCGCCCACCATATCGTCCTGGTCGTTAAGGAGCTTGGCCAGGAAGTTGATGTACTTCATAGCCAGGCGGAGGATCTCGTTTTTGCTGAGCTTCTTGTCAGGAGGATGGGTGGGGATGAGCTTTCGCAGCTCGGCGAAGGCACCGTTCACGTTCTGCTGCCGCCAACGTTCGCGGCTGTTGGTGAAAATCCGTCGCACGATTTTGGGCTGAGAACCTGCAAAGCAAAGGAAGTCGCCTATAGTCAGGTTATACTCTTCCCCAGTGGTTTGTGGTGTCACAATCTGCATTATTATTATTTTTTACTTAAGAGGGTGAGTTCTTGTTCGAAACAAATCAGCGACGCGGTTGAGTGCTTTAACAGTGGTTTCCTTGTGAACACACCTAAGGTGTTCACTCACTTCTCACTGATAGATTAGCTTTTTATCTCCCCCTATTTAGCCAAGAATTAATTAACCTTTCTATTATCTATGGCATTTTACATTCAATTATTCAGGGCCATTTCTCATCCTCGACAGCTCTGTTGGAACGGGCCTATCAATGCTTCACTTTGCCTGATGCACCACTGACTTCATATAATTACACTTAGTTAAATGGATTCCCAACCTCTTGAGTTAAGGAATAATTTAAAGCGTTTTTGAAATGGCGGTTAGGGTAGTGTTACCTTTCATGCTCTTCTATATCATATAAGAACATATTGTGTTGCCATTTGCCATTTTCGGCTCATTAGAATCCAGCATTTACACGCAGCCAAACACTGACTCATATTTGCATTTTTATAGGAAACTATTCTCTATCTCTCCAGTGCATCTCTCTCTTAAAGGCCTGATTTGTGTCTTAAATCGTATTTGTTTCACAACGTTATTGTATGATTTTTAGGGATGCAAAGATACTGACATTATGGAAATTGTCACTTTAGATAAATAATATTTATTTCATTTTCAAATGCAATTGTGACATTCTTTCTATCACAAAAATATGTTAGATTAAAGTGCAATAAAAATTTCAAAATTAGAAGTTAGTTAAAAAAAATGAAGGATTCATTTTAAAAAAGATTTTAAGTGACACAAAGTAATTGTACCAGATAAAGACATCATGTATTAATTTTGTATGCTCTATTCTTTATTACAAAATGTTTTCTCATACTAAAGCAAGCTTGTTTGGCGCATGGTATTTGTTGTTTTAGACGGAGAGAAGAAGACTGAGATGATGCATTGGAAATCATGAAATGAAAGAGAAAAGCACAGCCAAAGAGTGGCTTACCATACATAGAAAGATCTAAAATGCTCCTACCATCGCTGATTTCAACCTCATAAGGTGCAGGTCTGCGTTTCACTCGACTGCTGGGATACATCCCATACTGATCCGCTTCTCCAGCAAAACCACTGAGGACAAACATGAAACATGAGATTTAAGCAACTGGAAAGATGAAAGATGCTTCAAATGTCATTGAACAAAACAGAACAGAATAGAAATAGCTCAGAAAATAAAAAGTGTATATAAAAATACATTTTAATGTATTATTTTTATCTTTGACATATTGCAACATAAAATGCATTTAAAAATAAGAAAGCACTAAAATAATAAATGAATCAAAAGAATAAGCTAAGAAAAAATCTGCATAATAAAAATACATTTTAATCCATTATATTTTTATTTGATTCTCACATAAAATACCTTTAAAAATAAGAAAGCACTTAAACACATAAATAGAATAGAATAGCCTTAGAAAAACGTGCATATTAAAAATACATTTTAATGCATTTTATTTATCTTTGACTTATTCCAAGATAAAAATGTCTTTAAAATGAGAAACCACTTAAATGCTAAAGTGTTAGATTGCAATGGAAAATGCTTGAAGGAAATGCATAGAAAAAATACATTTGAATGCATTATATTACATAGTCTAAGATCAAATGTCTTTGAAAATGAGAAATTAAACACTTAAAAAAAGTGTATTGAAATAAATTTTAATGCATTAGATTTATCTTTAACATGACATTGCTGATGGAGAAAATTAAGTGTTTACATTTAATATAGTCAATAGAATAGAAGTAAGAACGAAAAATAGAAATATCTATACATTTTAGTGCATTAACTAAAACTCCATTTTACTCATTCTTTTATTAGATAAGTAGAAGATGAAAACTGATAAAATAAATAATAATAAAAAAAAGAATAAAAAAGACCCTTTTATCTTTTTCTGCATTGTTTATATAACTATGAAGTTTCAGGATCATTTAATATAAATTTAATAGGCTAAATTGCAACTAACTGTAGGCTTCCATAATATTATAGTGTAGTCTACCGTTTATTTCAGGTAAAGTAAAATAAAGAATATTTACAGGTTATCTCAGGCTATAGTGTAAGAAAATAAAAAAACGAGAAATTTAAGATTTTAAGATTGTTACTAATGTTATCATGCAAATTCACTAGGCTATATGTATTTCGTAAATGCATCTGGTTTAGCAACAGATATTTAAATGTCCGTATTTATTGTGCATGCTGTGTGAAAGTGTTCGTTACCTGTTAATAGTGGTGAGCGGTGGGGTCATGTTGCTGTAGAGCATCGCTCGCGCCGGGAGAGGGAAAGCGGGCGGACTCAACTGCACCATTCGAGTGTCGCTCAGCGGGTCTCTGGGGGGCAGCGGCAGTGGGATCGGTGGTCTGCACAGCTCGGTGGTCTGCACCTTATGGCTGATGTCTGCCTTGAGCTCTCTGCCTTTTATATCCGCGCTCCCTCCTCTCCTGGACAGCTCGATCACTCTCACTTCCTTTTTTAGCTCGGTGGCGTGGTGAGCCGTTTCCTTGGCGACTCCATTAAGGATGCAGCGCTCCTCGGGGAGGTGATGCTCTCCCGTCTCCGTCCTCGTGCCTTCCTGTTTCCCGCATGCATCTCCCTTCTCGGGCGCGGTGTCGCGCGGGGGAGATCCGCAGCCCTCCGTGCTCGGGCTGAGCGGAAATTGCTCGGATTTCAGTTTTTCCATCATCCTTCAGTCAAAATGCAAACAAGCGGGTTTTCCCAAAAGCTTTGATATATAGTAGTCTTATCCAAGGGAAATTGTAATTCCCAACCAATCCAGCGGCGGTTTAGCTTCTCATAGGGGGTCACCTGTGAAAGAACACACCTATGATTAAGTGGAATATTACGCGCATCCTTTCTGTCCTGAGCGCGCGCTTGACTGGAAACACTGACAGTGTACAGTAATGCAGCTCTGTGACAGCACGTGTCATGTGTGTCTCACTCAGCTGCTGGAGACAGGCAAAGGCCGGATCAAGCAAGCAAGTTGCTTAAATGTAGCCTACAAACTCAAATGAGACACATGATGCATTTCAAGTTTTTGGTCAGATCTGTTTTACGGTGTGTGTGTGTTTAGTGTTTTTTTCTCTGTCTCTCTCGTCTCGAGATGACCTTGGTCTGTCATATCATCATTCTGCTCATGGTATCTGGAGATAAGCGTGTCATACCGGTGTCTTGGTCGGGAAAGAGCTTATCTTCGGCTAACATTGTTCTACATTTCAACAGAATATGATCTGCATAATTATTACAGGACATATTCAACACATTTTGCATATTAAATCACATTCTTACATTTAAATGACCAGCTTTATTAGTATTATTATTATTATTTTAACATGATTCGTCACTGTAATCTAATATAATTTCGTATATTTCAATATAAATTTACATTAGCCTATTTTGTAGGTGATGTTACTCTCAATATGGTGTCTCAATTTATTTATACGCGTTGTTTGTTTATGTCTTTTCTTTTTTTTATGAAGGATTTGCGTCAATTTTGCGCATTTTTGTCTCGTTTTCAATATAATAGATAGGCCTACTAAAAGAGCTTTTAACTTTTTCGTAGTTGACTGATTGTTTATAATGTAATTTCGTCGTCGCAAAAAAAAAAAAAAAATAATTCTAAGATTGAAGCACGATAATAGGCCGATTAGTAATTGTTATATTTACCTTCACAGAGAAACCAGTGTCATCTACTTTTAATAATGTTTACTTTTGTGTGTAAATATGCTACATGATCATTATTAATAGGCTACATCATACCCAATTTAGACACACTTTAACATTTAATAATGTACTATACACTATTTAATAATGTATTTCTAATATATGCAAGTGCTTATATTTGCTCAGATAATAAACAGGATATTTGCACGGTCTCAGATAGACTAATAATTCGTCTCGTGAATGTCAACAAGCTTGAAAAATAAATAATCCATGTTGATTAGGATATAAATAAAATAGGCTAAAAGTGAATTTTAGTTTAGGAATGAAATATCGCTGTGTCTCGTCCATTTATTAATGGAGTTCTGGAGAAAATGGAGAAAATAACGAAATTGTATTTTATATGGAAAACTGAGTCGAAAGGAATCGAATTACGTAATTTTGGATTAAACGATTATGTCTAAAACGCGCGTTATTAATAAAATAAATGCCAAATCGACATCTGCCTTGTGCAGGCTCCAGGGCCTATTTGCTCCAACACCGTAAACAACAAAAATAAAATATATAAATCATACCTGACCTCATATTAATCATCTGGCTTCGATAGAAAGCCTAATTATGAGCTGCATTAGTATCAAAGGAGCGCAGAAACACCAATATTTGCCTCTTACCGTCGTCGGGCGGTGGATGTTAGTGTGTGCATGGAGCCATTTTGTGGTGGGTCATCCATGTCTGAGGTTTTAGATGCACTGAAGTGCTGTGTGGAACTGGAAGTGAGGTCTATATAATTCCACATCACGTCCAGCGCGCGCCTCTCTGTATGGGGAGCGGAACACGGGCGCAATGTGGCCAGGCGAGATAAGAGCGCAGTGACGGCCACCGCGCGGTCGATAAGCCCCTAAACCCATTATTTATGAAATGATTCATTATTATTTTGCTTTTTATCGAGGGCAAATGCGAAGAGAAAAATATAGACTTATATTGTGACTGGATATGCATAAAAAAATAAATAACTCAGCAGATTGAGGGGGAAAAAACGAACGCGTAATATTGTTGAACTGCTTCGGGGCTCAATCAGAAATTAATTATGCGGCCAGAAGTAACACATTTTCAGTGATATCAGCTGGGGATGTAGGGTTGAAAAGTAGCATTAGCGGCTGTTTGTTTTACACATTTTAGCGTTTTCGGGCGTTCAGCTGGAAATTATGTACATAACCCTCACTCAGAAAAACATCTTCGACAGGATACACAAACTGCAAAAGCGGAGTATTGCGAATTATATATAATTGTATATATATATATAATTGTATAATTTGTTTATAATGTTTTGATACATTAGTGCACATGTATGTAAAAAAATCGAATACTTTTTAAAATGTAGGACTATGTATGTAAAATGTATATATATATATATATATATATATATATATATATATATATATATATATATATATATATATATATATATATATATAATAGTGATATAATTGAGTGGTTTTTTTTTACATACAATTAAAACATTTAATGTATAATACTGGCTTTAACAAAACAATAGTTATGAATGAGCTAAAATATCAGGTGCATCCTTGATATTCGATATAATTTATTTAATATATAACTAATAAATTATAGTTACAGTTAATATAATAATAGACTATAAAAACGTCACTCAGCCTATCTACTATATTTGTAGCCTAATGTTGCACTTATATTCAGAAGCCATTTCAAAAGTAACTATGGTAGAATTGCATCATAATTTAGTCACTCAAATGTTTTTCTCTGGAGTTATGTGCAAATGTTTGCGTGTACTGAAGATGTTTCGATGATGATGGAGATATAAAGCCCATTAGTTCGTCTTCATCGTTGTCAACATTAGCACAGATAAACTTAATTGTCAACACTGGAAAGGGGTGTCAGGTATAGAGGAGAATGCAGACAGCTGATGATATATCGTCATGAATGAATGAATGAAATAGACGCAGAATAATAATGTGTGGGAAATCAGCTCCATCATCTGACAGCCTTTGATCTCGGGCCTTTGTTAGTTCATTGCCACGGATCTGGAGTGATTTGGGATGGATGCCCCCGCGAGACTCGCCAGAATTTGGTGTAAAGCTCGAAGGAGCACCTTGCGGAGTGTGATAAGACGGTATCAGTGAGCCAGCGACCCCGGGTTCATCCGTCAGACAGGGACGAGAGCCACTGGGTGTACCAGAGCTGTCTGGCAGACACTACCACCAAGACAGCTTCCTCCCATGACAAGCCTGTTTGCTCCATCCAATATAAATCTGCTCTAAATCTACTCGCATTATTTCCAGGTGGTAATAATAAACACCCAGGCCAAGGACATGACATTTAACCATTCAAGATGCAGACTAACTCTCTCCTTCTCATGGTGGACTCAAATCGACCCTTCACACTCAAGGTAAGTTCTCCATGAGTTCTTCAAACTTTTAAACGACTAAATGTTCGGAAAGCCACCTCTCTTCCCCATGAACAGGAAAAAGGTTGTTGTTGAGATCGTGATCGGATGACCTTGTCACGATTCTCAGAGCTCGAGGACGAACTCTTGTTTCTGATGTCACGACCAGCTTCCTGCAAGCCTCGCTGACCAGAAGAAGTCAAAACTAACAGTGGTTTCCATCTCATAACAGTTTGCAAACAATTTTTGAGTAAAGAAAGGTTACAGAGTTAGTCAGAATGCGCTAATAGTCGTGAACGAGTAGCTTTTATTATATCTCAAGTACCTAAAACCACGATATTTGTTGTATTTAGTTGTTTTTCTAAAATGCCACTGCGTCAAAATCGCTAGGCTATACTATGGCAAAATAAAAACTTGGTGTTCGGTAGGCTAAGTGATTCTGATAAATTCACCAAGCTCTCTAAAGTGCTTTTGATTCGTTAAAAAGAAAGTCCGACTCATAAAAGTCGAGTTCATTTAGGAATCGAACTGGTTTCTCTGTGTGTTTTTGATTCGGTTAAAAAGAACAGTCTCAAATGAGTCATTTGTTGGGTACAGTCTATTGTACTACTGGTTGGTCTATTTGGCTTTGATTCACTGTAAAGAACCGACTCATTAGAGTCATTCGTTCAGGATTTTAGACTAGTCGCGCTGTATGTTTTGATTCACTGTAATGAACCGACTCATAAAAGTTATTCGTTCAGGAATCGGACTACCACTGGTCAACCTATATGTTTTTATTCACTAGAAAGAACCTGTTCATAGTCATTAAAAAATAGACCAAATTTAGAAGAGATTAGAAGAATCTGAGGGATTAGAGAAAAAGAGGGGAGCATTTGTAATAGTGATTACGACTTCTAATGAGGTGGCTCGGGCATCTATTTCGGATGCCTCCTGGACGCCTTCCCAGGGAGGTGTTCCAGGCACGTCTCACCGGGAGGAGGCCCCGGGGAAGACCTAGGACACGCTGGAGGGACTATGTCTCCCGGCTGGCCTGGGAACGCCTCGGGGTCCCCCCGGAAGAGCTGGAAGAAGTGGCTAGGGAGAGGGAAGTCTGGGCGTCTCTGCTTAGACTGTTGCCCCCGCGACCCGGCCCCGGATAAGCGGAAGATGATGGATGGATGGATGGACTTCTAATGGCGGGATTTGGTTTTGGCAGTATCATGAATCGTCAGAGCGTGTATGCGCAAATTTCCTCAATACAGCATCGCCCTCTAATGGTTAGACAGTGTATGACATATTACACTCATTAGCATGTTCAGTGGTAGCTCAGAAAAAAAAGTTACAAAAATAAACAGGGAAAAAAGATAATTGTAAGGGAAAGATTAAGAAAGTTACAGTAATTTTATATTATATATTTTATTTTCTACAGATCAGACTTCATCTGCTTTATATGTAGTTGTATTACATTTATTCATTTATTTAATAAAATAGGGCTTATATTCCTAATATTGCTTAATGTAGGCTACCCCTAATATTTTAGCAGTGGTGTATTTATCTCAGTTGTGTACAAAAGGCATTGTATGCTGTTCTTGACAATAAAGACCTAATGTTTTATATGTATATATATATATATATTTATTGTTATTCAAAACAATGTCCACTAGCCAAAAAAATAAAATTGTATATGGGATTATAACCATTAAAGCCTTTAACAATTAGTCAATACAATTAGTCAGTCACAAGTTGATAGGAGTAATTTATATATATATATATATATATATATATATATATATATATATATATATATATATATATATATATATATATATATATATATATATATATATATAAATAAATATGTGTGTGTGTGTGTGTGTGTGTGTATATATATCTATATATATATATATATATATATATATAGATATATAGATATATATATACACACACACACATATTTTGTTAGAAGAAAAAAGAAAAAGCTTTTAAAACAGTGTATCTTTCATATAATCTGTGTTCAATCATTTACTGTGCATATTTTTGTCTTGTGTCTTGCAGGTACCTAAAATGTCCACTAGATAGAGTTATGCACTAAGCTACTCCTTCATTTGCGTCCCATCTTCAGTCCCTATAAGGTCGTGGAATACGGCTTCACCGAAGAGAGGAGCTTTACGGGAAACTATTTTCACAAGGAATACATTCTTTCCTCTTAAACCAGGTCACGCCACCCCTCCCCTCCTGACATATTTGCCTTGTGCAACTCAAATGTAGGTTTATAGCCAAAGTAAGTCTATGGATCTTCCTATTAGACATACACTACATCTAATTATTAACAGATTTCAATAGAACCTTGCTTGATTTTTGCATAACACAGGAAAACATTAAGGAATATCAGTTATATAATTTCTATTCCCAGTACTCTAAACAGTGTTCCTTTGTATCTCCAGAAGTTTTTACACCAAAGAGTGGCTGCTGAAGCCACCATGGTATACTTGGAAGTACCATAAATAAGCCATTGTACACAAATTTCAGTACCATCATATATTTAAAAGTACTATAATATTCCCATCTGATACTATCACTGTGCCACCATAGTACAAACTTTTGTAATGTATAATGCCATGTCCATTAAAACCATTCAAAAGTATTGCGATGGTACAAGTCCAAAATAGTTCCATATCTATAAAAAACAACAGTTTTAATAATGTTAAATGTCAATTTTTCTTTGCGTCAGGAGAAATCTTAAATCTGTTTATTTTAAACATGTCATACTGTGCATGCTTCCCATTCCAGGTATTGTGGATCATTATGGATCATAATTATGTGCTGGGGGTTAGGTGTAGGAGGAAACTAGCGAGGGATGAGATCATAAGCGAGATGAGTGTGTGTCGTGGCTACAGATGTGCTCTATCGCTCTCTCTGGCTCTTATCTCTGCAGGTTGAGAGAGTGATTCATCCATCAGCTCAGTGGGAGGCTCGGTCTGCTGTTTCTCAGCTCTATAAATACACAGCCCACGCTAAATCTGATGCAGAGGGGGCGCTGCTGTCCAAGGAGAATTACCTCAGAAGCGTGTGCATCTTTCACCTTTCTACATTAAGCTCTGAATCACCAGCCAGCATTCTTTTTTTATCACTTCAAATCCTGGTGCATTTTCTTGGAGCGGACTTGCGTGCTGAATCGAGTCTATTTTAAAACACAAGGTTGACTGGCTCTGCATGGAGGAGGCGGATGTGTCTGTCACATTGCTTTTATGTTCATAGATGATCTGCCGTATTAGCATATCTGCTCCCAGACAGCCTCTGATTATGTTTCGGCTGGAGGTGTGATGAAATCACGTGTGTTGGCAAATGTATGTCTGAGCGTCCGCATCTCAGGTGTTGAACCCTGACCTCCGGGGGGTCCTTGGGCTCCTGGTCATGGCAAGATTAAGGGACTGCTGTCTGGAGAGAGATTGATTTGAAGTGATGCTGTTTTGAGTGGTTTTTGGACACTTATAATGAGGGACATGTCTTCTACCCGGCAGAGATGCTAATTCAGATCACGTTAGGTATCATTACCATAAGAGGTGCAAAATCAAAGCGAGCTGTTGTCATCATCCATGCATTTTTTTTCTTTGGCACACAACATTTACGACTTCATTGGCTGTTTCCTGAAAGCAGATCCATTTTTGATCCATTACATCAGGACTAGAATCTAGAGTTGTTCCGATTCCGATACTAGTATCGGAAATATCTCCGATACCACAACAAATTCTGGCATCGGCATCGGCGAGTACATGAACCCATATACCGATCCGATACCATTTTCTTAAAAAAGACCTAGTTATGACCGCAAGCTTTGCCTAACCGCTGCACGGTTCTTCTTCGCTGCTCAAAATGCATTGAAAACACAGGAAGTTGTGCTGTGTTGCCACAAGCAACCCCTGTTTAGAGCAGCGAAGAAGAAATGAAAACGCGTTAGCAGCCCTTATCTATATATGACTGGATCACTCATCACATTCTAAACTGCCAAAAGACAGTGAAGCCGCTACTATATTATAGATCAGTGGTTAGCAGTATGTCTCTGTAGTACCGGTAGTTACAGACTCTCGAGTATATTCAGTACCGGCAGCTGCGTTCAGTCGCTTCCGTGTAAGTCAAAGCGCAGGGCTCCAGACAGTAGCCGAATATATACTAGTGTCTGTGAATATTAAACTGCAAAATACTATTTAAATATTACTCCCGCAAAATCTACATCTCTGTGGGTGACTGGCACAGATGCGCGAGAGCTCGCTGTTTTGTAGTCTCTGCTGTGTGTCATGAGGACACGAACGCATAAACCGTCACTTCATGAGAATTTACCGTTTCATTTGAGAATACTGTCATATCATAAACACAGACACTCAAAGATCTTCATGGCAGCCCATTAAAATAAATGTTTGGTTTACATGAGTAAATTGACAATATATAAAGCTACTGTTGTAGCCTACAGTAATAATAATACGTCTCTATAATAATAATAATTATGCCTAGATGGTTGCTTGTTTTTTACTTGTTTTGTTGTAAAGAGATTATCTGATTAATAGATCTTTTTTGTTGCAGTTTTTTTATACAGTTATATTGTAAAACTTAAATACCTTTTTTAGTTTGCGGTGTTAGATTTTTGGCTGCATTTGAAGTTCTTTTTTGCATAAGAAAATAAATAATACTGTCAAATTCATGTTAGATAATAAAAATACTGTAATAAATACAGTAGTTCACCATGTATTTGTTCATGTTTTATTGAGGGATCTGTCTGAAGCACACCATAAAAAAATTCTAGCAATTTACACAGGGCTAGTAGTATATACAGCTGTATATACAGATATACACCCAGGTATCGGATCAGTACTCGGTATCGGCCGATACCCTGAGCCCAGGTATCGGAATCGGTATCGGGAAGAGAAAAAGGGTATCGGAACATCTCTACTAGAATCCTTATTGTAGCTCAATTGGTAGAGCGTGTTCCAAATGATGGGTTCGATTCCCAATGGAAGCACTGTAATAAAATATATATATATACGTATCTAAAAATGACCATTTCTTGTTTTTTTCCGTTCCTGACTCTTGTGAAATTTGACGTTTAATCTCTTCCGAAGGTGTGTCCACACTAAGGAGACTTTAAGGTATCACGTTCAGACAAAGCGTTCTGGGCAGTGCTAGGTGTAAAGAGATTATATACCCTATGTGTTTTATCCTTGTCATAAACGTGACTGGCTTTGAACAATAAGGCAGCTTGCTGGCAGGAGGTTGGCCCCCTTTCCCCCCAGGGTGTATGTGGGGGATGGGAAAAGCTGTTGGAAGTATAAAAAAAAACGAGGAGGTGGCGGTGGAAGGGCTGTTTGTGTATTGTCGTGACGAAGGTGCAGTGTGAGATGAAGGGGTAAAAAAGGAGTCGTAGAAGGCGTACGAGGGGAGTGGGGGTTGCTGATGAACCTCCGGCAGGAATGTGTTTACCTCACACGCCCTGCCCCCGCTCATCTGTGACCCCCGTCACAGTTCCCAGGATGGGGTCTTGATTTGGGGGATGTGTCCCCTTTGTCTTGAGGTTTTGGTAGCTCTCATTACATTTGACTTCTTGAGGGGTTTCACAGCGAATGGAGTTAAAGTGTAGTTACCCCTACACAAACTATCCACGACAATCCCAGCCAATTAGTACACGTGAAAAAACAAAAACAAATGCCATCCGTGGCTAATTTACATAAATTTCACACATTTATGATAGTTTTTTGCCCCTCCTCTATAGGATTCTGACATCTGTGATATGTCATTAGCTTAAGGTAACATCTCTGACGCTCCCGTGTGACTCCTCGGTTTCCTCTTGGGATGAATTTATCAACTCTGTCTTCTTTTTTTTTCCCCCTCAGAGAAGAAGAGCAGTCGGTGGGCTGATATCTGGCGTACCTCAGGGCTCACAGCTAACCCTCAGAGTAATTGAAATAATAACGCACGCTGCCTGGAGCACCCGGAGTGATTACACTGTTTGGGTTGCTAATTCCACTTTCCCCCGCATGCAACTATAAACACGGTAATGCATCGGCCCGCCTCAATACTCTTGTTTGTTGTTGTTCCGCAGCTTGACGACTGCGCTCTCTTCCCCCCCCCCCGGGAGCGTATGGTGTTCTTATCTGCTGACCAAAGAGGTACAATGGCTCCTTTCTGGAAAAGGGTTCAATCCTTGCAGAGAACAGTGGCAGAAACTATTGAAAAAAATGGCATGCTTTGCTAACTTTCTTAGCAAGGTGACAAAAACAATTTCTGAAACTACTTAGAGATGAGTATGTTTATTAGCAATTTGTGAAAAACCGGTAGGGAGAGTATTGGACAAAAGTAGTGAAACTTGTCGTGGGACCTAAACAATCACTTGAGGATCATGATATGACATGATTTGAGCTGCTACTGCTGGGATCATATAATGGTGACGCCCAGGGTAAAGGTCACACCAGATGACTGTAAAGTGAGCTCACCTCACACAATTGTGTGTTTTGTGCTCGTTCCACCAGTTTAGAGTGTGACATCACAGGAGCACACCTTTGCCTCAGGGTCTGATTGTCTCCACATCCAGTTGTCAACAAACTTGTCCTTTCTCTCTCAAGCTGTGTTGTTTTGAAGCTTGTGGAGGAGTGGCGGTTGTTTTGACGTTAGATTACAGACTTGGTAATCTCTTTTATTGATAGTAGAAGTAGTGGGAGGGGAGCTATTATGTAACTGCTAATGTTTGTGTTTCTACTGCATGTCTAGGAGACATGCATCAATTATGAGGTGTGTAATTCAGGGGTCCGGATTGCTGTCATGCCTCCGGCTAGATCCCATGCGGCACACTCTTGTGACGCACAGCAGTGACATTAAAACATCCTAATGCTGTTTCTCTCTCTCTGCTCTGTTTACAAAAATAGCAACCGCCATACAGGGCTAACAGCTCTGCACACACACACACACACACACGCTGAAACTGAATGAAGTAAAACAAACACACTCAGCTGTTCTGCATACTGGGCAGTGTGAGACCGAGGGACGTTTCGTGTTACTCCCTTCTAAACATCACCCCACTTCTGTCCTGGTTATGCAATTTCAAGTTTATTAATATAGGACAGAGTGTCCTTGCTGCTCTGGACTTATGAACAAACAGACAGGAGGGGTGATGGAGAACGGAAGTATTTATCTATCTATCTATCTATCTATCTATCTATAAGGATCTATCTATCTATCTATCTTTAAGGATATATCTATCGAGAAGTATCTATCTGTCTGTCTGTCTGTCTGTGTGTGATTGTTTCTCTTCTGGACAGATCAAATTAAATCTGTCTGTGTTGTCTATCTAGAGGTATAAAAGGGATTGAAGAGAAAAAAAAAAGAAAAAAAAAGTGTGAATATGTGGGAAAGAAGAGTGAAAGAGAAATGGGTGTATGTAAGGGGCCTGCAAAGAGGAAAAAAGAGCTGTGTGTGTGTGTGTGTGTGTGTGTGTTTGGATGATGAATGGCCGTCAGTGTTCACAGGAAGTGCATGATTACACACAGACGTGATGGTAGAAGCACCAATACAAAGACACAGACAGGAGAGCCATGGGAACAAACGTTAAGCTCTGTCACAAAACCTGGTGACCTCACTATCTTGCATCATAGGCACAGTTTCAAGTGATAAGCATTATGCTGACTTTTTATGTACCTTGTTTTGGCTATCTATCTCAGAATGTATTGTGATTTCTATCTATCTATCTATCTATCTATCTATCTATCTATCTATCTATCTATCTATCTATCTATCCATCTATCTATCTATCTATCTATCTATCTATCTATCTATCTATCTATCTATCTATCTATCTATCTATCTATCTATCTATCTATCTATCTATCTATCTATCTATCTATCTCAGAATCCATCTGTCTGACACACAAACACACACACACATATGCGCACACTCCCACAGTCTGCTACTGTTCGGCACAGCTCAAATCGTATCTGACACCTAAGCACCCAAGGATGTTTTTCATGCATACAGTAGCACCACCCCTCCTCCACGTCACACAGAGACTCAAACAAAAACATACGTCTCCAACACCCTCACCCTTCTCCAGCACACGTGGGCGGATGCATCCACAAACAAACAAATGAATACACACTCGGACCAGATTTGCAGCTGATGTCAAACAAGGCCAGTGGCCCCTCCCCCCCAACAACAACCCCCACCACAGATTCACTGAAGTCATGCTGGGACAGCATCTGCTGTCACCAATACCTCCACCCCCAATTTCTTCAAAATCTCCCCTTCTGCTCCAACATCCCCCTTCCACCATCTTTTGTTTCCGCTCCCCACACACACACACACACACACACACAAAGAATCTGGCCTTTTAAACCCCAATTTTGTTACAGTCTATCAGTCCATTTTGAAACATAATTATTAGCCATAGCACTGTTGCATAACATTACAGTACATACTGTTTGCCTACCATTGTATGTGACATGTCACATGATACTTTTAGATATACCATGGTGTTTACTCAGAAAAGCACTGGGGTGATAACATGATACACTGATGGTGTTAGACGGCATTACCATGGTACGTTGAGATGTAACATTGTATTAGAATATACAAATATTAACGGACCATGGTATCTGCAACCAGTAACATGGTACCATGTCAAATACTATAGTATCATTTTTAATGACTTGAAATGTCACAGTACTACCATTTTGGACATGTACCATTTACCATGTAAATACCATGAGTATCTTGTTAATGACTCACAAAAAAGTACCATGGTGCTACAAAAACATGGTACAGCAAAAAGCCTCCAGCAACATTTTACTCCGTAACATTATGCAATTTCCATTTAAATGCTGATGATTGCATTATTTCTAATATGCATCTGTTTATATAAGAGATTGCTCGTTTCTCCATCCTGTTCACGTGTGTTTTTGTTCGGGAGGTTTTGTACTCGTTCAGAAGATGTGTAATAGCGCCCCCGAGTGTATAACAGTGAAAACACAAAAAGCTGTAAAAACTCGTCTTTGGCGGGGAAGTGTTGTCTTCTAAAAGACAAGATAACTCGTCAGCGGTGGGGTAAGAGTTAAGTGTAAGTTATCACACGTCAAAGGAAAAGCGATCACTCAGTGCCCATTCTTTTCCGCTGCACTCAGCAACTGTTCTTTGTTCCCGGCCTGGCACACATTTCTATTTTTAAAGCAGCACCTTCCCATCAGCCCCAATGGGTGGCACAGGATTTCCTAGGTTGTGATCAACTCTCAGCCTGAGCTCTTGCTGGAAGGTTCTGCTCTCTGGCTCAGTCTGGGTCTTGTGTGTAAAATCCGCTAGTCTCCTTAGGCATCTGTTGATTTGGCATGGAGCAGGAAAACGCGGTGAGCAGAGATGCGTCGCCATAATCTGATGGCCTCCTGCGGGTCACTAGAGCAGGAGGCTAATGAACAGGATTGTGTGACCCGCCGAACTGCAAAGTACTGTGGGAAACACATTAACATGTCAATGTTGGCTTTAACCTGTACATCACACATCAGTGCTGTAGAGTCTTGGACATATATTTTCACTCTTGTTCAAGTGTAAATGTGATGGACACATGAGACATGACATTATCTCCTTAACAGTTCTTTGATAGTTTGGTTTGGATAGTTAAAAGGGCGGCGCTCACTCTGAGCCGGTGTTGAATGAGATAAGAACATTTTGGTCTATGACATTTTGTACTTTCACTAATGTACATTTCTCATAGGATAATTTGACCCCAAAATGAAAATTCAGGCTTTTTTACTCACCTTCATGTTGTTCGTTCCTCTCAGCAGGAGATGTTCTTCTTCTGCTCTTCTCCATACAGTGAAAGTTAATGGGGACTGATGCTGTATAGCTTCAAAAATGACAAATGTACTGTAAATGTAATTGAAATGATTCATATTCATATTCATATATCAAGCCAAACATTTACTTTGTGGGAGGAACAAACTGCATAGCTAGTCAGTTATAGTTATAGCTGTTATTTCTTGATAATACAGCGGTCATCTCCATTGAGTTTCATTATATGGAAAAGTGCAGCATGAACATTCTCCTAAATGTCTGTTTTTGTTTTCCACGTATCAAATAAAGTCATATTGGTTTGGATCAACATAAAGGTAAATAAAAGATGAACAAATTCTCATTTTTGGTTAAACTGCCCATTTAAATGGTTCCACAGTGGTTCCAGATGGTTCTTTGGAGAGCAAACGTTCTTGATTTTACATGACAGGCTCTTCAGATCATTGTTTTGGTTTTGAGTTACTTAAAAGCACCAGAAATAGATATTTTAAAGCCGTGGAAACTTTTTCTTCCATGGTTTTTGTCTCTAAAACCCTTTTGGTAGTAATCTAAACTTTTTTTTCCCCCCAAAAAGATCACATTAAATCACGGTTCTCATGTGTTTTCCGAATCAGAATCACTGTCTGCTCCCAAAGGAGTCCAAATGTTTGGAGTTTCTTCAGCAGCAGGCCAGAAAGAGAAAAAGGTGTCCTTTATATTCTCAGTGTTTCCATACGGCATATGGTCTTATAATAGGTGGAGCCGCTAGCTGCCTGAACAGAGATCACTTTACTGTATTGTTGCTAAGCAATACAGCACAATGTTGTCTTTGTTTTGAAAAAGAGATCCGATAGTTTAAAGAACTAACCACAAAAAGTGTTGACCAAATTTCCAGCAAAAACCAAAGTTTTCTAGAAGTATTGAGGGCCATGCTTAGCACAGTTGTTATTAATCAAATTCAGATAGGTATGTTTTGATTTGGTAAATGCATGAATGGAATGAATTACTGTAAAACTATGCATAGTGTGCTAGCGTGCGCCGTTGTGTTTATTGTTGAGGCAGCTGCTGTTGGTTACTAAACCACTTTGACTCTCCAGCACGATGCTTGTTTTGTCTCCTTAGAAACATTCGGCACACAGAAACACTTACTGTTACGTCAAAACCCAGAAAACTCCTGGCTCTGACCTTGATTTTTGGAATCATTTAGATATAGAGGATCCTGTGACGCCATTACAACCCAGAGGCAAAGTTCCCAGCGAGGAATATTATCACTTATATAATTATTACTTTTAAAAACAAATGGATTTGTAGACGTAAGATTTAACAGTTGTCAAACAAGAAAGATCACCTCAAGTGTAATCGTGTCATTTTTAGTGGACTTTTGTGTGAGCAAATAAAAAGTACTGAACTTTCCTCCAGCCTCTCAACTGAACTTTGACCATTTCAAGGAACTAAGAGAGTGAGAAAACTACAAAGGTATTTTTGGCCATGCAAAATTTAACATACTTCCTCTTTTTTTGAGGAATCATAAAGCATTAAAACATTTTGTTGGTGCAACCTTTCGTAGTATCAGTTAACCGACTTCTAACTTTTTGTTTTGTTCTGAACCTCAAGGTCTAAGTATGGAATGTCCTAAAAGGTCAAACGAGGTAAATGCATCTGTATGTCTCATAAATGTGACTATTTCTCACAGTTTTGATAATATCTTGTAACTGTGACTTTATACCTCATAATATGACTTTATTTCTTATTTATTTTTTATTCTTATTTCTTACTTTATCTCGAATATGTTTTTATGCTTTACTCTCAGGCATAAATAGTCTTCCATAATTTTAAACCTCAGCAGATAGTTTTAAACTTGCACCTTAGCAACCACATACAACACCCTAGCAACTGCACCTGCGACTGGATAGCAACAGAATAGCAACATACTATAACCATTCAGAACACAACTGCATAGCAACATCCTGGCAACCACCCAGAACAACTTTGCAACGACTTAGCAACAAGTTAGAACCGCTGAGAACACCGTAACAATGACACAGCATCACCCTGGAAACTGCACTATAGCAGCTGCAATACAGGATGCTAAAACCACACAGAATACCTTAGCAACTGTATAGCAGCACCCTAGCAACTGCTTTGCAAAATTTTAGAATGTTAGAATAGCATTGCAACATATGCAACTGAATAGCAACCTACCAAATCCACTCAGGACACCTAAACAACTGCAAAGAAATTTTCTGGCAACCCTTCAGATGTTGTTAGCAACTGCTTAGCAAAATGTTTGAATGTGAGAATCACTGGCTGTTTCTCAATATGCATTCTTCAGCGATCTTGCGCCCTTGTGTTCTCGAAGTTCAATTCCAATTCTCAAGAACGCAAGTACAGAGGACGCATGATAGTGCCCGGATGTGTTCTTGATATCGAGGATGTATCGAGTGCAGACTTGAGAGAATCCCAGGCGGCAAGGAAGTCGACCGGAAGTTGATGTCGGCCGGGTGCCGCCATCTTGTAGCAGAACTTCACTTGCGTTAGCATTCCCATTGACTCCCATTCATTTTGGCGTCACTTTGACAGCGAATAACTTTACATCTGAGGCGTTTAAAGACTCAGTTTGTCCAAAGATACACGACAATGTATAAAGGGCTCCATTATCTTCTATGTTACATTATGGCCCCGTAGAAACAGTTTTTGTACAAATAAGCTAACGATTGCGTCATAACCACGCAACTCTCTGTCGCATTACCGTACAGACAGGAGGAGAAGCTCGCAGGCAATTAACTTAATATGGCGTACTGGCGTTACATTTTAAAATACTACACAAAATAATTAATCAGAATACTTACTCCTGCTCACTCACGTCAAAGAACTCCCCGCTCAAGCTCGCCGTCTCTGCAAGATTAACGAGGGCAGTTTGCACGCACAGCTACTAGAAGATTTACATCTGGCAGACAGGTTGCTGACGTCATCAAGCTTCGTTTGAGTCTGCGCGTCAGAAACGGTAGTGCTAAAAAAAACGCTAAAAATGGGCTTCACTTGTCTCAATTGAGTTCCAATGGGGTCGCTGTGTCCATTTCTTTTACTGTCTATGGAGAATCCAGACGTTAGAAATCCCAGAAGACGCTGCGAGTGGCCGGTGTACGGAAGCCTACAAGCTTTTAACTCGCTCTCGCAAATACCTGACGTCTCTTGAAAGTAAACATTTATCGTTTTGTTTTGCTTAATTTTAATACATTTATTAGACCCGGAGAAAGTCTGCAGTATTTTTATTGTCATATTAAAATAATCTAGTCATAGTTAAACATATAACGCTGTAAAATGAAACATTGTACAATTATATGTGAATAATATCTATAATAGTATAAAATTGTTTAATAAGTTATGACATTTGTTTGTAATGTTATGTTATATTTATAGTTCACTGCTGTGATTATGCGGTCAGTTAAACAAGAACGAAGCACATCTCAATATTAATAAGTATGCGTACTGTGTAATCGCATCCTTGTGTTCATTTTTCCTTGAACCTTGGCAAGAACGGTCTCCACGAGAACTCAAGTCCATTCTTTGCATTCTTGGAATTGAGAAACAGCCATTGTGAAAGTAAAAAAATCTAGTTACAATCAATGAAAACAAGAACAGTGATCACTAGTGTGTCTGTCTAAAGTGCCAGACTAACATTAAAATTTCTCACTCTTTTTTAGATCTATACTGCTGGAACACATGACCCTCCTGTAGCAACAAAACATGAGAAAGCTACACCAGCCTTTTTTCTCTTAGCGACCATCTGTCTGCCTTAATTGCCCCAAGCTTCCCTTTCTCTCAACATGCCCCAGCTTGTAGCGTTTGAGGAGACAACTAAATGTTCACACACGAGGTCTGCTGTCATTGCAGAACCCTCACATATCAGCCACATGACTGTTTGCTGTCAGCTTTTGGAGTCAATAAAGCTTTCGGAATTGTAATTAAACGCGACCCCCACAGCCAACAGGAAACATTCATCAACGTGACGTATTGCGTGTGTAGTACATCTCCGGTCTTCTGGCCTGGTCCAACAAGGTGAACCCACTCCCCAACCCCACCACTCCACAACGACACCCCGTTCACCATCCCAGGCTGCTCCTGTTTCAGGAAGCCCGGCCCTGTCACTGATCCCATGCTGGCATTTTTCCCAGGATACCCCTCCCCCGATCCCATTTTCCCTCAAACCATTCCTGAGTACCCTCCCCCACCCAGACCCTTTTCCCCTCCTGTCCTCTGCCAGTTTCCCAAGATAAACAAAGACTTCAGATTGTCTGGGCTCCGGCAGGGGTCAAATAGAATGAATAGTGGGGCCACGGTGAGGGCTCTTTCTCTCTCTCCTCCTTGAAAAGATCACTGCAGAATTGTCTTTGTGATTGTGCTCTGGCGGGGGGATGGGCGTTGAGTCATTGTAGACCGGTTTCAAAGTTCTAACTGCTTTGTGGTTACAACTTTTAGTTCCCTGTTTGGTTTTATTGCACACTAGAGCCAGAGTTTCCGTTTATTTTGCAGTCTCAGTTAAACGACTTAATCTGAGATAATCCGTATTATGTGATGTTGTATTTTGGCATCACTCGCCAACCAATCTCAATCAAGAAGATACTCTACGCAACAAATGTTGTATCTATTTTCTTCACTACACTCTTAAAAAGAAAGATTATTTGTTGGCATCAATAGTTCCATGAAGAAACGTTACATGACACAAAAGGTTCTTTATAGTGGAAAAAGATTCATTAGATTAAATGTTCCTCATAGTTCTTTTAAGAACTGTTCTCTGGAAAGTTCTTTGTGGAACCCAAAATGCGAAATATGCTTATTGGAAACTTCATGTACAGAAAGTACATCTTATCTTTCGGCGGATGGCAGATGGTTTGCTAGTATTTTGAAGGCTTCTGATTAAGTTCGGTAATTCCTGCACGTGCAAAGCTGATTAAAATGGACAATGACTCCTTTAAACCATTGCGTGAATCTGGGAGAGTTCACATATTGGTTTGTGAGATTATTCTCTCACTTTTCGCCCTTCCCCCTTGAGGTACTTTTGGAGGAATACCTTAAAAACTAAGTGGATGAGTAACTTGGAGCATTGTGGAGACTGATGAGATCATTGACAAATTGCTTTGTGGGTCACTCTAGTTGATGTGTCAATGCAGAGATATCCATCTTGCTGAATGAGTAGTTGAAAGATTTCCTGACTTTCCGTTTGCATTGAACAAAAGAACTGCTTGAGTAGATCTTGTCTCTGCTTGTATCCAGCCTGGTGTTTTGTTCAGGCATCTTTTCGCCCTACTCTTTAGGGCTGATCATGTTAAACAGGGACAGGGCATGGCTCTTAGCACACAATAAATCATCTAAACACCTAAAACAGTCCTTGACATCTTATCTTTATTGCTTGATAGTCTCGTTTTGTTGTTCAGTGCTCTCCTAAAAGCTTTGCAAAAGATGGGGATTTCACACCAAGTACTGAATGATATTAGTTTTTCTAAAGGGTCATACTGTTTAGTTTTGTCTGGCCTGTGATAAAATGGACAAAAAAGAAGATATCATAAAGTGAGTTTCTAGTCAAGCTACAGAGTTACGTATACGAGTAATCAAGTTGTTTAAGTAAACGTGACACTATGTGCAATCAAATATTTGCCTAATAAATATGTGCAGTCACACATTTAATGTGAATTTTCATGGGTAAAGTCTAGTCATTTCAATAGGAATCCACACATTCAGGAATTTCTTCTGAGGGCAAAAGATTCCCGCAAGAAGATTTTGCATATAGGGTTCAAGTTGGTCACACAGTTTCACTGCATGGTTTGAAAGTGACATCCGTGTGAATAGTGCTTCATTCATCACTACACTTGAAAATGGACAATGGACTTTTTTGCTGGCAAAATTTTGGCCTTTAGTCCGACTTTGCAAAAACTAGACTGCTATGATTTCAGCTGATTATTAAGCACTTACAAGACATCTTAAACAGACAAATTATTGCTTTAGTCCTACTGAAATATAACTTTCCAATGCAAGTAAACAAGCACCCTAACAACTGCACACATATATATATATATATACATATATATATATATATATATACACACACACACACACACACAAGTTTTCAGAAAATATAAAGAAAACTTGTTGCATTGTCATTTTGCATGAGTCTGACATTCCATTACCTGATAATTTTCCAAACTTGTAATCTGACCAATGTTCCCGCTAAATTTGTCAGCTTTTGACTCAACATTCCAGACCCACATGCTCTCCTGCTCCACATTGGCAGGAAACGTTTTCAGAACTTTGCTCTTTTCCTCCCGCCCACCCCACCCCCCTACCCCCTTTCCTTCCAGGACTGAGGAATGCAGGAGCGAGAGGCCAGTCAGGAGAGGACAGCTGCATGTGTTTAAGCATGGTTTGTGAAACAGCCAGTGATGTTGCATCACATGCGACAAACATTTAGACATCTTGATCGTAGATATTTTTAGATCTACAGGTTTTGGATCAGATTTCCCTATGTCAATGATAATGAGAGGTATTACGTTATTAAAGGAACTGCGGAAATTTAAGAAAAAGTCCACCATGGCTAAGAGTGACGTGAGGCCACGCCCTCACCGTCTGCTTCAGCTCTGTTACTGTTCTGTGCTGGTGTGGTCAGCTGACTCCACCATGGCCGGGATTCGAATGACCCACATTTCGCGGGTGTTTCTCGAGGGAATGTAGCTATCAATAGCTGCTCATGTCTGTGTGAAAGAATGCGGCTGCACCGGGCACCAAGCTGGTTCTGCTGGAGTTAACGTCATAAAAAGTGTTTTTACTTTTCTTTTTATGTTACTCACACTTTAAACCTACTGTTGACAATTTAAAGGTATTTACATAACTGATCTAACCCAATTTGACTAGTCAGTTTCAGTGACTAGTTTTCTAGTTATTTGTGCCTGGAGGAGGATTTTAAAGTAATAGAGATATAGAGATTGCAGTTCAGTTTTTAAATATTCAATTTTATAATTGAAAGGAATATTTTTTTAATGCTAAATTACAGGTTTACATTTAAATTATTTCATATTTGTAACAACTTACTGTTCAAGAGTTTGGAGTACTTTTTATTCTTTCTTTTTTGAAAGAAATTAATACTTTTGTTCAGCAAGGATGTTAAATGGATAAACACTGATATCTGAATATTGTTCTATTCAACTTTTAATTCATCAAAGATTCTTGAAATTCTCTGAAGTAACGATGCAGAGAATTCAGCTTTGCCATCACAGGAATAAATGACATTATAAAGTATATTCAAATAAAAAAGTTATGTTAAATGGTAATAATAAATCACAATGTTACTGTTTTTTTTTTTTTTTTTGGCAAGCATAAGACTTCTTTCAAAAACAATACAAATCTTTCTGACCACAAACTTTTGAATGGTAGTGTATATTTCTTCTTTGTAAATTCTGAATCATATCGCCTCTAATAATGAAAAAAGGTTTAGACGTCAATGATTCTATTATGACTGCTATTTCTGTTGTAGGAGAAGGCATGTCATGTTGAATAGCCCGGGACTAAATCCAGACCCCGGGAGAAGAGACAGCAGTCTGCGCTGAAACTGAACCTTGCATACCACACATGCTTCAGGGGCACGATAGCTCTCTTTACAACATGCAGTAAAAATTGTCTGGAAGTGCATGATGCAGTGGAAGAGCAGCTGAACATTCTTGTTTTTCTCAAACTTGTTGGATAATTTTAGTTCAGATAGTTTTGTTTGGGGGAGCTGCATTTTAAATATATTAAATACTAACCCTTAATGTTTTTTCATTTTCAAGCTTAGATTCGGAATCAAGTGTGTGAAACATGGTTTCTCACACTTTTTGACCAATTAAGTTACAGGAGTTTCATAATTTTAATTAGTGAATAGGTGTTTGTAATTAAAAATATATAGTATTTAGAAATTTAAAATATGAATTCAGGTAAATTGGGACATTTTTGCCATTGAGATTTCCTGTATCAACCTTATTATATATATGGGTTATATATATATATATATATATAACCCATATATATATATATATATATATATAACACACATATTACAGAGACTGCACACAAACTGCAGTTTTTGACAATTAAATATTATTATATATTTATATAATATTAACATTTTGTATTTAGACTCATAGTAGTAATTTCCATGTAATTCTACTATCACCGTGAGATCAGCATTGAGCTGGAATTTTAAATCATATTCTAGAAAGAAAAAAAAAGCTTGCATCATTTGGAAAAAAAGGTGGATGAGGTGTCATTCTTAGTCATGTGACTAAGATTTAGTCACTTCCTCACTTTCCTACCACTCATGAACAGAAAGCACAGAAACGATGTATTTTTTTCTTTTTTTTAATACGTGATCACCACGTAATTTGTCATGATACCAAAATACATAGATTCAGAATGCGACATGGGAAACATTATATTCACACACACACACACTCGAATATTACAAAATGTACAGGTCTTTATAAAACAAAGACGTTAAAACAGTGGCTTAAACTTCGTACAGTCAAGTTTGGTGTGATCGCCTCTGAATCGGTTCAGTGACGGTGTGACCTTCATGACACGTTTGCATGTGTTGTAACGCCACTCGCTCACGTGGCTTCAACACTTCAAGGACTGTCTGTTGTAGATCCCAGAGAGCAGGACCAGCTTTCAGATAGTTCCTTCACTAGAAAGGCCATCCCTGGACATCTTACAGAGCTTGTACTTTAGTAGCACCACTCATGCTTGCTGGGAAGTCCCCCACTACGATGTCGGGCCTGACCACGTGTTACCAATGCGCTCAGGGCAACCCGGATGAGAAGTACAGTGCAGTACAATACAATTAGAAAGCTACTATCGCCGTGCTCCAAGGGTTTAGGTTCTTCAGCATTTGGTCACAGCAGATCTGTCCACTATCCTCGGCCTCGGCCTCAGGTTTGGCGCCGTCTTTGCTGAGAAGTCCTGAGAAACTGGAACCAAATATCGTTATGAGGTTGGACACGTTACTCGTGTCCATCTCTTCGGCTTCCTCGTCCTCTTCAGCGTTTGAGGAGGCAACTTTGGTCCTTTTTTGAGGCGAATCGCCACTTTCCGACTCCTCCGCGCTTCTTTTCCTTTGCGTTTTGGGTGGTTGATGTGATTCCCCGTTGGCTTCAGGTGTTGAGTCGCTTTCTGCTACCGCACTGTCTGAGGGACTCTCCTTGGGCTCGTTACTGGTTTCCGGTGGTGTTTCAGATGAAACCTTAGCCACAGAGTCTAACGAGGAGTTTTGGTTTTGCTCTTGTTGTAAAGTGGAAGTACTATCCGCCTGGTCTGATTTCACCTCATCGTCGTTTTCGCGATAGTCGCGCCCTTTCTCGGACTGCTCGCTCTGTTGAGGCTCCTCCGTGCTCTCCACTCGGTCGCATTCCGTTGCAGAGGGAGGGAATTTCTCCCGCTCTGAGTCCGTGATGTCCCATTCGTTACCTTCGCGTTCGTTTTGAGCGTTCAGGCACGCGCCGCTGTAGTACTCGCTCAGATAGACCTGACGCGCGCTGCGAAGGACCAGCGAGACCAGGAGGTTTTTATGCAATTTAATACCGCCTCGTTGAACGCGTGAGTTGTAGATTTTCCCTAAGGAAATACTCATAATCCGATGGGCTTCCACTTTGTATTCCATGGCTGGAATCGATACGGTAAAGTTCACAAGCAGTACAAAGTTCGCCGGGCGTTTCGCGTTTGATTTCCTCTCAGGATTCTCCTCAAACCGCTACTGTGAATTGGCCACTGACACGGAAACACGATAATAAATAACGTCCCAGTAGTTTTTTCTTCCCGTAGATCAAATCGTCCTGTAGTTTGTTGACACAAGCCTCATTTATATTCACAAAAAATGATATTTGTGTTATTGGGTGAGCGTAGAAGTTTTTAATATCTCACACATTCTACTCAGTATCCAACAACGGTCTACGGAGGAATGAGATCGTTTCTATTTTTAACCGGGTTTTATAGTCAAACGTCAGCGGCTACACTAGCCAATCACGTCGCGAGGTGCGTTCTGCCACTATTGTGAATCACACCCCGCCAAATAGGCGATGACCAATGAGAGAGCGCTGTGGCGATGACTCATATTTAAATACTAACGTGGGAGAACTGTTTAAAGGGAAAGAATTGTTTTCAAGCTAAAACGGACAGATTTTTTTTACAATTCTTTCTGTGTATTCTGTTATAATGATCGATTAACTAATATTTAAAACAAAATATCGTTTTTTAAGCGAACTGAAACTAATAACAAGCCCAAATCGACATGTACAAGATACTACATCATGTTTTTTTAAGATTATGTAGTATATTGAGGGTAGGTTCGTTGTTTCATGTTTAGTTTCCAAAATTATTTTTAAATCTACACGTTTCCGTATTATTGTTATTATTTTTTACACCGTTTCCGCATAGCAGCTCATCTCGTGTTATGTTCAGAAAAACTGGTACTTCCCCTTTAATTTTTTCAACTGACTTCCTCGACTGATGTAATGGTTAGTCTGCTACAGTCGTGTCATGTGACTCTATTGTGCAAATCCATTGCGGTGTCTGGGCAAATGTGAATGGAGCAGTTAGTGGGGGGAAGGGCACTGTTTTGTTTGAAAAACAGTTAGCTGCTACTCATGAACGACAATGAATAGTGTGGGAGATTTTACCTTGATAATGCAATCTAAACGGCGCTGCTTTCAGTCTTCATATGCAATTTTTAATGAGTAATCCGTGTGGCTGGTTCGCCTGCATTAAGATGTGGGTCATAAACAAACCTGACAAGAAGAGCGGTCTGTGACGTAAGACACTTTAAGAGATTGTTTATCTAAATATAAACGATCACAGTCATCATGCCTACTGCACAATATATTTGAGAATCCTTGTTTCAAGCCGTATTTCAGATTAAAATATATTTTTGATAGACAAGAACATTAAATAAAAGCCTTAATGCTGTCATATAAATAAATCATTAGGCTGCAGTTAGTAAAGGGATACAATACAAGCTCTATGTAAAATATTGTATAGGGTGTCCTTATCTATTCCCAGCTCTTCAATTGCAGGTCTGCATGATGATGGGAAACTGGCAACTGATACAATAAATAAAACCAGAGTTGATTAATAATTGATGCAGCTTTACTCACTAAGCTGAGCTGAAGTGTTTCCAGCTAGTTTTACATCATACACAACCGTGCACTCACCAGTGGATAGCTCTGGTGTAGACTGTCAGCTAATGAGAAGGCAGTGCACTGTGATGAATAATGCATTGAGCACTGTTTTAGTAGGCAGAGGAGGTGCAAAACTACGTTTTTTGAGAGAGAGAGAGAAACCAATGGCAGACTCATAACTGCCATTTTAATTATTATTTTAGATTATTTCAAATGTTGTTATCAATTTTTGTATTTTATTTATTGGGGGAATAGATCGAAGGTGTTTAATTCATACAGTGTATTAAAGTAAATTCTGAAGTTCAAGTAAAAAATAAAAAGTACACTGGTTGCAACCACAATAAAATGGTTATACTGTATCTGGGTAATATGAATGGTTGAATATTAAAAATACCATGGTACATAATTTTCTGTATTTGAAAGCATCAGTGGTATGACATATCACAATACCATGGTATTACCGCAGTACTTTTTAGAGTATAAGTCAAGACTGGGAAAAGTTAGATAATAATAGTAGTAGTATTAATAAATACATTCTAAATACTTATAATTGTCTATTTAATTATACAACAATAATAATATAATTAAAGTGCATAGTATATCAGTATCAAATAATAAAAGTAATATTACCTGAGATGCTATAGAGGTGTTGAAATGCCTGTAACTACATATTTATCCAGCATATCTAATGTAGAAGATAAACCATAATAATAAGATACAATATATAAATATACAATAATACTGTATGATATAATACAGCCATTTTCAGTTATAACGGAATAAAGTAATATTGACTGGGATGATGTAGTGGTGTTGAAATGTTTAACTACATTTATAAAGCAGTATCTGAATTAAACAGGCTAATAAATAACTATTTAACTCTGTATTTTGTCATCGTTTTTTTCTTCTTCTTATAAATACAATCTTGCTTTAATGCCCATGTGCCATCTGTGTGAATATTGCTTTGTTCTTTTACTGCAACAAACCAAAACAACCCACGCAGAGCACGCCGGTGTTTGTTTACCGGGAAGCGTGAGCGTGCGTGTGCCTAGTCGCTCAAGGACCCGGATGTGATTCCGCCGAGCAATGGCGGCTGAGCGGATCTGTGCTCCGTCCCACATGTAAATAACACACGAAGCGCTCTCATTTGTTTAAGTTAAACAAGCAAAACCAGCCTGCCATCAGGAGCATGAGATTATCGCAGAACAATCGACTCATCTGAGTATCAAAATGTCAATGGAAGATCCGTTTTTCGTGGTGAAAGGGTGAGTTTATGGCTTAGATCGGTGACTGTTGGCGAATATCCATTTAGAAATTATTGACTCAAAGTTTTTCTTATGATTAAACTTATCTGTTTACCAATGTTAGAACTGCGCGTAAACGCTATGAGAGGTCGTATGTCATTTCGTAATACCGTCTAAAACAGCAGTGTAAGTGATCGTTGTCGTGTTGCCATGGAAACCATTATTATCGATTTTCTCACCATTGTATCATGCCTTTAATCGATATCTATTCTTCCGAGTGGTATTTTTGTGTGATTCTAGATATCTGCTCGTAGCTGTCTTACATTTACAAATAGGTGCCATTTTACTACCGCTTTTACCATGGTATTCTGGGATGTAGCTTGGAGTTCCATTGAAAATACCAGGGTGTAATTCATAATAGCCTACCATTGCATTTCCATGTGATGTCTCCAATGTACCAAGATATGTCCAAAACATGGATTTATCACGTTTTTTAAACTTGTACAGTGGTGTATTTGGAAGTACTTTGGAGTGCCAAGTAAAAGCTAAGGTTTAAGTCAAATTACCATGGTATTTCCATGCATTTTCATGGTTTTTTGGACCTGTACCATGGTATTCTTGGAATGCCTTGTGAATACCAAAATACCATGGTATTTTCTTGTGATACCATCGCTGTGCCATGTCTGAAATCAAAATATTCGCACCGTGCCAAAAGTACTGTAGTATTTACATTTGTGCATTCATGCTATACATTTATAAATCGTATTTTTATACATATCAAAATTTTGCATTGTCATTATCCAAACGCAGTTGGGTTCCTCACTTTATAGCGAGGTTTAATGAATTGCCTTTCGTTAGAGAGGTGCAGAAGGCTGTGAACACAGCTCAGGGGCTTCATCAGAGATGGATGGAGCTGCTACAGGACCCGGGTGGAGCCAGCAAGGAGGAAGTGGACTGGACCACTAATGAGCTGAGGAACAGTTTGAGGTCCATTGAATGGGACTTGGAGGACTTGGATGAGACGATCAATATCCTTTCGTTCCCAGCGGCCTGTGTTTGGACTAAACGTTCCAAGTGTTTATAGGTTGTAGCCTTAACCTTGTCGTTAAGTATTGTGGAGGCTAATCCAAAGAAGTTCAATCTCGATGTGATGGAGCTGGCCAAGAGGAAAGCCTTCATCACTAGCACAAGGCAAACAGTCAGGGTGAGCATATCTGAGAGTCTTGCATGTATCTGGACTCACGGCTCATGAATATCTCAAATTGATTTTAATTTCACAGGAGATGAAAGACCACATGACTAGTCCAATGGCCATTACAGTGTCCGAGAGGAAAAATCGACAGGTTTGTACTTAAACTATCAAAGTAGGAGCCAATGTATGATTTGACAGGTGGCGTATCATCTTATGACCGTTAATGATCCTGTATTAGACTTTAATGGGCGATGGCGGGTCACGTGGCCCAATCTGGCAACCCAGTGGAGATAATTACACTAGACTGGACCGGGAGCTGAAGACGGCAAACACACAGTTCATCGATGAACAACAGACCCAGCAACATGTACGTCAAAACAGCAAATGATCACATGATTAACATATTCGAACGTTATTTATGAGCATTTATCAGGACGGCGTGTTTTATTTGTACGTGCACATCGCAGCTCATAGCAGAACAGCAGGATGAGCAGCTGGAGTTGGTGTCAGGAACTATTGGCGTCTTGAAGAACATGTCCCAAAGGATCGGCCAAGAGCTGGATGAGCAAGCTGTGTAAGTCACTTTTAAACTGGTGAAGTATAATAACTTTGTAAAATTTGATGTCATTTTTTAATATAAAGTATACATATAATGTGGGGAAAAACAATATATAGTATTTGTATTTTTTATATATACTATATATGTATATATATATCCCCAGGAACACAAGATAGGTAAAAATTGTTTGCCTGAATGCACTGTAAGTCGCTTTGGATAAAAGCGTCTGCCAAATGCATAAATTTAATTTATTTTTTTAATTACTATATATATATATATATATATATATATATATATATATATATATATATATATATAGTAATTACTATTCAAAATACACTTTTTTCAATGTATTTTTATATATTATTCATATATTTATTATTCATATTTAATCCATTCAGTTACAAACCAGAACACAACTCAAACTTGTGCATGGAAAAACTGCATATATATTAATTTATATCTAACTTATTTATTTTACATTGTTCTATAATTATTTTTTTAGTAATATATATTTTTAGTAATACATTTTATTAACCCCCCCCCCCCCACACACTCACACACTCCATTAATTACAAACCAGAACACAAAGTGCAAAAGCGATCTTGTTTTGGCCTGAATCCTGACAGTGCGGGTCAGTTAACATGGACTCGGACTGTGTGTCTGGCCTGTTTGCAGAATCCTGGACGATTTTTCACATGAGATGGACAGCACTCAATCCAGACTGGATAATGTCATGAAGAAACTGGCTAAAGTGTCTCACATGACCAGCGGTGGGTAACACTGCTTCATTCACTGGCTAAAATAATGCTTACAATGCCTGTTACACATTAAACTGAAACCTCTGATTTTAATATTTGACTTTTCTTTTTAGTCTGGCCTTTGAAGTAGAGAAAGTCTGACTTGAGAACCTTTTATAAATGCTTGTTTACTTGTGTGTAAGTTATGTGTGTGTATTGTATTTAATTCTAAACTTGTGAAGCACTTTGGGCCATGAAGTTGGTATCTGACACTTTAGCAGTATTTATGTAGTATTGACGTTTTTATGTAAAGCCAAAACAAATTGTCATAATTCATCAAGTTGGCACTCTGTTTCTAAAAGAAATCCATCATGAGTTTCTTGTTAATAGGACCCCGTGTCTTCCTGTTGAAGCTAAAGGTGATTGGCTGCAGTGCCCTTTACAAGGCAAAGCATGAACAGGAAGTCAAACTTCCGGCCTTTTTCAAAGGAAAAGTTTGCTTGAGAGGCCAAGAATGAAATCTGAACTCCTGAAAGTTATGGGAATGTTTTAAAAACGTTAAACACAGGAACAGTTGAAAACTAGTTGATCCTGATTCTCTGTTTTAACCTGTGGTCTTCCCGCTTGACCCCGCAGATCGTCGTCAGTGGTGCGCTATCGGCATTCTTCTGGCCATCCTGTTTGTCGTGATCATTCTCTTGATTGTTCTGTGAACAGCCCTCCTCCGTCCTCCAACAGAGGTGCTCGGGAGAGAAACAAAACTCTTTCTCCATCTTTAGTCCATGATACCGCAGAACGCTGCTGCTTTGTACCTTTTTGCTTCCTTAGAAACAACCCAGACCAAAAAACAAATGGGTACCACAGCAGGAGCTGGTTTGGCGATGACACGGTCTGAGTTTTGGTGAGATCCAGGATAAAGCAATTCTTTCAAATGAACAGTGACTTTTAAATACTTGAAAAGTATCAAGTGCTACTGTGTCATTTCCTGTGCGCTGCTTTAATAGTCAGTTTAGACCACTGTAAACTATCAAGACCAATCCAGTTACTAAACACTGGAGTTTAACAAACCAGATACTGTTTATGATACTAATCATACTGATTTTGAATGAGTTATTTACTGTCTAAGTGTTTATTTCTGTCTGCTTTGTTTACTTTTTACGTTTGCGTTACTGATAATCCGTTACTAGTGAGATTTAAGCGCACTCCGCTTCGTTTTCTTTAAACTGAATGGAACACTCCGGATAACTAAACTAAATCTAAAAGTCTCCAATTAGGTAAACAATTCAAATATTAACAAAAGATTGGGTTTAAGTAAGCATTAAACATGTGAATTGCATGACGATTGGTTATTAATCTGCAAAAGTCTGAAAATGGATGGCTTCAGATGGAAGTGAAGTTTGGGACCAAGTGTATTTTAGTATAAAAATCCAAATTTGACAACTAATAGTTAAAGGAATAGTCCATCCAGAAATGAAAATCTGATGAAAAAGTTCCTCACGCACAGGTGAGAAGCTCCAGGATGTGGATGAGCTTATTTCTTCATCAGAACAGATTGCATTGGTTATTTAGCTTGTAGTGAATGGGTGCCGTCAGACTGAGAGTCTGATTATAACATCACAATAATTGATGAGTAATCCACACAGCTCCAGTCCATCAGTTAAAGTCTCGGATATCCTGACGGTCAGTAAATTTCATTTTTGTATGATCTAATGTTTATATTTATAGGTCACTATCTTTAGCACAGATGAGCGTGAAGATACATTTCACTTTAGAAAGCCAGGCTTTCAGGCTAAGCTTCAGGTTGCGCTTCACATTGGTAAACTGTGAACTCGAATGGAAACGTATGAAGCAGCAGTTAATTTGAAAATCATTGTATTTGTTGTCTTTAGACAGCACAACACTACATATACTGTGAAAACAGAAGTATGGTTATCTTACTGGTTATGAGTATTGTTTTGGGTTTGTTTGTTTGTTGTTTAATAGTGTTCAGCTGATTCTGACTGCCCTCGGTCACATGATGCAGTAGGTTAGCTCTGATTGGTTCGAAATCTTACTGAATTGATTGTGCAATTTTTACCATACAAAAAAAAAAATTCCAATTGCACAATTAAATTGAACTGTTCTCGAGTCACAGTGATGCAGCAGAGAGGTCAAGGTAGTGAACGCTGTTCTTCCTGACGGTGTGAATTTCAGTTGTACGTGTTGGTTTGTGATGTTTCTTTGCTCCTGAAGAGAATGCCAGGTCTTTTTTGTACCCCTCATTGTTTCTCTTCGTCCCTCAGAAATCTGTCACACCTCCCCATGTACCCTCAGTTTGTCACTGTGTGAAGCTCTGAGGCCCATTAAAAACAGACCACTGAAGAAAAATGGTGTCGGATTGAGTTCCTGTCGATCTGAGGATATAAAAGGAATCTAAATACCAAATAAAAGTTACCAATCAAAATATATTAATTTATTTATGTGAAAACATGTCAGATATATTATGAAAATTTACTAGTTCAATGTTTGATTTATGTAGTTCATATGTATTAAAAAAAGCTTAAACATTTTACAAAAAAATACTTTTACTATTTTTTTTATATTTATGTTATATTTATGAAATATGTTAAGAAAATATGTTCATTTTTTTTTCTATTTAAAATGCAAATTTGAGTAGCAAATTAGAATTTGAAATTTATGATTTATAATTGTTTTAAAAATATATTTTTATATTTACTATAATTTTATAAGATAAAATCTAATTAAAATGAACAAAAGATACATATTTTAATATTACATGTGAATCGAAAATATATATATTTGTATATTGTGTGTTATTATAAATAAATAAAAAATAATTTAAATATGGTAAATTATATTTAAAATATATGATTCATGTATAGTCTATATATAAAAATATATAAAAAAAAGATTTCTCAACTTTTTTTGACTTATTAATAACAAAATGAATGTTAAGTTTATTATAAAAATTATATAAATATTATTTTATTTTTTGTACAATCTGTAGAGAGACATTTCTAGAGCATAATGAGTATTGATGGTGAAACATCCTCTGTGTGATGTTGTATTTTACTGGCTGTGTGGTCAGGCTCTTAGATCAGAATATCAGCATTGATGATTGTGTTGAGGGTGAGTGGTGGTCTCTATTGATCCATTAATCCAGCAGGCAGGAGCGTTCACCCTGATCTTATGACAGGTGGCGTCTTTCTCCTCTTGCTCCCCATCCTCCCTCTTTTGTGTGATCCACTAATGATCAGAGATCAACACCTGAGTCCCACACACATCAGCCAAACCATCAAGACCAGAACCTACAGCGTTATCAGCGATCCCTTACTCTGAGCTATTATAGACAAATAACATCTGTGGACCAAACAGAGGAATATTACTTATATACTATATTTCTTATACTACTGTGAATATGAAAATATTGATATTTATCTAAAAAAATAATATTATAAATATATAATTGATTTTATAATATGATCTACTTTTGCAATTATTTGCATTAATATACTAAAAAAGTCATCCAAAAAGGTATGTGTACATATATGCATCACAGGATTATACTGCATTTAAACATTTATACTGCTCATTTATAGCAATGATAACACATAATACTCTAATACACATAATATTATATTATATATATATAGTATGTAAAATATTTTCACTTTCTGAAACTTTGGTTTCATTATTGTAATTAATATTATAGCATTGATGTTTTATATATTATTTCATATTTAAGTAATATGTAAAATATATTTTAATATTGTTATATAACATTTATGTATATTCTGTATTGCACATATTTTTTTACATATATTTTTTATATATGATTATTATTTTTGTATTTGATCCAAATCGTGAAATATTTCTTCTTATTATTTATTGTTCATTATATTAAAATTATATTATGATTATGGTAGTAATTTTGGAACAAATGAACAAATATTTAAAAAATAAAAATGTAAATATGTTTTAAATAATAAATAATACACACACACAAAACATGGTGTTAAATATGTACTGCCTATATATCAAAATAATAACATTTAATGTATATTTAGTGTCACATTATGATTAATATTATAGAATTAATATTTTATTATTTGTGCATAGTATTTGAACATTAAATAAAAAGAAAATACTAAAATATGAATTCTAAAATTGATCATAACGCTATTATGTTTTATTATAATATTTTGTATTTTATTATATATTATAATTTTTTTTTGTTCTTTCAATATATATTATTTTAATAATGCCAGTATTGTATATTTTTGTGTATAGGTTAAGCATTTTAGGATCAATGTTGCAGCATTTATGCATTTAATATTTTTATGTAATCATTTATATTTAATAAACATATTTCTGGCACATGTAGTACAATATATTTACTACTCTGTTTATTTTAATATTAATCAAGGAGAGAGGTAGTACATAAAAAAAGTTTGGCTCAAATTAGTTGTGATATTTGTGGCTAAAACTGGCTTTGCATAGCTGCTTCTAATGACAGATTTAGAGACCGTGTGTGTGTGTGTGAGGCAGCAGGTGCAGGATGCAGGTTCCGTGTTGGGATCTTTTATCCCACAGTAAGTGGAGGGGACAGCTGAGCCCTCGTACCCGTGGGGAGGTGGGGGCGGGGGACGAAACGCACTCCTCCGCCAGCTGAGCTCATTAGCATCGCTACACACAACATGAAACCGCACTTGAGGGCAGCTATCATGTTTATGAGAGTACAAAACGACTATAAACCTACTCGGAGTCCTTTTAAACAGCTGTCACGGACAACCGTGAGCTTTTCTTTTCGTTATCAGTGACACAGCTATGAATATTGGCTAATGAAGGGTATAATTGCTTAAAGCTGAAGCCTCTAAATGCATTTAAGCATCTATAAAGACATGAATGAGATTGGTTAGAAGACTGTTTTTTTAAGTATTCTGACTTAATAAATGGATGCATTTGATTGTTTTGTGTGTTTTTGTGTATATGTGTGTTTTGAATGTTGTGACCAGGATGGAATCAGTAATTGTCTAATCAATAGGGGAGGACAGGCCAAATTATTGACCAGCACACGTGCCTCACGTTCACCTCACCCTGACTGTTGGAGCATCCAAGACCCTCTTACACATCTGTAAGATTTTCCGGCTTGTATCATTTAACCATTGAAAACCCCAATCCTGCACTCTCAGAACCAGGTTTGTGTTGAAAACTTGAAAAAATGAGTACTGGAATGGGAAAAAAACGCAAGGTATAATAACTCGTTTAACCTGTTTTAATATGAGCTTGATTTTTTTTTAGAACACTGCGTTTTTTTAAACACGTAAGCGCAATGGAAAAGCAGCGCAGTGGGATGCTAAAAAACTGGTTGTATTTGAACTGCCGCGTACTCGTAAAACATACTCAGAAAAAGGTGTTTTTGCATTTAAAGGTGGTGTGTGTACATTTTTGACCATACCAAAGCATAAAACATGATTCACATTCTTGTTTCTCCGGAAAAAACAAAACAATTCTGAAGCCAGTTATTCTGATTTGAAAACGCGTCGTTCAGTGTCGGAATTCCTGTTTTTGTTTTAGTCTGTGTGACTCCGCCCACTGCCAGTTTAACCAATAGTATTTCGACACCTCGGGTTGTCAGAGATCTGACAACCATGGAAACCAACAAACTGGGTCAGAGACTGTAGATTCTACCCGACCTAAAATGCCTCAGCATTAATCTAAAAAGCTGTAGACCAGAAGCATATAAAAACGAACAAATCAACTCATCAGCACATTGCCTTCCAATTGCGCTCAATTCAATCGCTGAACACACCAACTGCTCTGGGTGTGTGTTCACTGTGTGTGTGTTCACTACTGTGTGTGTGCACTTGGATGGGTTAAATGCAGAGCACAAATTCTTTACTCATCACACATCACAGCCACTTCACTTGAAAGTAAAAAAAAACACTACTTTGAAGTATAATTTTTTTTTACTTGTGAGATGAGTGTAATGTTTAATGACAAAGGTTTAGCGCATGTTTACATGAAAAACATGTTTGCTTTTTTTATTTTTATTTTTTTTTACTTGCTGTTTTTGAAAAACGAAATGAGTCAAAAATGCCCGTCTAGCACGTTTACATAGAAGAAAGAAAAAAACTATGTAAAAATAATGCAATGGAATGGAAAAACGTTTTCTGTGTGAACGACCCCTTAACCCTAAAACACAGAACGCATTAATCCAGTTAAAAACAAGATACAGGGCAGTTGATAATTTTACTTTTTTTTACTTTTAACTTGAGCGCCGTTTTAATAAGAATGCACTTTCGCATTTAAAAATGCAAGATGCAGAGTGATGAAATGAAAACAAATGCAAGGCCTAGTTATGTCTTTTAAAAAGTTTCATTACTTTTATCTTGAGCATAGTTTTTTTTATGCAAAAGAATGCTAAAGTTGCAAGATGCGAGTGCAGTGGTCAAACACGTATGTTTTGCGTATGTTCATAAAGAAACACACACAAAAAAAAGAAGTGCAATGGAAAATGTATTCATTGTAACCCTTTACCCCTACGACACAGAATGCATCTTTGCTTTCAAAAATGCGAGATGCAGGGTAGTGGAAAAAAGAGCAAGGTCTAGAGATGCGTTTTAAAATTTAAATATTTCTTAAAGCGATATGTCACCCAAAAATAAAAACCTATCATCATTTACTCACCCTCAAGTTAATGGTACGCATTGACTTCCATAAAAAAAATGGTTTCCAACATTCTTCAAAATCTCTTCTTTTGTGTTCACTGGAAGAAAGAAACTCATATGGGTTCGGAACATCTTGAGGGTGAGTAAATGAAGACAGAAGTTTCATTTGTAGGTGAAATATCCCTAAAAAAAAAAGGAACATTTTGAGTTCAGTACTATTCTAAATCCACACATTTTGTAGCATAATGTTGATGACCTCAATTTTATAAAAAAATAAATAAATGTAATTCTCTTGTCAAAAGCCACTTGTTTTATTTCATAGTAACACGTATAAATAAATGTAAGAATTGTAACAATTAGGTAGGTAGCTTTTTGCGTTGCACGTACCGTAATACTGATATCCTTCAAGACAGCACGCTAATAGTGTTGCACTGCACTGTAGATGCAGAACAATGTGCTGGCTCATGGAGAAATATCCAATCAGTTTACTAAAGCGCATTTAGAGCTGATGATCAGTGTGACTGCAGCATGTGCACTCAATACAATACAGATCTGTTTACTAGTCAGCAGCATGGGGAAGGTTTCCTATTAGAACCCAATATAAACACAACAGAGGATTTGGATGAAACTACATTTTCAGAAGATAGAAAACACTTTTTGGCAAACACATTGTTTCTACTCTATTTTCGATGGACAGTGAACCTGTTTTCCACTGAAAGTTTGCTAATGTGACCACACCTTCATTAGCATATTTGTTTTTCAAGCCGTCACTGTAAACTAAGGCCGGTTCACACCAAAAACAGTAACTACAGTGTTAACTGTAATGATAAATGCAAAGTTCTGTCATGAAACTCCAGATGGCGCAGGCCGGTAGGTTCTTACTAAATCAGATATAATCACATGATTATTCACAGCCAATGAGCTCGCATCAGAAACCCTCCCCCTTCCCCAGCTCCACCTGTGTAGCTCTGTATGGGGTTATTTAATGTATGTTATTTATGGGGGTTGTTTTATATATCTGCAGCAGCTGTATTTCCTTCATTCTCACAGCAGTACGTCTGTCGATGTATTGGCAGTAGCACGTCTCTGTTATCTCTCTCTGTCGCAGCAGTAGCATAGCAGACTAAACACATTAACATTGCCATTTATATTACCATGCTAAACTCTCTGAGAGTTGTCATGACAGAATTATATTAGCATCCACAGCAACGCGCAATAGCAATCTGTTTAAAACAAGCACTGCAGTTTTGTCATCTGCCTCTTTAAATGCTCAAACAGTTTAAAGCAGAGTTAATTCTGATTGGCTGCCAATGTGTGTTGTCGTTCATCAGCTGTTACTGTTTTTGGTGTGAACAGGCCATTAGCCATAACAGTGAAATAAGAAAATGGCTTGGAACGAAATACTATCCCTTTAATAGGGACCGTGTTTTGTGATCATTGTGATAAAACTCCAAAGGTCAACGTAATACTGCCGTTTTCACTAACTCATCCCTGATCATTTCTGATGCTTTTTTACAGTTCTCTTCATGTTGACTGGAACAAAACGTGGTTTTGGTACAGTCTTGACTTCAGTTAGCGCTGTAAGCGTCTATGTCGTAGTACGCGGATTGAAGCTGTGCTGTTTTGGGTCATTAAACGTGTCACCAGGTCCAGACTGAGTCCAGCCACCTTCTCACCGTTCACCTCTAATATCTCGTCCCCGACCCCGAGCAGCCCCGCGTAGAGTTTCTCCATATTGCTGTCGCCCATTTCTTCAACATACACCCCTTAAACATAAAGCCAGTTAATTTTAAACTCTCTGACTATGTCAGAAGTGCATTAAAATGATAGCGGGGGTCACTCACCTGAGTCTGGCCTGCCTTTTCCTCGGGAGATGAGAAAGCCGAAGGGGCCGCTGGGGGGTCTGGAGAGCTCCAGCAGGATAGTGCCATCAGGGAAGGCTTGAGCCACCCGTCCCACCGGACGCACCGCACTGGGCCGCCCCACGTCCTCTACACTCAAGGCACGCTGAAGACCCCTAAAACACACACAGATTGATCTACTTAGAAGGACCACAAAAGTGCAACAGAACTATTTTAGCTAGATTATATAGTGAGTTACTTATTATTTAACACTTATATTATTTTGAATTATGTTCATTTAAGCAGTTCTAGTTTTATGATTTAATTATTTTCTTCTAAATTTGTAAGTGGTTCTTAACAGTGAAAGTTTCTACCACTAGGCCAGAGCCGTTGAAAAATATTTGTAATATATTGCTATAGTTTCTAGAATTTATTGTCTGGTTACTAGGTGGATATATTTTAAAATGATGTTTATTTTTATTTTATTGATTTTATTATAAATATATAATTTGATTAATTAAAATTCTATATTAAATGTTACATATTTTAAGTATTTATTTTTTATTAGTAGATAATTATATTTATAATATAATAAGATATCATTTAAAAATAATAATATAAACACACACTGGGCCATATACCACGGTATTTGAATGGCTTTCCCAGGTACTGCAAAGAAAACTATGGTTTCACAATTGAAAAAACCATGGTAGTATCACTGAACCATGTCCAAAATAAATATAAATATATTATAAAAGGTCCCTTATTACATGATTTTTTTTTACTAAAAAAAAAGAATAATATAATATAATATCATATAAAACATAAAACATATAAAATATAAATAAAAACAAATAAAATATAAAACAGCTTAATATTTATTATTGTATGTATTTGATTTTTTTAACTGTGCAATTTTTTCATAGAAGCCTGTCAAATAATGATAGTCCCCAGACAGACAATCTACAGACTGCAGTGTTTGCTCCTTGTATTTCAGCTTGTCTTTTTATCTCTGTGTCAGATCCCTGCGAACAGCCAATTATAGCACGCCTCTGTAGCGGCTCTCTGCTTTCTTACTGGCTCTCGAGAAGGATGATGTAAGCTGCAGATCTTCTCCAGTCACTGGGGCTGGAATTCCTCTCTGGCTATCTCTCCTTCACTCAGACACACATTCACACACTCACAAACACGACACACACTCACAGGCACTATTGAATCACAACCCCAGCGACAAACACATTATCTGGCACTGTGAGCAATCCAAACACACATGCTTAAGGGGCAGCATCTGGTAACACACACAAGAGGCTGAATATAGCAGCAGCAATCAGACCAGTGATCATTCCCTGCATTCCATGTCTTTCTTTGGCAGATACACACACCTCTATTTTTATCTTCCCTCTCTCCCTCCCTCCCTCCCTCCTTCTCGGTCTCTTTTTATTACTGCTGCTGCTGACCCAGTCAATGGAAAATACTTATCCCATTGCACAACATGACAGCTGTCTGAACATTACAGAAACACGATGCGTGCTCCGCATGGCTTCAGATTGCCATTGTTCATAACACTAAAATGTTATGAATGTTACAAAGAGGTAAACAGGCAGATTTATTGAGATCAAGTGGTATGCATGTGTATGAATTAATAAATATTATATAAATAAATATTAGTAAAATAAAACGTAAAATTTAAAATATAAATAAAATACCCTTAAAATCTTAATCAATATTCAATGTAATATTCATGACTCAAACATTAATATTTGTATACATATTTCTAATATTTCTATTTGACATATCAAAGTGTGTCTGTGTGTGTGTGTATATATATATATATAGAGATATATGTAGATATAAACAAATATTTAATATTATTGGAATATATATATATATATAAAATTCTACAGATATTTATATTTTATAATTGTTTCATATAATCCATAGTCATTTTTATCCGGGTCAAAAAATGTAACCCTGAAAAAAAAAAGATATTAAAAAAATGTATGAATATAATACAATGCATTTCTTGGCAGCTGTATATGTTCTATTATCATGATGGTGCCTGAAAGCATGGTGGTATCATTGAACCATTATATTATATTATATTATATTATATTATATTATATTATATTATATTATATTATATTATATTGTTTGGTGTAATTTGAAGTGATGCATCACTTGTGTTTCTACTGTACCTAGTTATTACAGGACTACAGGGCTGTTCTCCTGGAGTGTATGCAGAGGAACGGTCTGTTTTCTTTCTGGGGATTTGGAGGTTTTGAGCCGATGAAGATCTCCTCATCTGGAGAAACGGAGACCCCTAGTGGTGAGAAATGACACAGTAAGCGCTGCTCTCTTGACATTTGAAAAACTAGCATGTTGACACAGCCATGTAACTGTGTCTTCAAATTGTATGCTAACCAGACGTATAGTCTGCAGTGAGGGGGCTTTCTTCAGCTGGTGGTGGTGTCTGTGGGTGGGGCTGGGGGAGGGGGAGGGGGAGGTTGGCCGAGTGTTTTGGTTTGGGTCTGAGTTGGGTTTGGGGTACAAGCTGAGCTGATCCATGCTGCTGGATCGTCCTCTTCCCAGCAACCCCACACTGTTCAGCCCCATGGCAGAGAAGAACCGCCGCAAGGAGAGTTTGGGTCGACCCTCTCGCTGCTCTGCATCCGTCCCTGCTCTGAAAAACAGGGTAAGTCATAACAGGTTATTTCAGTATGTTTTTTTTTTTCTGGCTATTTTAATCTCCACATTGACAATATTACACGGTTTGACATACCTTTTTTTTTTTTTTTAAACCAATAAATATTTTTACTAATTATTAAACAAATCCCACTGACTTTTGGCTTTCTTTATTAGTTTATTTATTTTCATTTCATTATGTTTTAAGCCGCAATTATGATTTTGATATATATATATATATATATATATATATATATATATATATATATATATATATATATATATATATATATATATACACATACATTACAATTTAAATGTTTATGCAATTGTGTTTCTCAGTCAGTAGGTGGCAGTGTTGTAGTAGACAGACATGCCTGGCCCACATCTCCTCTGACCTACTTTTAGCCTTAAGTGGCAAAGCATTCTGTATGATTGTGGCCTCGGAAATTAAATTGTTCGGAGAAAGGATTTAACATTTTAGTAAAGTATCTGGTCTGTTAAAGTCCTAGCCTAAAAAGGGGGGGGGATTACTGAAAAGGGAGGAAGCTGTGGATATGGACATAGCATATTCATTATTTCCACCGTCTCTTTACTCACTGTGAAACATTTGGACTAGTTGCCCTGTGATGCACTGGTCTGATTGGCCCTCTGACGTGTCCGTCACTGAGACCAGTCTGGGTTGATTCAGCACTGCTGGATTTTGCATCAGATCCCAGCTGTCCTCTACTCTGGTGCTGGTCCACATCTAAAGAAGAATGGAAAGCGTGGCTATTCATATCATAGAGCAATGGATGAAACCTCCCATGGAAATTGTTAAATAACATGATGAATCTTGATAATGTGTAAATTGAATATGTTAATCATAACAATATAACATTAGTGGACCATTTTGTGTAACTGAAACGTAAGTGTCAAAATGATTGTTGAAGGAGATGGAAAAAGACTGGTGGCTGATCGCACTAGCAACTGGCCCACTGTGGGATTCCTCTGACAGGACAGTGTGGATCTGCTGATCTGAACAATCCCCAGTGGGACAGGAGCAGTGAAGAGAAGTCTACATGTTCTCACCCATAGGTGTCACCTTGCTGACCGGAGCAGGACTCAACGGTCTACCTGGAATTGCCGCTTGATTTGGGGAAAAGCTTCGATTAATTTTTAAAGTAGAGTACGTAAGCGTGCATTTGAAATCTAACTTTCACAGTGCTAAATATTAACTGCAGTGTGCTCAAATGTGCATTCATTATTGTGTAAGTTCTATTAGGTAGGACACTTGTGTAACACAATAACACCTAATGCTAGTAGTGCTTTACAGTTCTCAGGCAATGTGCTGAAAAGAGCATTTTAGCTAAGTGACTAAAGCTCAGTGCTAGCAACCAGAAATTTGCTGGTTTGAGTCAAATGGCAATCACCAATGTGCCCTTAAATTAGGCATCTCTCTAAAGCCTCTTTCACACTGCACGTTGGACCCGGTAAATTGCCGGAACATTGTCGGGTCGCCTTCTGTGTGAACGCAAACACGTCCCGGGATTGATTCCGGGATAGTTCCCGGGTCGGGGACCTAGTAACATTGCCGGGTTCATTCCCAGAATAGGCGCTGTGTAAACAAAAGCCATAGCTAGTGCTGTAAAGTGTGTCGTAGTGATAACTCACGGTATCGTGCGACTTTTTTACCAGGTGTTTTGAAGGCAGATCAAATTTAGCGACTAAACCAATATTTGCAAACTGTAATAAAGCAGAGATCAGTTAGTTCCTCACTTTCCGCGCTGAAGCTGAGATCGTTTGCCAGCTTCAGTAAAAGTTAACGTGCCTAGCGTTTTCGACTCGTGCATTACACGTAATATCCTGACGTCACGTGTCGTTACGGGACCTTTACGGAATTGCAGTGTGAAAGTGGCTTAAGTGTAATACAGTGGTGTCTAATCCTTCTCCTGGAGGGCCACTGTACTACAGAGTCTAGATTTAACCCCAATTAAACACACCTGAACCAGCTAATCAACGTCTTTTAAGCTTGCTAGAAACTTCCAGGCAGGCTGCTGTGTTACACTTCAAGGCAAGTTGGAGCTGAACTCAGCAGGACATTGGCCCTTCAGGAGAAAGTTTGGACATTGCTTGAGTATGTTAAGTTCCTTTGGATAAACCTTCTGCTATTAGCCCATGTACTTAGACTAACCTGTTAGCCTTTCTTCCCCTTGTATGGGTGAGTTTCGAGCACACAGAACTGGGCTCATCCTGAGTTTGGGACCAGAGATGATCATCGCAGATCTGTCCTCACAATAACCCGCTCCAGAGGAAGCCTGTTCCTGGGGACAGCTCTCCACAGCGCCCCCCGCCTCCGTGGAGTCCAGCTGGTTCTCTGGCAAAGACTTGAGCATGGCGGTCCGCTGACCATTACAGCGGTTCTTTGAGCTGGATTTCAGGGCTGATTTTTTCGGATGGAGAGGCGGAGGGGTTGGCTGAGGAAGGTGGGAGCTGAATGGTTCTTCTTTGGGGGGCAGTGGAGGTGCCACATGTCCCTTACTGGATGTAGGGGTGCATGTGGCTGGGATTCTCTGTCCGAGTGGATCCGTGGCATAGGGGTTGAGTGGCAATGCTAGTCCATTCGAGAGACACATTTGAGTTCCATTGTTGCAGTCTGGAGGTGTTGGAACCCGAAGGCCGTTGACGTACAAGGGTTCCTGCTTGCTCTCTTGTCTCCGGACCTTCTTCTTTAGCTTCTGGAATGTCCCCCTACTGCTCATGTTTTCCACAGGACTGCAGTGCGTTCCGTCGCTGTGGACAATAGTAGGACTCTTCCCAATGTATGTCTCCTTTATCTTTTCGATTCGGACAAGCCGGTTGGGAAGGGTGGGAGCGACCCAACATGGTATCTTCTTCCCTTCGACTTCCCCATTAGGTAAGGGCAGAGTATTTGAGTTCAAGCAAGGCCCATGGGCGTCATTTAGAAAGGTCCCACAAGAGTTGCACTGTCTGTTTGCTGTCTCAGGACCTTTGCAATTGAACAAACTCTTCTTGGCTTTTGTCTTCCAGAATATTGAATCACTCGAGCCGTGTCCTGTCTCTGCCTGTCCATTGATGTAAGACGACAAGGTGGGTTTGGACACCAGCAGCCCCTGCGCTCTTTCTCCAGCCCTGCGCCGCTGGCGTAGCCGCTCCAGATAGCGCACCTCAGCATCTTTCTCCGATTCGTCTTCGAAACGCACACGGGTAGGGGACTGGCCGTGTCTCCGCCGGGTTCCTCCTGCCGAGTCACCGCTAGATGAGTCGCTAAGGTTTCCAGAGACCACCGCCGCGCCTTCCTTCCCCGCAAGAGGAGCCTGGTGTAAGGGTACACCAACCCAGGACAACAGCTCCCTGTTCACACATGCACATTTATGAAAAAAGTTGCATTGCTAAGCACATAGATACACAAAGAAACAGACGCATGCCAAAGTGGTCAGCATGGAGAGGCAAATTCCTGAGGAAAAATTTCTGTCTGCTTTGGCTCCTCTGTGCACATTCCTGACATGCTTTTTTACTCCTTTAAGGAAGGACATCTTCAGCGTGCCAGGCATTTCGATATCGTCAGCTCTTCGTTAAACATGAGGAAACCAAAACTTGCTCCTTTCAATATTCCCTGCTTGCTAGAAGGTAAAAGTGCGGGAGTAGTAATCTACAGGTGTATTATTGTGCACTGGGACTTTTTATGCCCATTAAGCTTTGTGCAGTGTTCTGAAACCTATGGGATTTTATGCAGCCGTGTGTTTGTCTTAAACAGTCAATCTCGAGAGAGGCAGTTCAGTGTTAAGTTAACCCAAGCAAGCTGACAGCAGTGTACTCAACATCACTGAGCTGTTTTTCCCCGTGAGAGAAAGGCAGGGAGGGAATTAGGGAGAAGGAAAGTAACAGCTGGCAGACATGACAGGTGTAGTGGAGCAGGACGGCAAAGCAGTTTCATCAAAGCTCCTGCTTAAAAAAAGGAGAATTTTAATCTGTCAGTCACTTATTCACTAATCGTTTTTTGAATCCAAGCCAGAATATAGACATTTTGTTTGTTTTATTAAATATTATTTTATTAATTTCACTTAAAAATATTACTTTTTATTATTTACATATATTTCTTAAAACATATATATATATATAATTTTTTTTTCTTTTTTTTCTTCTTTTTTTTCCTAATCTGTTCCGGATGCTGCTGCCATGCAATGCACACTACTTGTCTTCATACCAAACAAGGAGACAGGCGTTAGGGGCGACTCGCCCATCTGTCTTTGTGTGAAAGTGCTGAGGTAGAGAACAGAGTACGGTGGCTGAGAGAGCTCTACGTGCTGCAAATGAAAAAACACAAATTTAAGAAAACATCTTCATCAGCTTGACAATACAAGCACTGCAAATTCTCACAACACAACCAAATACAGATAGAATGGATATTATTAGCCTAAAAAATACACAATTACTGTAACTGTGAAACTTATATAAGCTGGCTAACTCATTTTACAACGTCCCTTACGAAAATTAAGCATGCTTTTACTATAATAATAATAATGATAAAATACAAAAACATGGTTACTATAGTTGTGTTGTGGGTATTTACAGCACATGTGTTGTCAAACTGATGAAGATGTTTTCTTAATTTGCTGGTGCTTTTTTATTTCCATGTGTTTTCTAAAGTTGGACGGGGAAGTGGGATTTAGAGGCACCAGCTGTGTGCACACATTGTATAATTCAGTTGTCTTATATAACAGAAGTATTTGGAGGGGGACGCCAGTATACTCAGTTTATAAGTTTTAATTCAGACTACCATTAGCTTCCAGCTGCTTCACTGCTAGCACGGAACGGGCATCTTTGTTTTCTTTGATACTAGAGATGTACACCATAATTTATGCCATATTAAAAGGCCAGACTGAAATAGAAAACAGCACCTGTTGCTTCTGAAAAGAGATTTGCCAACCCCCCATCCCCCCTCTTCCCTTTTATCAGCTGCCCGTCTCCAAAGAGAGTAAAAGACCATCAGTCCAGAACCAAATAATATAATTTAAGATCTACACCCCCCTCACAAATCCTCAAGAGTGAGTGGGCAAAGGTTTCCTTGTTTTGATATGAAGAGAGCCATGTAGATGCCCTCCCTTCCCATGATGCCTGAGCCTCAAAACCCCAACACTAGAGAGAAAAAGACTGGGAAAACTTACAGGTTGTCCCTCTGGACGGGTAGGATGGTGTGGTCGGCTTTGAGAGGGTTGGACCGGGCCTTCATACGCGCTCTTTCCAGCAGTCGTTTGGCCTGCTCGTGGCGAGGGCTCAGCGGAAGGTTGTCGCCCAACACAAAGGCCCTGTGGGCCGGCCGGAGAGAGAGAGAGACAGAGAAAGAAAGACGTCAGCTCCTGTGCAGAGTGAGGGGGATTAAGTGGAGCAGGCCGTCATCACTAATTAGGCTGACAGACGTTGAGTGTTTGTGTGGTTTGTACCTGATTATGATGCAATAGATGAGCTTATGCATATGTTTACGTGGTCAAAGGATAATATTACTCTTAAATCAGGAATATGGCAATATCAAGACTTAAAGTGCTTATGATATTAATATAAATAAGAATGCATGAGTCAATTTCAGGAACCGCTATACCTCAGGATTTGCTACTGATATTGTTCAAATAAAACTTAGTCTCATAATAATAACTTTAACTCCCATTAATGTGTAATGTAAAACATATTTTTATATATATTGTAAAAAAATATATTTATAAGCTGTATATAATTGTCAGCCACGTTTATGTCTGTGATGTAAAAGAAAGGAAAAGTAATAATAAAATAAATTGAAGTTTTTTTCAAATTATTAGCCAATAGTTTAGTCTATTGCTAATCCATTATTGTTTTTTTAAATCCAAGCAAAAATATAACACTAGTTATTTACTACTTTCTACTGATATCATTAAAATCTATTTAACTCTCATTATTTAATAACTTCAGATCTGTTTAGTGTGCAATTTAACTGATAATAATAAATGTAAAAAAATTGGTTTATCTGTCAGTGACTAATTCACTAATTGTTTTTTTTTTGTGTGTGTGTATTTATGTTTTTAATACTTTTGTTTTAAAAATTTTAACACTCATTATTTAATAACTTCAGCTCTGTTTAGTGTAATGTAAGGAAAAAAATAATAATAAAAAAATGAAAAAAAAAAATTCTACATAAATTTAGCTTTTATTAAAGTCCAAATATCATGATTACATTGATGTTAATAACGATTTTTAAAACGCTTATAAAACATACAGAATGAGTTTTTTTGAGAAAGTAAAAATGCAAGTTTCCTGTGAGGGTTAGGTTTAGGGGAAAAGTTGGTGAATGGCAATAGAATATACAGTTTGTACAGTATAAAAACCATTATGCCTATGGGATGTCCCCACTTTTCACAAAAACATACGTGTGTGTGTGTGAGTTTAATGTGAGAGCATCAATCTGTGCTGCCCACCTTTGGCTGTGTTCACTACCTTGGAGCGAAATCCCAGAATCCCAATCACTGTCATTCACGCCACAGATACCTGTGGAAACAGATGCAGGGACATTCAGGGTGTAGATTACAAGGGTCATGACCTCCCTAATTAATAATGAATTCATATTAAATCTATATAAATACTGCAAGCATTAAGGCATTTGTCCTTTCTTTGACCACCACGACCAATACTCTACGCCATCCACAGTTTCACATCTACTTCAAGTGGAGTGAACTGTGTTTGCCAGTTCTTTATCTCACTTGGCCTGACAAGGTCATCGTGTTTGTGTCAACATCTGGTGCTTCAAAAGTGAGAAACACAAGTGAAGTATCACACCGTCTCTGTTTTCCCAGCCTTTATCACTGTTACTCTGAGCTGTTTTTAATCAGTGTATTTCTCATTCTTATCCTTCCGTCCTCTCATATCTGGATTATCCAGCTCTCTTGTCTATATGACCTCTGCTTCATTAGGGAGCTCATGTGTGCTCATTGTGTGTAATCCTTAAACATGCTAAAGGAAACAATGTCATTTGATCAGACATGCGCTAACAGCATTTAACACCTGTCTGATAACCTCAGATTAGCGCTGCTACGCATTGTATTGTACATTGTGTTACAGCAGATAAGGCTGATTACAATTCAGTTTCCAGAAACAAGATGAACAATATCAAGCTAAGTTTGAAAACGCATATCCCAGGTTCTTAAAAATGTGTCTGTTGTTGTTTTTTTAATATGTTTTGAACATATTACGCTTTTTAATAAGATTGTATATGGTCTTTATAGCATTTTCAAGAGGAGATCAGTTTAATTATTCTAAACATGCCATGTGGTGTCACCATCTAGTAACAATTAAAAACATAGAAACCTTAATTATTATGTTTAAAATAAATGATCAACATAAAAAGATTTTTGTGTTCATGTTTACATATGATTTTGAAAAACATTTAGACGATTTTCAAGAGACGTTTTGATTTATTTACTCAAAGACTGTCATGTGGTGTCATTATCCGATTACAAGAAATAACACACACATCTTAATTATTATCTTTTTGTCATAAAAACAATATTATTTGATAAATTAAAATTATATTTTCAAGGTAAGAAAAAAAATATATATATTGTTAATTATTCGTTTTTTTGCAAGTCGCACCACACGACATTCTAAAACCTGGAGTTTAAGGATAAAAAGTTTAAAGATAAAAAGGTCAAATTTAATATAGTCTATACATAGTGATGAGGCTCGGCGGGGGTCCTCTATGATGTCACTTCCTGTTTTATACTTTATCATTTTTTCTGCATGACTTTGATTTGGCAAGCAAATATTTTTCAGTTACTTTAAGTAATGAGAGTCAATCAGTTTCGTAAAAATAAAATACAAAATGTGATTAATATGATTAATTAATAAAGTGATTAATAAGTTATTAGGTAAAAGTGTTTCATAAAACAAAAATAAAATAATAATAATAATGGCATAGTTTTTCATATTTTTCATAGGCTTTTCTTCATTGTTATATAAGAACAGTTATACCACCCCATAATCTTCTACCCCCCGCCCCCCCCAAAACAATTCTAAATCCATTGTATTCATGTATGAATTGCATCTTTAACTGATTTCTGAAAAATAATAGTAAAAAAAAAAAGTGTCATATCATTTACCCAGCGGATCTCCTTACCTCTTCCACCAGCTTGGGTCTGGTCCTCTATCCTCTGTCCTGGCACATGGTCTTTGTTCTGGGTGTTCTGCAGCATCTGTTTGAGAAAGCCGCGGTTCATCTCAACCCTCTCTGCGAGGGACAGCGAGCTTCCACTGCTGCTCATGCTCTCCAAGCTGTCAGCCCGCCAGAGTCCACACTGTCCCACCTCACCGGGATTATACCTGCGTAGGTGACTCTCCAGGCTATCAGACCTTTGCACTTCCCTTGAAAACTTGTTGCCTATTTTGTGGCCAAAGTTTCTTCCATTTGCTCCATCTTTCCCCACAGGAACATTCCCATTTAGAACCTGCATCTCCGGTCTGATAGACCTCCAGAAACACTTCGGTGGCATCCATGGTTTATTAGTTGGAGAAGCATTGTCTTGAGCACCGCGAGCATCGCTCGAGAGGTTCTCCAGGCTTGCTCCTTCTCCAAGGCTGCGTGGAACTGCCAGCAAAGCTTCGGAAGAGACGGGATCATAGTCAAGTTCTACCTGAGGATTGTGGTCTCCTGAAAGGAACATCAGGGGTTTGCGAGGTTCCCCTTCTTCATCACTGCTGCTGGAGCCCCAAGCGTCCGTGTAGGCATATCCCAGTATGAAGGACCCAGGAACCACACGTTTGTCCTGGTTCTTACTTCCAGGTTCTTTCCAAACAACTGTGCGTTCAGAGAGAGCCTTGACCTTGGACTGCAGCGCCGATACAGCAGAGCCTTGAGTTTGCTGACTGAGCGGCGAGGACGGGGAGCTGGGCTCCAGGCTGGCGCTGGAAGGACACTCATCCTCCGGCTCCCTGAGGTGGATGTCAGTGTTTTGGGAGGCGACAGGCAGGGGTTCAGCATCCTCAGAGGTCACTGCATCCTCCATGGTTGAAACAGAGAGTCAGTGGAGCATTGTGGTGGCTGAGGGGAAGGAAAGAAACAAGTTAGGTCTTATTCACTAATACCTAGCTGTGTGGATTATTCATAATTCTCACAACACTGGATAAAAAATGAAGACTTGTTTTTTTTTTTAGAGAAAGCATATTCAATAATTCAAGTTTATTTGTTTCTTACTGCATTGGATAAATGATGAATTGCAGATCTGTTTCACACTCTTTAAAACTTTTTAATCAACAACTTTTATTTTTATCTGCAGGGTTCTGACCGAAGAAAAAATAAATAAACGTACAGTTATGTATTTGTGTTTAGAATTTGCTTTCGAAGAGGGTCTCTTTTCTCGTCTGAACACGTTTATCACTTAAATGTGAAAAATAAATAAATAAATACACTCAAGATCTAAAAAAAAGTCAGTGTCACTTCTCAACTAAATCTTTTATGTTTTAAAAGTAAATATTCCTTACGAATAAGAGTTTTTCAGTGCATGGAATGTAGTGATAGATTTAGCATTTTTGAGTGACACTTAAAATGAATTGCGGGAAATACTTGTGTGCAAACAGGCCTTCATTACCCAGTATCACTTACGGCATTAAATGCTGTATTTGGCATTTTAAACTGTCTTTTTAAGGCCATTTGTAACTGTCCTCCTCAGACCAGTGGAAAGCACATTATTCATTCAAAATAATTTTTTGATAAATCACTATTAAAATATGTTTTTTTATATAAAAAAAAAAAATGTTTGGACAAAAAGACTTTTGCATCTTATGCAATATATATATATATATATATATATATATATATATATATATATATATATATATATATATATATATATATATATATATATATATATATATATATATATATATATATATATATATATATATATTTTTTTTTTTTTTATATATATTTTTGAGCCACAATCAACTCATTCAGATTTTCCCAAGGTTGAGGGAAAGTACCAATAAATATTTTTATGAAACAAATCAGTTTCATCTGCTCTACTAACCATTAACTGATGTAGAACAAATATTTTTACCAATACAACACACTAACCTGATCTGGGAATAATACAGGGCTTGGTGACACATGATCTCCCTTTTAGCTTTCGGCTTAACAGCACTATCCTGCTTTCAAAGCTCCAATCACCATGTAACAAAGCACAATGTATTCAAACTAACATCTGAATGCTCTTAACTTTTATTTAATAAATAGTTAGGTTATGGTGTGCACATAACATATGACAGACCAGGATAGACAAGCAAGTTTCCTCTGAGGTAAGTTCACAAACGAGTGAGTTTTCTTCATTTGATTTAATTGGTCCTCTCTTAATTAGGACACCCAGTCGGTAGTTCACACTTGGATACACAGACGTTATTCTGTCTGAACACACTCACAAGATTGAGAAACACAAGCAATCTTAATCACTTACGTTTTTTAAATATTAACAAACCATGTCCCAAATATTAAGGCCATACTTCAAACATCAACCTTCACAAATATGATTAAAGAGATAGTTATAACAAAATCTAGTAGTTCAATGACGAGATACAGCAATGCATTTGACTGATGATGACCTTGTAATTTTCATAGATAGAGAGAAAGATAAATATTTTGGATAAACACCAACCAGTGAGTAAGAGGATTGGAGCTTAGCAATGATAAAAAAGAATAAAAATCTCAAGATTAAAGGCATAATGCATGATTAAACAGTTTTTTGAGAATTATTTTTTAAATAAAATGTTGAGAATAAACTCAATGTATTCTCAACATTTTATTTCGACTTTCTTACTCGAAATTTAACGCAATGACTCTGACATATAGGCCTACTCTATTATTTTTATGAGTTTATTCTAAACATTTTTGGTCATTTTTCTTGAAATTTAACAAGTTTAATCTTGAGATGGTTTGACCATCCATTAATGGGGATTAATGAGGGCCAAAAATATATAGAATTATTTTTATTAAGGGTTCCGAGACATTCTGATCATGATATTAAAAATGTTAATAAATAAATATTATTCATATATTATAAATATATAAATAATATTTCGAATTATTCTGCTCACAAAGATCAATTCTAGCAAACTGAATAGGCTGCCTACTACAGTCAAGAATAAAAATGAAATAGCATTTGGAAATATTTACTTTAAAACTTTTTATGATTCTAAAATAAACAATTCAATTAATGCTCAAAAGAGCAATTTCTAACCAAAAAACTTAATTATAATTATAAAAAAATAATTAAATCAAATAATATATATAAATCAAATAATACATAAAAATCGAATCTAGAAAGAAATCCCTGATTTTCTTGTATTAGTTTTTTTTTATAAATAAACAAATAATTCTATTTCTAGCCAAAAAAATGCCTGTTAGAGTCAAGCATAAAAACAAATCGAATGCAGAAATATTTACTAGTTTAGAAGTTTCCATGAATTAGTTCCATGAATAAAGGAATAAATAAAATATGCTCACATAGAGATTTGTATCCCTTTAAGTCGAGCATACGAGTCAAGCATACCAATAAATACTGTATAGAAATATTCACCATCATTTTTCCACCGACTTTAGAAGTTTAATCATTTCCATTACCTTTCAGGTCTGTAACTAATATTTCTATTTTTCTTTTTTTTTATTCCAGCGCAATCTGTTGCTGATGGGAAAAGTACAGGAAATGAGATCATTTCCAAGGAATGAGTAAGTACAAGTCATACGTGATGCTTTCTTTCTTGAGCTCAGGTCAGTGTTTACGCATCATGTTTTATCCCATCTGCTGCTATCTGTGACCCCCCAAACACACGGGGGTCACCCTGTCGGGCCAGGAACGAAAACAACCCTCTCCCGCGGGACCACTTCTCTCATCTCACATTTGTTTTACACTGGAGCGAACAGAAGCATGGGTCAGGAAAACTAAACACCATCCGAACGCATTGACACACACACACACACACACACACAGCTGGACATACAACTCACGAGAGCTGTAAGTCATTCAGAAGAAAGAAAACACAATAAATATCTTCTTCAAACATCTTACCTAACTTTGTCCTTCTGCTGTCTGTATTCCACAGAAGCCACATGCGCCCTTACAAAGTCATTTCAAGATTTATAAAATCATATTCTGTTACAAAGAGTCAGCACAAACATAAGCGGCCAGTCAAATCCCATCTCGCTCTAGTTTCTGCTTTGCTTTCGGTTCTGAGCGTCCCGAATCTGCCCTCACTTTCTCCCTCTCTTCCTCCCTCTCTTCCTCCAGCTGTTTTTGGCCAGCTCAAGTGTGCTACACTTCAAATTTGTCGAGTTAAACCGGACTGGCTCGCGTTCACTTCACTCGCGTTACTGAAGGACCAAACTGTAAAAGTAAACAACGACCTGTGGCTGTGGAAAGCTCGCTACGTTGCTATGGAGACAGTCGACCACCTTTTAGAAGAACTGACCTGTGAAGCGTTCCTATTGGTGGAGCGGCCCGCGTAGCTCCGCCCCCCCGCGTGGGAGGGGCGTAATTCTATCCTTGAGTTTGGGTGGAAAATTGAGGGAAGGATTTTTAAAATCCTTACTCTGGGTGGAGAGGAAGTGCGCGAGTCTCCAGGCACCTATTCCAGCTGCCAAGGAATTTCCTTTGTTGATTGTGAGCGCGCACCCGCTGATTCGTGCCCGTCTAAATGTGTATTAGCCTAGACGTCTCCTATGCAGAGAACTAGTTTGATTTTTCATCCACAGAATTCACTCAGACTTCATACGTGATTATTTTTCTTGCATTAAGCGCTTGAATCCCTGGCCTGAGGTCAGTTCTGAAGCAAAGCCAGCTGTAAGAGAGAGCACAGGGCTTGGACTTCAAGCACAGTCGAGTCCAAGGACGCATAAACAACTGCAAGACAAAAAATGAACAGGCCTTCTTCTCTGTGCATTCCTCTGACATAAACCCAGCCCTGCCTGCAGCAAGAAGGAGCCCAGTAATTAGAGCAGATACGCTCTCAATCACAGCTTCTGCTTTAAGCAAAAGTCATTATCTGAGTTTTCAAACGTCCTCTCACATTCACACACTCCTTGTAATCACATACAAATCAGTTTAACAACTGCAGAGAGGAGGAGGGATGCTGAAGAGAGCCTGAAGGTTTTCCAAGGCCAGGTGATGATGTACGGTACCAACACCAGGGCTTTCCATCTCATCTCTTTCAAGGTATTTTATTTATTTATTTAAATCACATTTTTGTAATTTAAATTTAAAATGTCAAAAATAAATGAATAATGTAGTATAGCATATGATATAAAATAAATAATAAATAATTATAGTTTCAAATGCAATAACACATTTAAATTATTTAGAATTGTTTTAAATAGATACATATAATTATATATTAAAACATATATTACATATTACTTGAATTATGTATTAAAATCAATATATAATTTAATATAAAATAAAAAAGTATTTTTTTAAGTTTTTTATATAAAATCTATATAGTAAAATAGTGTGTGATATAAATAGTCTAGTAAATTATAAATAGTATAAAATAAAAATTAATTATATTTAGTTAAATAAAAAAATGTTAAATATTTTTTTAATAATCTAATATATTAACATTCTAAAATGTTGTCAAATGTAAACAATACAAAATTATTAATGTAAAATAGTGTATGATACAAAATAGTTTGCAATGAAACATTTTAATTATTTAGGTATATTATATAAATATTATGAAATATAAATTACATTTTGTATATTTAATTTACAGATTTACACATAAAATTAATAACAATGTATGTATATATATTTTTGTGTGTGTGTGTGTGTGTGTGTATATACTCTATTTATACTATTTAATACATTTTAAATCTTTTTTTAATCATAATATAATAAAGTATGTTTTTTATTTCAGTTTATATATGATTAATTACTATTAAAAACTAAAAATGTTGCATATCTACAGAATACTTAAAAAAAAAAAAAAAAAAAATTAACTTAATACATACTAATGTAAACTTCTATGACACTTACCTGTCAGTCATTGTTATGTGCATAACTGACCATCACTGTATTCAGAAAAGGAAGAAACAAATCAAAAGAGCAAATACATTTATTATACTTCAATATATTCTCCTCTAGATGAAGTTCGCAGGGACTCACATTTCACAAGTTCTTCCCACACATTAGTCCCGTGGAGGCACACAATTGGTTTGGTCGGTTAATCTGGCAAAAATTAAAACTAAAAATCCGCAACAGCCAACCACTGGTGAGACATTTTTCACCTACTCTGAACCCAGCTGTGGAAGTGGACACTGTCTACAGGTTACAGTCGGATTAGATCAGGCTATCTGTTCTCAGAACAGTCCATGTAAAGAAGTGACACTCTAGGTATGTTGCACCATATTATCATAACACTGAGCCTCTGAATGTTAAACTGGATCTCAAAGTGGTTTGTGTTTCGGGTTTTCTAGTGTGAATGCAAATTTGAAAAGATCTAATGCAATCCTGCTTCTGAAACTTCATAAATGAGGGGTTTAGGGTTTGATGATTCAGTATCATTTAGTTTTGACCATCATTCACTTGGGGGAAAAACTGAGCTGGATAATGTTCTTTGCACGAACATTAAATGCACCCAGTTCCCAGTGAAATGGCTCCATCTAGTGATGATCTCATCTGTCTAGTTCCAGTGTTTACATGAAATTTATGTAAAGACAAAGTACAGTAAGAGAAAAAAATGAGGTCCTTGTAAAATTCAATTTCACACTTACAGAAGAATAATGAATAACTTTGATGTTTGAGAATTATGACTTTGAAAATTATGAGATGTTATTAAATATTATATAGTGTTGTACTATATAGTGTAATGCAAATATGGTCATTTTAAAAGAAATCAGTAAAGCAATCCTTTTAATGACTCCCATGTAAAATTGCATTTGTCAATAAAATACATGTGCAGGAAAAAGTTACATAATGTGGAATAAAACAATAATTATTCTTAAGAAAAAATGGTGAAATGTTTTTTTATGTAATTGAAGTATAAAATTGTATAATTATAATGTAATATAATTTAAATAATAAATGATTACAATTATATGTGTGTAGGTGTTTTATATTTATATTTATTAGCTTGGTTGGTGTAGGGCGATAGAAAATACAGTTTGTACAGTATAAAAACCATTATGCCAATGGAGAATTATGACTATCGCAAACCACACATGCAAGACTGTGTGTGTGTGTGTGCGTAATATTAAAGGAAAAATAACTTAAGAAAATAATTATTAAATATAATAATGTTAAGAAAAATCATATAAAAAATAAGAAAATAAATATGTAGTACAATATTTTATAAAACATTATAATACATTTATATATAACATTTCATATTCTAAACAATGTATAGGCTACATAATACTGTTTATTGTTAGGGTTTATAATCTTTCTCGTTATAATAATAGGCTTATATTAAGTGATCAACAATATTTTAATATATATTACTGCTGTAACTTTTTAAAACAGTATTTTACTTTGTAAACACTCTGAAATAAGTAAAAAGCACGTAAAATAAGAATAAAAAATTAATTTCACTGAACTGCCTGTTTTTGATCCCACGTTAAATATTTGTATTTTTTTGTATTATTTGTTGATTAAAACGCTCTGTACTATAACAACTCATCAAAACAAACTGTGTAAAGTTAATAAAAGTCTGTGAAACCTAATAAAAGTGGTGTTGATCCTCTGATAGGGTGGCATTAGGTCTCTGCAGAGCAAAAGTGGGCGTTTATCACCTTATGGGTGTTTTTAAACTGCTGGATGTTTCTAAATCATGCAATCAAAATGACCCCCCTTACCCAACCCCACCCCTAAACCCAACATCCCTATGACGTCAGCCAATCAGGTTTCTTGGTGTAAAAACACCCTGATCTGGTAACTCCCATTACTTTCCTGCAGAGACCTATACTTGAGCTGAGACTCCTTGATGCTGACGCTGATGTCACTCAGCTAGTTGCAGACACCTCAGACGTCAACACACCGAAAGAGGGTAGATTCACTCATTTAATCTATTTAATATGGCAAGATATAACAAGTACAGTGTTCCAAGATGTTTTTAGTTGTTTTTGGGATGTCTCTGGATGCATATTTCTTCGACTTGTCGTCGATTTGAGCACAACGGCGCCGCGAGCGCAAGCTAACTCTCAAACTGACAGGCGAAGTTCAACCGCTAAACTGTATTTACTGTAAAAAACAAAACGCAATATCTACACCCATATGCGCTTAATTTAATATTGTATACATAAAAATTGTATCGATAGGCTTTAAATGAATTGTTTTGATATGTTTAGGTAGTGAGTTTATTGGAGATGGCGTTTGTGAAGAGCGGATGGCTGCACAGACAAAGTGAGTGTTTATTACTCCATATATATGACCTTAAATCCTTCGTTTTAGTTATTTTGGGCTTTCCAATGCAGATTTTAAGCATTTTATGACGTTCTTTCTAATTCTTATGAAAGTTTAAATAACACTTTTATAATTTAAATCCTTTGAAATATACATCAAGCAACTTGTGCGAAATATTTATCTTGGAGGTTGAATTGAAGGGCTATTTTTGTTTACTTTTGCATGTCGTTTTTATCCTTTACAGCAGACTGTGTCATTTCCTCTGCTTAAGTTATCTTGTCATGAGATTTAAACGGAAGTTGAAATACAGCTGAACTTTGTGTCTCAAAACAATCTGTGAGCTGACAATCTGGCTTTTTCTATTTTTCTTGTTTTAAAGATTGTTTTTTTTGTTTTTGTTTTTTGTAGAGGATGACATTTTTAAACTGTAGAGGTCAGATTACATTTACAAGCGATGTTTTAATTTGTTTATTTTACATTTATATATATATATATATATATATATATATATATATATATATATATATATATATATATATATATTAGAATTTAATCAATTTATAATGCATTTGTGATATGAAGAATATAAATAAATGTTGATTCATTTTATAATGCAATTATTTTATAATATTGTGTTTATTGTTGTGTTTATAAAATAGCAATGAAAACATGGCTGATATTAAACTTTAACTTAATTAATATTAAAATAATAAAAAATTATATATATATATATATATATATATATATATATATATATATATATGTATATGTATATATACATACAATTGTTTAAAAATTTAATAAATTTGTAAATTATTTTAATATTAACTTAGTCAAAGTTTAATATTAGCCATGTTTTAATTGCTATTTTATAATCAAAACAAAAAAAACTATATTATTAAATAATTGCATTTTTATATATATATATATATATGTATAAAATACAACTTGTGCTTAAATTGTTTTAGAATGTAATTAAAACAAAATAATACAATTTTATCATTACAAAAAGTAATTAAAATGTAATTCTAGAATCTAATGTTGTCGTTTATCAGGCACCTTCTTGCGCCGCTGGAAGAGGAACTGGTTTGACCTCTGGTCAGATGGACGTCTGGTCTTCTACGATGACCAGCAGCGGCGGGACATGGAGGACGAAATCCACATGAAGGTGGACTGCATTAACATCCGCAACGCCAGCGCGTGTAGAGGTGGGACTGATGCACACTTTAGTCTTCATCCGCTGTCTTTCCTTCTGCTTTTGAAATGCAGAAGATGCAAAAAAAAACGTCAAAAGCGCCTTTTGATGTAGTACTTGACAAAGAGAGGATGAAAAAGTGAATAGTATGTAACTTGAACGTCTCCATGTTTTGTTGTTGTTCGTGGTTTATTTCCAGATCTCATGCCGCCTGAAGGCAAGAGCAAAGACTCCCTCCTGCAGATCGTCTGCCGGGACGGTCGGGTCATCAGCATCTGCGCAGACAGTTCAGACGATGCTTTGTGAGTCAGATTTGTTACTAATATTCACAATGTGTGCTTCAAGATCTGATTTTTTGATACTAACTCAGTGTATTCTCGCAAAGGGCTTGGACCATGGCTCTCCAGGATGCTAGACTCAACACTGTGAGTTACACAAATGCAGTTTGAGTGGGAAAACACGTTCACATTTAACCTTCCCTGTCGCACAGCTTCTGGAACTGATTTCAGAAGTGTTACAGAGGCATTTGCTGACATGAGTTGGTGTGTTTTGTAGATTGCGCAGCATCCTCAGGTTGGTTTTGCCGAGGACATCGTGGCATCAGCTCCTCCACCCTATTCTGAGTTAAACCCAACTCCACAGGTAATATATTTAAAGGAACATGAATGTATCAGATTACTACAGAAAATAATATTTTCTTACTTGGATATCCAGCTTATGTCGTTGCTTGTGTTTTAAAGCTCTTTTTAGATGTTGACTTTGTCATTTCTGTTTGATCATAAACTTGTTTGACGAAAAAGAATTGACAACGGCTTATGTTTACAAGCAATGCTTGAAAGTGCATTGGCTCCTATAAAAATGTTATCAAAATCCCGACAAAAGACTGCTTGAAATGAACTACTTGATGAAAACAGGATGTTATGTTATGGCTAATTTTATAATTCTGTGCTATTTTATCTAAATTAATTGTAATTTATAATTTTTGTTTTGTAATTTTGTGATATGCTAAATGTATAATACATTTGTTTTATTATAACTTATAAGTATGAAAGTGTATTTTTAATATTTAAATAAAACAATTGTTTAATAAATTTTATGTATAAATATTTATACACACACACACACACACATTTAATTTATAAGTAGCATAGAAAAAATGAACATGCACAATTAAAATGTTCAATATTCTGAATCGTGTTATAATGTAATTACTTTTTTTTTTGTTATTACAAAAAATAACAAAAAAAACTTTTATAATTATTAAGCATAATATATAATGTAACTATATAGTAGGAAAAACCAAATAAATATAAAAGAACAATAATGGTTAATTAAAAATAATAATTTAATAGTACATAATAATTTTATGAAAAATAAAATCAATTATTAAAATAAAATGAAAATACATTTAAACAAATAAAAACAAAATAATTGAAATCGAAAAATAGGGGTAATGAGCATCCATCATTTAAAAATTAAATATTTTGAAATTAAAAATAATTTTAAAAATATTTATGAAATAACATTTACATAAATAATATAATATAATTATAATACAATAATGTAAATAATAAAACAATTAATTTAATTTAATAAAAAATAAGTAACTCAAAGAAAGTATACATAAATTATATTTTATAAAAAAGAATTTAAATGTAATGAGCATCCAGATTTAAAAAAAAAATCAATATATGTATGCCAATTAAAAAATGATACCTGGTTCTGATAAATCATGCACCCCTAATTTCTTTCTAAATTGATCTAGGTTTTCTATCCTGATGGATATGGTGGTTATGTTCCTCATCCTCCTCCTTATGCCACACAGATGGTCTACTCAGCAGATGGGCAGCAGTATGCAGTAGCCCACCCGTATCTTTATCAAGGTAACCGGAAGTTGCTTGACCTTTGACATTTGTGTTTTATGTAGTTCGATTGAGATTTGTTATTTGTCTCTATTAGGGGGATACGCACCTGGCGTCAACCATGTCATAGTGCAGGAGCGCCGGCGTGAGGACTCAGGTGACATTGCTCTGGGGATGCTGGCTGGTGCAGCGACGGGATTGGCCCTCGGCTCCCTGTTTTCCGTATTCTAATGTGTTTTTGTGAACCCAGCCCAACCCCACCTGACCTACAGTGCAGAAAACCCTTCCAGTGTTGTTTTAACTTTCCCTTTACGCCTCGTAAATCGCAGGTCTGATAATGTAGCCGGGCTGGGATAATATTCATTTACCTTTCTGTATTTGTCTTTGTACCAAAGTTTATGTAATTTGGATTAGGCACCAACTTTAAAATTAATTTTAAATAAAATTTAATCTGTAGCATATAAAGATGTAGACTACAATATTGGCAGCTTGTCTTAAAATAATGCTAATCAGTGAGGTTTAAAGATCAGCTGCTGTTTAGAAACACAAGGTGTCTGATTTTGAGTATAAAAATGGGTCGTATTTATACTAATGATGATTCAGGCCTTGATGAAATGAATGTTAGTTTCATTGGTAGCTGCAAAGCCAAAAAAGTGTTGAATTAAATATGTTTGTGACGGTCTCGTTTAAAAGGAATAGTTCACTCAAAAATGAAAATTCGGTCATAATCTTAGTTTTAAAAAAAATAATCTGTAAAAAAAAAAAGAAAAATCCTGTAACAAGATGTTCAGGATACTATTTTCCATACTATAAAGATGGATTTACACCCAGGACATTACTTATTTAGTATAATAATAAAAAGAAATTACATATAATTTGACAAGAAAGCATGTAATAATGCAGACTGCAATTGCAATTTTATTCAGGAATTATAGAGAGTTCATCCTTAAATGAACATCTCTTTTTCCGTTCTTTGCCTTTTGTTTAAAATGAATAGTTCACTTGAAAAATGTAAGGTTTAGTAAATTATGACAGAATTTACATTTTTGTGCGAAAAATTCATTTAAATCTAGTTTGACAGAAAAACTCGTAAAATACTGATGAAACATGATCAATACTCTGATGGGGATTTTGATGTTATTCAGGAAAGAGTAAAGAGAGCGTTCTTAAATCTATTTTCCCCCTTTATCAAGTTTTTCTTTTCTTTGCCTTTGTATTTTGTGGCAGCCTTTATTTAACTCCTTTTATTGTGTTTATTTATACTCCGTGTTATCAAGTGTGTGTTCTTCCCTTTTTTATGGAGTGACACTTTCTTTGAGCTTTATTTTCTTTGAAAAATGTGATTGATTTTGTCTCGATTCCTGTTTGTGTGTGTTTTTCTCTTGACAAAATCTTTTAAATGAAGTAGCACAATTATTATTCACAATGTTTGTGATGGGATGCGATTAGGGAAACTTCAGGGAAAAGTTGGATCGATGTGATCGGTTGGATTTACAGAGTTATACTTTACTGTACTTTGACTTTGGTGAGTTTACATAACATGTATAATCATGAGTGTATAAGAGGTAATTGTTTAATGTATAGAACATGTATCAGTGGATTTCAGGCCATGGTTTCGTTTAACTCCGCTCCCTTGTTTGAGTTAAATGGAGCAGTGATTCACAAAACATTTGTCATCTAATGCATTATATAACTAAAGCACTTTTCTTTATTGCTTTGCTGTTTGAACCTCAAGAAAATAATTGACTTGTTTATACGTACCCACATAATTGTTTTTTTTCTTCTAAACTATTAAAAATAAGATGTCTTGTGATTCGAGTCAGTTCACTCATTTAGTTTCAGTTTTCAGTCATTTATAAGAAACACTGCAAATGACACAAATGAAACGTAGTGTTTTATACACCAGTGGACACAGTTTTGTAAGTGTAAACTGAAAAACGTTGCATTAGCGTTATTTGTCCGTTTGCGTTTTCTATCTAGAACCTTATGTGTACAATACATGAAGCAACAAAAAGGAGAATCACGCAATTTAGAGGTAGTTTATATATTTAATTTACAGGAGAGAAACAGAGTAGAACAAAATAAACACTTTAGAGATGACAAAGAAAGCTCTTTATACCCAAAACAAGTATTCACATATTTCATATATTTCACAGCTCACTGGTTGTCTTTGATTTCGAGAGTTAAGGTTAATGCTAGTGATTTTAAGTCTTATTTGGCACTAAGTAACCAGCCATTAAGGCACAAGTGACCAACATAAATACAAGTACAAGTAAAAATATCATGACCCATTTGCAATAAACCTTTTAAAAATAAGAGGATTTTTTGTTATAATATTTTTCAAATGGCTGTTAGTGCTGATTGGTTGTGTTCAGGATAATATTGAGGCTCACAAAAATGTGACACCCTGAAAAAAATCTCAGGATTAAAGACTGACCAAAAATATGTAGACGGAGCTTTGTAAACTTGGTGACAAAATATAAATAAATGCCACATGAATCCGGCAAAAATTCATCCCTCTTGACCAAAGTCCTCAGTGAACTTCTGAAGCTTCACCAGATCCTCCTCGTTCACGGTGGGCTTGGTTTTCTCGAGTGACTTCAACATGTCCTCCTGAGACACAGACAAGAAGGTCAAAACAAGCTCTGGGACTTCAGCTTTTGTTTCCCGCACTAGCTGCAAACTTACCAAGCTGACTATCGGCTCCAGGAGTTTATCGCTCGCTACATCCACCCAGGTCATCTGGATCGCACTTGTGTCGTTTGGAGAGCAGGGCGTTAACAGGTCATCAACCACAACATCCTGGTTGTTCCATGCATTTCCCCTGACCTGATAAAACAGACATGAGAGTACTATTAAACGCTTCTCTAGGTGTACAAACCTATGGAAGCTTGTTTCCACCATGCAATAAAAAAAGAAATGTAATTCCGTACCTTTTTGAAGTGGGTCGCGGACTGAACTTTGCGAATGGGCTGCATGAGGGCGTCACGAACGACGATGCTGATGTCGGCACCTGAGTAGCCGTCGGTCTTCTTCCCGAGAGTTATGAAGTCAGCTTCATCGAGGCTATTGGGAGTGGAGCCGAGATGCAGCTTGAACATGGAGCAGCGAGCGTGCTGCTCAGGAAGAGGGATGTAGATGCGCTTTTCAAACCTATAACCATGAGACAATAATAAACCAATGCATTTAAAGACATTTAAAGCCATGAGAATTTTTCTGGATTTGCATGACGCACCTTCTCCTGATGGCAGAATCCAGTGTCCAGGGGATGTTTGTCGCTCCAAGGACCAGAATTCCTTCATTATCGCTTCCTACGCCTGCGAGAATGAGAAAATTACGTTCAGAATCAATAACATTATAAATATTTAAAACGGTGAAGAAAACTAATGGTAAATAGAATATTAAATACAAATAAAGGACTTCAATATAATATTATTTTATAACATTATTAAATTATTATAATATTACATAAATCTATGTAGAAAGTAGTGTCAAAAGTAATATAAATATTATCTGGAAAATATTATTAATTTATGATAACTGAATAGCATATAGATTGGGAAAATTAAGGTTATAATCAATATATTTTAATTCATGAACATAAAAATGCTATGAACAATTTTTTTTTTTTACAAAAATAAATAAATAAATAATAATAATAATAATAATAATAATAATAACAACAACAATAATAATAATTATATATATATATATGTGTGTGTTAGGGCTGTCAAAATGAATATTAAATGTACATTTGAATTTTCTTCTTAAATATTATCAAAATTCACCAAATATTTTAAATATAATTACTTTTTGACCACCCCAGTCAAAATAAGTCAAAATAAATTATTAAAATATTATCTGGAAAATATTATTATTCATTTTTCATTCACAGTAATTGTAAAACATGAATTACAATAAATGATGGTCTTAAAAAAAAGCAATGAAAAAACGTAAGTAAAAAAAATTAAGTATATTATAATATATATGTGTGAGGGAATTTGATTTATTGACATTATACAGGCTTCAGCAACACAATAGAGGATAAGTGGTTTGGAGAAAGGATAGACGGATGGATCATATTATTATATTATATATCAAATAAATTAATAATTTATAAACAATATAAACAAAATATCAAAACATTTCTGAACAATTAAAACGAATTGGGAAATTGAACTTATGTAAGAATCTTTTTTTTTCAAAACTATTAAAACCCTGCCAAATGAGACCCAGACAAAACAAGAAATTTGCTGTTGCGATAAAGCTATCGCCAGCTTTGCGTTTACCTTGCATCTGAACCAGAAACTCTGTCTTGATCCTGCGGGCCGCTTCGCTCTCGTTCTCGCTTCTCGAGCCGCACATGGAGTCGATCTCGTCAATGAAGATGATTGAAGGCTTGTGCTCTCGAGCCAGACTGAACAGATTCTTCACTAACCTAAAAGACAATAACAGAATTAGTTCCAACAAAACATGCTGAGAACAATGAAACATCTGAAACTTCTAAATGTATTTCCCGCTTTACATTTGAAGAGCACTTACTTCTCGCTCTCTCCCAGCCACTTGGACACCAGGTCTGAAGAAGAGATGGAGAAGAACGTGGAGTTGTTGGCCTCGGTAGCCACTGCTTTAGCCAGGTAGGACTTTCCTGTTCCTGGAGGACCAAAGAGCAGAATCCCTCTCCACGGAGTGCGTTTCCCTGTCGATAATAATGAGCTTCAGCACACTTCAGAAAAACATTTTCAGGCATTTGAATTCATGAAACTCATCATACCGGTGAAAAGATGAGGGAATTTTATTGGCAGGATGACTGCTTCCTTAAGGGCCTCTTTGGCTCCTTCCAAACCAGCAACATCGTCCCACTTTATATTGGGTTTTTCCATAACAATAGCACCTGGAAAGCATGCAAATCCATGTTTTTTTCTTTTTTAGATACTATTGCGACTTCAAAAAAAGTGTGTTTTTAACCCAAAATGTTGTACCTTGAAGTTGATTTTGGAATTTCTTTTTCTCCGCATCGCCATCATCACTATCAGTCCTGTACAAGATGAAATGTAACATTTTATTTACTCTGTGTAACAGGAAGTGGATTAGCCGATCGAGTAGGAAGTAGATCCTCTCACCCTTTTTCATCAGACTGGGGAACTTTGACAGGTTTGGAGGGCGGCGCGCTCTCTTTCTTCTTCAGGTACTGCTTGAGCTGCTCCGCTCGGTCCAGATAGTCGACACACTTCAGTCTGATGCTCTGCTTGGCCTTTTCCCCCTGAGCTTCATCTGCACCATTAAGTATCAGAATAATAATCAACACATGCCATCATTAGGTCATGGATGTTTTGCTCAAATAATTGCGTTTTTAAATAAGCACTGAATAAATGTAAGACATGAAAGACAGTAGTATACAAATATAAATAAAAATGTAAACCTATTAAATAATCTACCTAATAAAAATAATTTAAATATTATTTTACACTTAAAATATCTGCAGCATAAAAATATCTAAACATTAAATTGTGCTTTTATTTGTTTATGGATTATTTTCCCCATAAAATAAATTACAATCATCTGCACCACAAAACATTAAAAAGTGCCACTATTAGTTTATATATATATATATATATATATATAGGCAGGATTTTTTTTTAAACATATTCAAATATTCAATACATAAAAACATAATAACAATCCATCTGTTTATCCATGTTAAAAAAATTTAATAAAGCACAATCCTTTATATTAAATATATACATATATCAAAATAATACAATGAATTAATTAATCCAATTATATATATATATATATATATATATATATATATATATATATATATATATATATATATATATATATAAAATATGTGTATATTAAAACAAGATATGTTTTATGAGATTCTATTAATAATATTTTATATTGATGTACTAATAATTTATAATTATAGATAATAAACATAAAAATAAAATATAAATATATTTAAAAGTGCTGTAAAATGTAAGTGAGGTTTATAAACAGTGGCTTTTGGCTTCTTACACTTCACCACATGAAGGAAATACTGGATTGCATGCTGATAGAGGCGCAGGGCTTCCTCGTAGTTTTTGGCCTTGTCCTCTTCAGAGGCTCTGCTTGCCAAATCAATGGCTTTCTATTGAGCACAGGTAAAGAAGAGACATTTAAAAAGGGAAAATAAATTTTCCCATTTTTTTTTTCTTGCTAAGTCTAATTTAATATTGTACAATATTTCACATTTTGGGAATAACATAAATAAAAATAATTGGTAATAAAATGATTCTGCACACAAAAATGAAACAATCAAATGCAATACTGTCTGTCCATATATAGATCACTTGATCAGGTTAAAATGTTTCAAACCTGAAATCCAAATTAAATCTGTGTAGGACTGTCTGTTTTGTAGAAGATTATGTTATAGTGTGGTGTAATGTACGGATAACTGGTTAGACCAGTTTAAGGACAGGCTGATGAATACATACAGGGGTTAAAAAAAACTTTACAATGTACCAAATAAGTTAAGAAGTACTTTCTTACATTTATGTATGTATCAAAAAATTTAACAAGCCTCGTAAATATTACGAACATTTGAATGTTTACCGGTTATACGATTCATATATTAAAAACCACAACAATATAAGTACATTTTAAACTGTATGTTGTCAAAGCACACGTTTAAATAGAGCAGAAAAAGTACAACGAATCATAAATAATACGCATATTACATTTAATACATAAAAAGGTAATTTTTATGGCAGTTATACCCCTCGTAAAGTCTCTTACCTGTAAGTTGACATTCGTCATTGTTGACCAGTGTTTTGAAGGTGAACTTATAATGTGTTACTGCTGGAACAATTCAAATGTATACATTTTTTTTAAATGAATGCGTAGCAGAATCTCGATGTGTATCTCCTGCACTTCCGCGTTTAGTGTTTACAGTGACGTCACGAGTGACGAGCGATGAGCCACACCTTTACCACGCGTAGGACACGCCCACTGCAATTTTAACTGAAACATTTCGAGTTTACTGAAACAAATAATGTAAAATATGGTGACAGTAATGTATGAAATAAAATAAAAGTGGAATATTTTTAAGTGATATAAATGAAATACAGAATACAATAAAATATGAATTCACGTTTTAAGTAATCAAATAAATATATTTTAAAATATTTTACTCCCTCATAAAAAGCTGTATTTTCGACTACATTTATTATTTGGAAAAATAAACCGTTTAACACACTTCATACACAGACAAAATGCTAGATAAAATGTTATAAATTAAATATAAAGTCCAAAATCCATGTCAGTGGGAAGCAAATATGGCAAGAAAAAAACACATAAAAAAGCTAAGAGGTACTGTTTATAAATAAATAAAATTTAGTAAAATGAAATTTTGTTCAAGCAATAAAATTCAAATCAAATGAAAAAAAAATCATGTAATGATTTTCATAATCATTCATTAAATGAAAGACATTTAAAAAGCAGCATTTTTGTGAACATTTATTGTTTTATATACACAGTTTAACACTCTTCATTCACAAACAAAATGCTAATATTGAAACTTTTCTAAAGAAAATAAAGTGTACATTACATTTAAGACGAAAATAAATATGGCAAGAAAAACTACTAGAGCCAAGAGAAGTGTTTTATCGAATTAGTATTGAGTTTTTTTTTTTTTTTTTTGGTTGTGAAGTTTTCCTTTCTTTGTTGTTGTAGTCGTATGGCACAAACACTGATTCATCATCTCTTCTGATGAAAACATGCTATAAAATTAAAATATATTTGCAGGCTACAAGACACTACTAAAATAATATAAATAAAATAAAAATAATTTATTCATTTTATAAACTCATTTTTAAGCATTTAATTTGTTTAAACAAAATGCATAATCTGCTTCTTACAAAACATAAAAATTTAATAAATGCTTATGCTAATGACATTACATCATGTTACAACATTATGCAATTCTGCTTTTCAGTGCATTTGTGTTGTTGCAAGCAAGCACCATTATAACATCGGCTGTATGAGACAGGAAAGCTGTTACAGGATTTCTCCTCTCTCAGGAGGATGTAGTGCATTTGTTTTTCAACAACTTAAAAACTAAGACAGCAGAGAGCTAAGAGCGAACCCAGCAGATATCAACTCTCTCCGTTCAGCGCGGCCAGACGCAGGACTCGCAGGATGCGCTCGTTCTTCGTCAGATCCTCCGGCAGTTCATTGTTCTGCAAAAGTGTCAGATGAAACCATATTATCATGTGCTTTTATGATTTGATTCGATTAGATAGAGCATTTATCATATTTTGAGCTATTTGTCTGCAATACATTCAGTATACGGAAACGCTCACACTGACCAGTAGATGGCAGAGCTAGATATGAACAATAAAACACTGAGAGGGACATCAAGCAACTATTTTTTGTTCAACATGTAAACTACAAATTTTAGACAAAACATTTAAATTGTATATACCTATAATAAAAGGATCTTTCCTATGGTAATTTGCATGGACAAATTCCACAAATATTGTGTGTGTAATATATATTTATACACGCACACATAAAATAATTTAAATAAAAATTTAATAAATAAATATTTTTGCAAGTTGTCCATGTAAATTAATATTAGTGCAATATATATATATATATATATATATATATATATATATATATATATATATATATATATATATATATATATATATACACACACACACACACACATACAATTTATATTAATGTATATTGAATAATATTTAAACAATTTAATACTACTAATACTAGTAATGCTACTAATAATGCAAAAATAAAACAATGAATTAAATATAAAACATAATAATAAATTATAATAATTTATATATCATTATTTCATATGGAGAAAATATTGTGGATAATAAAATAAATTACACAAATAAGAAAAAAATAAATAATAATAATAATAATAATAAAAAAAAATATATATATATATATATATATATAAATAAATAAATGAAATAATAATTTAATAATTGTGTATATTATTATATTATAGTGTATATTATTATATATTATTAAAAAATACAATTAAATAAAAGATCTATATTTGAGTGGTGTGGATTGGTATGTTATAATCCATGTCTCAAATTTACCTTGTTGGATAGAGCTGGATCAGCATTCGCCTTCAGCAAAAGCTCAACTGTTTTTGGATCCCCACCCATGACAGCGGCATGAAGAGCTGTGGAACCGTTCTAGATTGCATGGCAAAACACACACCATCACAATCAAACCACTTGCTGGACTGTTTGGACATCAGACGATGCTGTCGTACCTTGAGAAGGCCGAGTGAAGGGGAGAATTTCAGGAGCTCCTCGATGACGTTACAGTGGCCTTTATGTGCCGCCTTGAACAGAGCCGTGGAGCCGTCCTTCAGCCAAAAACATGAGAGACTCACGCACCCAGATCACACAATAAATGAGGCACTGGCAAACACTTCATGCATTTCTAATAAGCTTCTGTTCTACCTGGCTGAAAAGTTTGATTCAAACCAGGGTAGAATATGAACAGATATGGGCAACAGAACAGAAAAAGAAAAAAGGAATACAATTAAATTAAATGTAAAATAACTAAAAGAAAAATAATAATAAAATGAAATAAAGTAAAATAAAATATCTGGGTAGAAAAATTAACCTATTAAATTTAAATATAAACAACTTAAATTTCTTAAGCGTACTTTTCTATCTGCATCACGGTCTGCTCCTCGTAGCAGCAGAACTTTCACCACCTCACTATGTCCCATCTGGGCCGCCATCCAGAGCGGAGCTGTGCCATCCTTACCCCACCCAAAAACAGAAAACACAATCAACATGAAGAACAAATATACATGCTAGCAAACCAAAACCAAACCACAAGGCATAAGCCACGACTATAGAGCAGACCTCTCGGGGTTGGTTGACTTTAGCCCCGGATGACAAAAGCTGCCGGATTACGGTCACATGACCCTCTTGGGATGCCAAAAATAAGGCTGTTGCACCGTCCTGAAAAAGAGGAGATGATCAAAGAACAGATGAAAATGCTATTTAGAGAATAAAAGAATGTGAGCTTTCATACATAAAATACAATTATATCAAATTTTTCAATTTGATTAAATTAAAATAAATAATTCTAATACAATTGATAAATATAATAAAAACCTAATTAAATAAAATACAAATCAGACAAAATAAAATACAAACCAAATAAATAAATATTACTTTACACTGAAATAATATTACATTATATAAAAAATAAAATAAAAGAATAAATGTAAAAAAAAAAACGAATTAAAAAAAAATAAATACACTTAAAAATCACATGAGATTAAATTAACATTACATTAAAAAAATATATTAATAAATATAATTAATAGAAGAAAATCGAATTAAAAATAAAATGAATGGAAAAATGATACATTTAAATAAATATTAGATTAGATTAAAAGATTATAAACAAAATTAAACATTACGTTAAAAATAACAGTGAAAATAATAAAACATTAATAAACACACAAATAAATATTAGATTAGATTACAGTAACATAATATTAAATCAAAATTAAATTCAAAATAAATAAATGTAACATTAGACTAAAATAACATTAAATAAAAAATAAATTCAATGACATTATTGGCAAATTCTTCAAATAATATCTCCATCAGATTCTTTGAAAATGTTTGGTGTCTCCCAAGGATATGTTTTATTTTAAACTGTGTCTCAGAGTCTAAACACTGAATCAGCAGAAACCTTAGAGGATCTGGCACAAGCATGCATCAGGCTTTCAGAGAGAGAGAGAGAGAGAGCAGCGGCCTGGCCTCAGGTGTTGACTAACATTGAGCTGGTCGTGGACACTGGCGCCGTTCTTCAGGAGGGTCTCCACCACTTTGGAGTGACCATACTGACAGGCCGCGGAGAGCGCCGTGCCCCCGTCCTGGAGAACACAGACCAGTCAGCTCTCAATCATCACAGTTATTCACAGCATTCTTCAATAAAACATGCCGCACCTTTGTCCGAAACTCTGTGGATGCTCCGAATTCAAACAGGAGCTTGACTATTTCATTATGGCCCTGCTGCGAAGCGAAGAAGAGCGCGGTGGAACCAGTCTGGAGGAAGAGTGACATCATCATCAGCACACTTATGAACACAAACACACTTGAGCTCTCACACAGCCATATGAGGAGTAATATTAGCACCTACTACTGCACTATTAACAACCTGTCACTCTAGCTATATATTTAGCTCAGACAGAAATAGCTTTCACTGCTGCTTATTGCCTGGCTGATTTCAGCAGAAATGCTAGTGAGATAAAATAATATACAAAACAAACAGACAGATAGATATAGATATAACATCAGATTAAAATAATGCATTAAATTAAAAATAATAATAAATCAAATAATACAGTAAAATAAATAATAGAACAAAATAAACTAACAAATAAATAAATGTCGAATGAATTTACATTTGATTAAAATAACGTTACCTTAAATGAAAATAAATAAATAAATATATATATATAATTAAATTATACAATAATAAATAAAATAAAATCATTTAATTAGATTAAAGACATTTTACATTAAATAAAAACAAATAAATGAAAAATTTATTCAAAATAAATGCATAAATGTAGTATGAATGCTTAAATAAAAATAACCAAATTAAATATAATAAATAATATATTTTATAATCATTTCAAAATAATACATAAATGTATAAATACAACATTTAAATAAATATATTTTATTATAAATATCATACAAATCTAATTGAAGAAAATTTAATTAAAGAAAAGATTATAAAATGAAGGAATCAATAAATAAAAAAGTTAATAAAATAAATAAATATATTAGATTAAAATAACATACATTAAATAAAAAAAAAATATATATATATAAAGAACCATCTAATTAGATTATACAATAAAATAAAATAAAATAATTTAATTAGATTAGATTAAAAACATTTTATATTAAATAAAAACAAATAAATGAAAAATGTATTTAAAATAAATGCATAAATATAATATGAATGCTTGAATAAAAATATCCAAATTAAGTATAATAAATAATATATTTTATAATCATTTACAATAATACATATATATAAATGTATAAATACGAAATTTAATAAATATATTTTATTATAAATTTCATAAAAATCTAATTGAATTAAACAAAAAAATTATAATAAATAATAAAGTTAATAAAATAAAGAAATATATTAGATTAAAATGACATTACATAAAAATAAAATGCAATAATAATAACAAAATCTAATTAAATACAATCAAAACAAATGTAATAAATTCAACTGCAATTAAAAAACGATCTCATCAAACTAGCAATATAAGCATGATCCAGACACAAGAGCATGTGTACCTCTCTTTGCAGATTAATATCTGCACCTTGCATGATGAGCTCCCGGACACTGTCATAATGACCGCTGTATGAAGCCACCATCAATGCTGTAGTGCCATACTGAGGAAACACACAGAATGCATTGTTACATGCCATACAATCACTCAAACAGTGAAGCATGCAGGAAAGAAGCAGCTCATACTCCATCTTTACAGTCGACATCCACTCGGCCGCTGTTCAACAACAGCTGAAGCAAGGCCAAGTTTCCTTTCCTCGCTGCCCAAAACACAGCGTTGGCAAGCGGTGTCTCCTTCTGTCAGACACATAAACAAAACACACGAGCACAGACCATCATCATTTCTATCACACTATTACCTCGCGGACATTAATTAACATGCTGTTCATATTACCATATTTCCACAAGACTGCTGAATCGATATCAGCGTAAATCTTATTCATCAACAGGGTCACAATTAATAAATTATCATTGGGGTTCATTATAAATTAATTCTACAACACCCATTTTAAATGTAAAAAAAAATAAAAACTACATTAAAAATAAAATATACCAATGTATTAAAATATATTAACATAAATGTAAATTTTATTAATAATTTTTTTATCTATAAAAATGCCTAAAATTATGTTTTGTATTAAAGATTTTGACAATTATTACAACTATTAACTATTAACAACTATTGACTATTAAACAATGACAGTTGTACATACATATATATATTTTTTCTTAATTCCTTATGAATTACCTTTCCTATATATATATATATATATATATATATATATATTTTGACTGTAGTATAAAAGTGCAATATATATAAAATAACATTAATTTAAAAATACATTTTAATAATAATTTACATTAAAGTGTAAGATGTGTAATATCAAAGACTATAGAATACCTTAATAATAAAAATTTTAAAGGGACTTTGGTAATGTTAAACAAAATAACAGTAAAAAAATAAAAAAATAAATTATATATATATATATATATATATATATATATAGACAAATCATAAGGCAATTCACCATAGAAAAACAGTCTACAGACAAGAAAATAGGCTATTATATTGATATAATAAAATAAAATAGGCCCATATAAAACAGCATTCATTTCAAATTAAATATAAAACAGTCAAAAAGAAACATACACACACACAAATGTAATATGATTATTACAGGATATTTTAGCGTAAACTCCGGTTACCATGGTGATTTTTGGAAGGGTGGGGTGGGCAGTCACTCGTCATCAGGCCAAACAGACGCCCGTGACTGAGAGAAAAACTCTCATAAACCGTTAGTCGGTAAAACGCTTATTCGTGTTCGTCTTAAGGCATATTTAAACTGTACAATTAACGTTTTACCAAATCCAGTGATCATCTTTACCTTGAAAGACATGCTAAGAATCTCATTCGTGCTTCATCTCGCTGGTAACGTTACGCGCTGTGCTCTTTATAACGTCCGTCCGTCCGCGGCGCGCATTCATCCCGCTGAAGAGCTGACTGGACGGATATACGGCGCTATTTACCGCAGTGTTTCACGGAACCGCGCCAGCAACAACACGAGCGAGCAGCTTCTGCATCAGCTGCAAATTCCCTTGAATCCTCCTCCTCTCTCTCTCTCTCTCTCTCTCTCTGTCTCACACACACACACACACACACACACACACACACACACACACACACACACACACACACACACACACGGTAGGTGTGTTCGATTCGTGAACGAACGGTTCTTATGAATCGAGTCTATCCAATGAATCAGTTAAACAGTTCACAAAACCGATCTGACTGATTAATTAACGAAAATTTAACAAGAAAATAGGCCTATATAACATTTTAAAATGCTCATTATCAGATTAGTTACTTTTTTAAAAAGGATTACAGAATCACATATTAATTATAAATTGGCAGTAAATTATTCATAATTTATTGATTCTTTCTAATTCTTCCGTTTTCTCTTTTAAAGTTGTGTATTATGTATGTAAAGGGTATGTATACCCTTTAGTTTTTAATAGATTCATAATATAAAAGATACATGTGCAAATGTGCTAATTTTTCTAAATTTGGGGGAAGCACCACTCAAACAATTAGACATATGTAACAAAAATTAATAAGTTTATAAACAGTGGTGATGTATTAGCTGTGAAACACACACAATAATAGAATAGAATAAAAAAATAGACTATAGTGTAAAAATATATATATTCAAAAATAGGCTGTAGTAAAGAAAATGTTTTAATATTTATAATTTTTTATTTCATATGACCGAGTGATTTTGTAAGGAAAACCAAGAGGTCATTCACTATAGTTTACAAATATAGGCTATAGTATAAAATACAATAAAATATAAATATAAACATAAACTGGAGGCTAAAGTGTGAAATGCATAATATAAAAACAATCTATATAAAACTAAAGTCTGTAGTACAAAAAAAAGCTAAAGTAATTTTATAAGGCAAATTGCAATGCTGTTTACCTGTACCAGACTGTGCATAATGAAAATCCTCAAAATATGAGCTGCAGACACAATCATGGGATGAAGTGTAATAACCGGGGTAAATTATGACAGCATTATGACAGCGCCGAAGAACACACTGTTGACTGAGAAAGACAGATGACTCAGCAGTCACCCCCCTCGTAATAAAGGCCCTCGCTGCTGTTGGACTATACTTTGTGGATATAATGTCAGTAGTAGTACATTCATTATATTCCAAACAAGAATCAAGTCAGACAAAACACGTCAGGCATTCAAAACACTGCTGACTCAGTCCTCATTTAAATATTCAATAACAAACCAAAAGATGTCATATGAACCATCACATTTGATTTCTTAAGACAACATTTCGGAAAGCTTCGTGTGCAGGTGCATCAGTGTTTTTGACGAAGTTATTGGTTAAGGGTAAATGTTTTAAGTCTTGTTAATAAGTGGTTTCCTCTTGCAGGATGACATAGTACGTATAGCAAGTCCTAACAGTATGGACACACCTTCAGCATGATGGTATATAACGCAGAAGACATGCTTCAGTTTCATCCGCACGGCGCTCCAAACGCTCAGACACACACTTCCTGCAGTCTGTGCAGCATCATGTCGGGTAAGTCTGGAAGGAACCACACACTTGTTTTGGACCTGGTGTAAATAAATAGCGTTAACAAGTTAATTTGTTTTAATATTTATTAGAAATATTTTGTTAAAATATTTGCTTCAGTTAAATCGCTGAAACGAAAATAACCTAAATTCATTAGTTTGTTTGTAAAACCAAATCAGTGATGAAATGAAAAACTAAAACAAAACTTTCAGGTCCTCAAAACATTTATTTAAACTGAATTGCTCAACCAAAACACTATATTTATTTATTTAGTGCTCAGTATTTGTATTTATTCATTTGTTTACTTATTTATTTTTGTTAAAGTGAATCAGTCTCAGAATAAGAACTAAAAAAAAAAAAGCATAGCAAATAAAACATTATATAAACATAGCAAATAACCATTTTTTTGTTTTGCACTTTCTTTAAATATTATAAGCAAATTCATTTATTTATATCATAGGTCTTCAACCCTGCTCATGGGGAACCAACTGTGCTGCAAAGTTTCCAGCCGGCTTCAGCACACCTAACAGTGTTGCAGACCTGTAATTTAAATATTTAGTAAACTAAATTGTGCTCGCTTTCTTTATTTACTGTGTTTTGTATAGGGACATATCAAGCACACTGGGTGGTGATGTTGGGCAGAGCGGCGGTGTTTGCTCTCCTGATGTGGGGACCTCTGCAGGTGGCAGCAGAATCAGAAGAGGAAGCTGCTTCAGAGTGGGGCATGTGGAAAAATCTCCATCAAATATCCTACAATGATGAGGTCGATTTCAATCTGGGTGTGTCTTAAAGGGACAGTACACCCCAAAATGAAAAATTGTTCATTATTTAAGTGGAACGCAACAGGAAACATTACGAAGACACATAAAAAAAACCTCAAATTATCTTTTATAAGCTTCTTTTAAAAGTAAACGTTTTATTTACCACAAAAAAAAAAAAAAAAACTTTTTATGCTCTGATCAGATATAACGTGTTTTTTTGTTTGTTTGTTTTTGGTGAAAGGTGCCTTTTCTAAATTGTTTTCTTTCGGTAGTGAGCGTTTTGTGCGCTGTTTATGCACCCCGGGAACCTCACGTTTTAGCTACCTGCTGCGTCTTTTTTTTTTTTGCAGGAGTGCTCTGAGCGCAAAAAAGAGTCCGACATTATTCACCTTTATTACATTGTGTAAGAGACATTGTGGAGACAGAAAATTACAGTTGCATGAATGTCCGGAGACTGCAATGATGGAGGAGAAACTCTTGGTGGCTGTCGCGGGTTACCTAGAGCTGTATTTTTTTTACGTTTCTGCTAATATGACAGTTTACTTAACAGCAAACCAAAGATTTTATTATCTATTCTTGATTAGACTAACAGGACAGCTGATACTGTGGTGTCCTAGTAACATAAAAAAAAAGCAATGCACTGCTATTTTCTAAATTAAAAAAAGTCAAAACACATTCTGTCTGATCAGGGCCTTACAGTACATTAGGTAAAAAAGAGAGTAAAATAACCAGAATTAAAATTTTGGGGTGAACTGTTCCTTTAAAAATTCATATAAATGAAAGGTTTGAACCACTGTTGTGCTCTTGAGACAATTTTGTAGTTTTAATCAGTTTGTGGTTGTTAAGATGATATTGTTAAACTGTCGGTATGTTATGCCTTGTATTGTTGTTAGTATTTCTCATAAAGATTGACTTTATATCTGCAGACTGACGAACTTCAGAGACAAATCATCTGGGAGACCAACATGCGAATGATTGAGAAAAACAACGACGATTTCCGCTCCGGATTGTCGACATTTAGCATGGCAATGAACAAATATGGTGATCTTGTAAGGAAAGTTATAAAAAAATTACTGTTGAAATCTTAAACAATGAGAAACTTTTGTATTAGCTTTGTTAATGGTTAATTGGTCCCACAAAAAAAAAAAAACTGAAACCATTTCTGGTCTAAAATTATGTTTTTTCTAATGTCTGTCATCTTCAGACCAAGATGGAGTATAAACGCTTGCTGGGCGCCAAAATTTCTGGCCCGATAAACAGGGGAGGAAAGACTGTCTCCGCACAAACGCTCCGTGTCAATGCTAACAGTCTGGGATTGACCAATGTGGACTATCGAGCACGAGGATATGTGACTGAAGTCAAAGATCAGGTGGGTTTCTCTATTGTTTTTAAATTGATATGCTTATTCTTATTCCCAAGTGTCATACATGTTCTGCTGAAATGATTATACTGCATGTTAGATTCTAAAATGACTGATTCGTCATGTCTTCTCAGGGATACTGTGGGTCTTGCTGGGCCTTTAGCACTACAGGAGCCATCGAAGGACAAGTGTTCAAGAAGACAGGACGGTTGGTGTCCCTCAGCGAGCAGCAGCTGGTGGACTGTTCCAGGTCTTACGGCACATATGGCTGCAGTGGTGCCTGGATGGCCAATGCCTATGATTATGTGATCCATAAAGGGTTGGAGAGCTCTGACACTTACCCCTACACATCAGTGGTGAGTGGTCTTGGTTTTTTGACTTTTTCTTCTTCTCGTGACTCGGCCAATCTGCATGTGCTTTTTTCGGTTCTGTGTTTTTTCAGGATTCTCAGCCCTGTTACTACGACAGAAGTTTAGTTGCCGCCAGAATCAGTGATTACAGGTTCATCCCGGCTGGAGATGAACAGGCTCTGGCTGATGCTGTGGCAACCATCGGTCCTATCACTGTCGCCATAGATGCAGATCACATAAGTTTCCTCTTCTACAGTTCAGGTAAGATTTCACTACTATTGATTATATATATATATAAGTAAATATTTTCATATTATGAATAATATTACATTATGATTGATATATGTGTGTGTATACACACAAACATATATCGGCAATATATTTTAGGAATCTACAAGGAATCTAGATGCAACCCTAACAACCTCAACCATGCTGTGCTTGTGGTTGGTTTTGGCTCAGAGAATGGCAAAGATTACTGGATAATCAAAAACAGGTAAGAGAACCCCCATCATTTTGGTTTATGAGTACATTAACACCCCACAGATACTGAATACAACACAATGAACTACAACACCGCTGTTTTAATGCTGTGCACTTTTCATTACCCTTAAAAAAATGATTGCATCGTTGGGGTACCATTACGGGATCAGATGGTGAAGCTGATCCCCCCACAAAAAAAAGAAAGAAAGAATGGTAGTTGCAATCTAGGTGTCTGATCTTGTCTTTTCCTTTCTTTTCTCAGTTGGGGAACAGGATGGGGTGAAGGAGGCTACATGCGAATGATCCGCAATGGTAAAAACACTTGCGGGATCGCCAGCTATGGTCTTTATCCCATTGTGTGAGAAGAACCAGACATTTCCAAATAAAGACTTATGAAGTCTGAACTTTGTGTCAGAATCAGTTCATTTAGTGAGTCGGTTTGTAAAATAGGGGACTAGAACAACAATTACACTATGGAGCTGTACTTCAGTCCTGCAATAGAAAATCAGAATTAGAAGTTTTTGCAGTCTATTTTAACTTATCCCACTGTGCAAACTTGCATGCGGTTTTACACTGCATACAAAGGTATTTTTGAGCTTACAAGACTTTTGTTCTCACAATAGGCTACTAATGGAGACAAGATCATGTGCATAAATGTTGTGTCTAGTTGAGTGTGTCGATTAACCTGTGCTGTCAGCTACAGGTTCGGTGCTATTGTTGGGCAGTGTTTTGGAAACCACATTTAATAAATGCATTTCATACAAGATAAATGTGCAAAAAATCGTCCTGGCCCCACTAGGCCTTTCAATGGGGGCAAGTGGGTGTTGGTTGTCAACAGTTCAGAAGATGTGAAATAAAGTGCGTGCATCCGCAATAAAATGTCCCTCACAGGGCTTCAGTAGGTGTCACTTACATTTCCACCATGGAATAAACAAAAATAATAAAAAAAAAGTTAATTGTGACTTTTTATTTCACAGTTCCGTTTGTTTTCGTTTTTTTAAATGCTGAGTTACAATTTTCAGTTTACATCTCGCAATTTGTTGTCTGCCACAAAAAAAAAAGTAAACAGGCTTCCATAGACAGACATTTTTTTAACTCCTATTTCTTATTAAAGTCTTATTTAATATTGACATTTCTGATCTGAATTTTTATAGCATAAACCGTGAAAGTATTATGTTAATGTACAATCCAGCTGAAAGTTCATGAAAGTAAACAAATGGTTCATTCAAAAAATAGGTTTGCTTACAAAAATGAGGATACCATGTTACTTTACCACATGAATATTTAAAGTAATTTTAAAAACTGAAAACACTTTTTCTAGAGCAATTTTTTTGTCATTTTAGTGATTTTCCAGAACTATAAACAAACATTTATATTTTTTGTTGTCATTGTATTTGTATATTGTATCTTTAATCTTTTACCTAAATTCAACCCAATTCTGTTAATCAGAATGATGGTCATCAGGCTTCCGATAAGTATAATAATTACATATTCCCCGCATTCACATGTATAACACGAGACAGAAAGCAAGAGACAGTTCCTGACTGAAAGAAATGAGGAAGAAAGCTTTCTGCATGGCCTGAATGAGGAAGTATGTTACTCATACATGAATGTACGTTATGAATAAATGATGAAAGTGCAGACAGATATCTCAGTCTTAATGCCCTGGACTTCCTTCTGTGGAGTATCGAACACCACAGGCATACCAGCAGTGTAAATACATCTATGAGCCACAAGGAGAAGCCATTTAGATGGCTAGAATGACAACTTTTAACGCAAAGGTCAATGCGGTGCCATATCGCTTTTAACACCACCTAATAAAGCATAATCCACACAGATGCCATACTGTAGTATGTGATATTGAACTTTATAATAAAATGAATGCCCAGAAACAAGCCTGAAAGAAACTTGAACGCAAGTATATATTAACGCAAACGCATTCTTGAATTCCAATCTAAGTGTTGCCACAAGGGGCGCTAGTGGGTATTCTAATAACTGTGTGAATTATTGCATTCATATTATATTTATATCCTGTTAATGTACGAGAAGAATAAAGTGAAAAGGCACAAAAGCATGTTTAGTGTGTACAACACGATTGCATGCTTGCTAAGCATTAGCATTTTGCATACCTGCGTAGTTTTTTTCCCTATACTTTTCAAATCCTGTTTTTTTTTAATAATATAGCCAAAATAAAGTTTTCAATCTCAAAGAATGCATTAAAATATGCTTAAACCATATTTTCATTCACCTTTCCCTGAGGTCTTGAACACATCCAATTATACTCTTCTGATGCTTTTCTTTCTGAGAAAAGAAAGCGATGCATCTTTTACTAAACAGAATACTTGTGGTTAATCTACATGCTGAAATGGGGAAGTTACACGACCATACTTGTGTTTTGTGAAGCATCTGAAGTCTTCCATGTCCACACATAGACAGGAGAACTGCAGATCATCTGTAAATCCTTTCAATGGATGTCCATCGGGTGTTTGAACGCCATCCACAACTAGATGAAAGTTGTGTTGCTTCATGCTGGACTTGATCTGCACACACAACATTAAGCAAAACTGCTGATTTTACAGTTAACAGTTGCGGAAACACAACGTTTAAAAAGCAAAAATGTTGTGAAAAGCATCTTTACAAGTTAACTGAGATATTTTATTTTACCCTGCGCCACTTCTGTAGGTTGTTATGTAGTGCACTTTACAGTTTTGCATTTGTTTGTGGATGTTAACTCATTTCGACATAACAGCCATTCAAAGAAAGCAAAAACTCATTATTCCAAAAACCAAAGGAAAACGACAATAAAAATCTTCTTTTTTTCTGTATATAATACATAAAATAAGATAAATAAATAAATAATATATAAAATTACAATACATTTTCAAATTAGAAGCATCAAAAAGCATATAGGCAACTCGGAACTCGTTTGCTCTTGATCAACAAACCATTCCCCTAATCAGATTAATTTTTTTTTAATCCGAGTAAAACCACTGTTTCCGAATATGTATCTTAAACAGTAGGCGACAGAGAGAGATAACTCCCAAATTCAAAAGTAGCCTCTATGGGACCCTGGAAACAACCAACCAGAAACAGTTCAGATGAAATTTCTCCTGATGCACTTACGTCGTCGTCAACTAATCCATCATACTGTTATTGTGTCATGAAATGTAGTGTCATGAAATGTAATTTTAAAAGTATTTCAGGCGAGAATGTAGTTGTTTAAAACTCAAATCTGTTGTTTATTTATAAAGACAGCGCCTATTTAAAAATGTGTTTCGCCGATCTCGTAGACGGTGAGCTCCACTCGATTAGCGGGAGCTCAGTCCTCATGTATCCGCCGAGAAGCAGCCTCTCCTGGGATAGACCTTCTGTGCCGCTGGCTCTGATGTGTCTTTAGTGGTTAAACATAAAATATAATTCAGCTGCGGGGTAAATCTAACAGGTTTTCTTTGGTCTGTATTCAATTTATCTATATGTTAAAATGAAAATAAAAAGGCAAGTCTATATAATATTTATTTTAATGGCTGTATATAACGTTACACTTATCCCTGAACTAAGTACATTTCTGCAGCTGTTATTATGTTTAAATGAAAATGAAAGGAGGCATTGGTATTTTATATCCTATTTCGTTTTATTGTAAATATACTGAGGGGAAAATTGCAGTAGCCAAAGCGATCTGAGTTCACGCAGCATTGGTTGAGTTCAACCACCATTTATTCGGATAATTTTCAAATATTACAGTTATTGTGTCATGAAATTTAATTTTAAAAGTATTTCAGGCGATAATGTAGTTGTTTAAAACTCAAATCTATGGTTTATTTATAAAGACAGCGCCTATTTAAAAATGTGTTTCGCCGATCTCTGCGACGGTGAGCTCCACTCGATCAGCGGGAGCTCAGTCCTCATGTATCCGCAGAGAGCAGCCTCTCCTGGGATAGACCTTCTGATATGTGCCGCTGGCTCTGATGTGTCTTTAGTGGTTAAACATAACATATAATTCAGCTGCGGGGTAAATCTAACAAGTTTTCTTTGGTCTGTATTCAATTTATCTATATGTTAAAATGAAAATAAAAAGGCGAATTTATATAATATTTCGTTTCATTGTAATGGCTGCACACATTTCCCTGAACTAAGTACATTTCTGCAGCTGTTATTATGTTTAAATGAAAATGAAAGGAGGCAGTGGTATTTGATATCATATTTCGTTTTATTGTAAATATACAGTAAGGAAAATTGCAGTAGCCATGACAAGCAGACTGAAGTTATCAATAATGCTGCTGTTTATAGATTTACCGGACTTGCGTCGTCGCGGACATCACACTCCTGAGACGAATGCACAAAGTCTGAACCAACTACCGAGGATGCACGTCCAAAATCAGCGTACTTTTTTTTTTTTTTTTAATCAGCCGTACTTTGTATTGAGAAACGCGCGCAGACCTACGTCACCAGTCTATTTGCCTAATCTACCCGGTACTTTACACCGCGGTGGAAACGCAGAAAGCAACAGGTCTGGGGGGAAAAAAGTTCCTGGGAAAAAAAGTTCCTGGTACAAATGTTCCGGGTAATTTCGGTGGAAACGCGGCAATAGAGTACCTTGTTCAAGCGGTACTCGCTTCGCCACTGCCATAGCGAACCAATCAATGAACGAATCTATTTGAGAATCGATTCATAAGATTCGACTCATGATGAATTCAAATCCCTACTGCTGAAACCAGAGAAGCTTCAAGGGTTAATGTGAAAGTCGCTTCCTGGTTGGAGGCACAGGGCGTGTTACAGTCAAGAGGAAGCTGTCAAGCTTCAGTTTGAAAGCAGAATCGGCTCTGTCACCTATAACACCTCACTAGAGTGAATGAGAAGCGGATAAGGGACGATAACGCCACTGCTCCGTTTCTGTCTTTAATATTGCGTAACGCGCGATGCTGCTGATATATGAGCAGCCAGCTGATATTTCACAGCTCACGGCAGCCTGATGGAGGGGACGATTGCGGATCTGAAAACATCTTAGCACCGCAGATCAGACACGGAAGGGATCGAAACTCTCCAGACAGTTTTCACCAGTGATCTGCAGCTGGCCATCGGTAAGGGAAAGATCATTTGACTTTGCACGGCGCCGCGCCGACGGTTGTGTATTCAGCGCTAAACAACCCGACTGTTTCTCTGCGGTTTATTTACAGAAGAACGAGTTTTTTGGCCTTTAAAAGAGTAAACCGAGAGGATGGCAGGCCCGGATTCATCACAGCAGCAGGTTGAAGAGAAAGCCGAGCAGATAGATGACGCCGAGCTGGCGTTTCAGGGCATCAATATGCTGCTCAACAATGGCTTCAGAGAAAGCGACGAGCTCTTCCGGAGATACCGGTAACATTCACGCGCATCTAGGAGTTTACAATTTTGTATCTATAATATAAAATTGGCTTCTTCTTTTTTTTTTTTTTTTTTTTTTTCGCATAAACGGAAACCATATATATATATATGGCATGTAATATATAATTGTATATTAATGGTAAATATAAATATAAATATATATATATATAAATAAGTGTCAGAATAAGTAACTAATTGATCTAGCTATTTCGGGACAAAATGTTAGTTTGCAGAGTGACTAGCAGTAGCATATAATAACTATTATGTTTTTGATAATATACTCTGACCTTAAATAAGGTAACAGGGTTGAATGTAACGTGACTGTTAAAAGCTGGTTGAATTCAAGGATTAGTTCACTTCCAAAATAAGAATTTCCTGATCATTTTCTCACCCCCATGTCATCCAAGATGTTCATGTCTTTATTTCTCCGTATAATGGACTTCACTGGGGGCCGATGGGCTCTACACGATCCCAGCCGAGGAATAATGGTCTTATCGAGCTAAATTGTTTGATAATTTATATAATGTATATACTTTTTGACCACAAATGCTCATCTTGCACTAGATCGACTTCAAGTATTACGTATTCACGTTGCAAAGGTCATGCATGGAAATACAGACCAAGCTTACCTTAAACTTACCAAGTTTACAAAGCGAACGTTGAAATTCAAATGCCCTTTTCTAAAAAAGCTAAAACAACAATGTTGGAAAATTTTGAAGTTAGAGGAGAAAATAAGTTTTCCCCCTACCCTACCTTTATGAACCGAAGAACACAGATGAAGAGCTGACTGTGGGTACACAACCTTTCCAATGTGATTCCACTTTTTTTTTTTTTAAATGACAAAGCGTTTTGCTAGATAAGACCCTTATTCCCCGCTGGGATCGTGTAGAGCCCTTTGAAGCTGCACTAAAACTGCATTTTGAACCTTCAATCCGTTGAGCACCACTGAAATCCACTATATGGAGAAAAATCCTGGAATGTTTTCCTCAAGATGGAAAGACATGAACATCTTGAATGACATGGGGGTGAGTAAATCATAAGGAAGTTTTTATACTGGAAGTGAACTAATCCTTGAATCAGTAAATCAAAGTAAAAACCACCAAAAAACGCTACTTAAACATGAACTCGAATAAAATATAAGAAAACTTAAGTTTTAGTGTCAATATTTACAAAAAAAAGAAGCTAAAACTGAATTAAAAATTAACAAAAATGATATAAATATATATTTTTAAATGCAAAAAAATTACTAAAACTAGCGAAAATAAAAATGGGAAAATATAAAGATGCACACAAAATATGAATAAAACTGCAATTACTCAATGATTGTGAAATAACGCTGGTAAATATTTAAAACCGCTTATTTCAATGAGGTGATAACTGTATATTGTGGAACATGCCAAAATGGTCATTTTAGGTTGGATACTGAGTTTCGATACGTTTAAACATCACGTTACGTTAATTGTATGCTGTAAAATAGTTCATCCAACATATTTGATTGGTCTCGCAGCAGAAATAATGGGAATTGTTCCTAATTCTTCTGACCTTGAATAACCTTCTCGTGAGACCATAGACAACAGATGAGTATAATGACGGGTAAACAGATGAATGGCTGTTTGCCTGGTCCATGGTGCCTTAGGCAAGGGTGCAAACTGTGCACAATAATCATTATAGAAACACACAGAGATTATATTGTGCATTATACGAGATTAGAGAGAGAGAAATAAAAGAGTCACCTGGAAAATCCAGTGGAAAGGACAGATGAATAACAGTAATTAAAATTATATATTTTTTCCTTTAAAACAAATGTATCGCATTAAACTGAAGAGACAAAGAGTTACAAATTCATACGTAAAACCTGAGGATTTATATACCTGAGGAAATTGCTACTTAAAGGGATACTCCAGCCCAAAATAATTCTTTTTGCCATTAATCACTTAGTGCTTTGTCTTTATATGTCAGTAATTAATTTTTTAATGCAAAATATAATCTCATGAGCAGGTGTGAAGTTGAACAGAGTTACATAACTTACACAAAGATGTATTCAATTTTTAGATTCATTTTCATTTTAAATATTTTATGTATATATTAAATATCTAACAATGTATTATAACACTAGATTATAATATATAATGATTAATTTAATAATATTTAATTATACATTCATTAAATATTAAGGCAATTAAAAAAATATATATATTTACATCTCTGAATTTCTCTTTTTTTTTTTTTTTTTTTCTGGAATATGAGTTAGTTTTTTCCAGAGGCTAAACTTGTATCCCATGATTCCCTGTTCTGTCTGCAGGACCCACAGTCCGCTGATGAGCTTCGGCGCCAGTTTCGTCAGCTTCTTGGTAAGTAAACTCTGTTAAATGATAGCTAGTACTTCCAGTACATTTGACACAAGAACAGCTTTCTAGAGAACTGAAAGTGCCTCAGCAGTACATGAAACTCTATTTAAGGTTTGAATCTATGCCCATACTTGCCCACAACTTCAGCCACCAAGCTACTTTTACCATTAGCCCTTAGAACTCTATTTACTGGGGCAAGTGACCTTTTGGTTAACAGTGGCATGCTGGGAAGAACAGCACCAATAGCTGAAGTGGGAACATCAGCGGGGCAGCCCAAGGTTGTTTTCTTGTGTAATTAGTTTGACATCAGCCCATCGTTACTAGTCCATCTCTGTTATATCTGTTCTGTTACACAGTCAGCAAATGCTCTCATTCGTAGTCCAGCTGCTGTCCTGTTTCCTGCAGCACCGCTCTCCTTTCATCCTAGCCTTTAAATAGAAGTGAGAGGACAGGAAGTGAAATATTGACCAGAAAAAGATGTTCGGAGAACGGAGATGTTCATAATAGCAAATCATTTTTATAAGATATTTATTTATTTATTTATTTTAGAGGAGAAAAGCAAGAGTTTATTTTTTAATAGACATTTTTATAGGATATTTTTTCCATGAAGTGAAATTTTACTTCATGCATAGCCATTTTTTAAAAAGGTATTCCACATATTTATAGGATATTGTTTTTCCAGAAGTTACATTTATACATTTGTTTATTTATTTATTTTTGCTTCATTTGATAGGAGAATTGCAAGTGTTTTTTAAAATTATATTCTACATTTTTATTATATTTAATCAAATATTGATTTCCCTGAAGTGAATTTTGTTTTAATGGGTATTTATTTTATTTTGTTGCTTTATATGAGAAAATAAAGTATTTTCTTTATAAATAAATAAACAAACAAACAAATATAAAGAAAATCAATTAAATAAATAGCAATAAAATACAATTGAACTTATGGAAAAAATATTCTATAAAAATTGAAAACAAACTTTTTACAAATGGCTATTCTCCTATGAAATAAAATTAAGAATAAAATAAAAATTCACTTCAGGGGAAAAAACTCCTTTTAAAAATGTATAATAATTAAAATATATATATATATATTTATGTTTTTAAGTTTATTTTTAAAGGATATTTTTTCTCTGAATTGAAATTGTGTATTTTATGGGAGAATAGCAAATCATTTTTACAATTAATCTTTTTTTTATTTTTTTATTTTAGTGCCTTTAATGTAATAATAGTAATGTGTGCATAGCACACTATTTCTGCAGTATATAGTATGTTTTCAGTGCTTATGCATGTAAAACCCAAAAGGTGAATGTTTATTGTTTTTGTAAGCACTGTTTACATTCTATATTAAGAAATAGTTGGAGGTGTTTAGTTAAAACTGCGCAGTGTTCAGTGTACTGTCTGAATGCACCCTTGGTTTCTCATCACAAGTTGATGAACGGACCCCGTCACAACCTCTTATGTCAGGGTCGGTGCCCCAGGATGAGAGTCGTGATGTCAGCATGATGTCGTTTGGCATGACCGATGCTAGTCAGCGCTAATGTGAGGGGTTACTTTCCCAAAAGCCCTTCAGAGGCGTCTGGCTTATTGTTTAGCACTAGTGTAGTTGCCATGGTTTAGCTTTAGCTAATAATAGACACATTGTACTAATGGCATAATATAGAAGATATAATTACATTGTGCAGAAATAATAGCCATTGAGTATTGATGGCTCGTTGTGTCTTCTCTGCTAGGAACGTTTGTTTCCCATCTGTTCTGTATTTTGCATCTGAATTCCATGAATGTTGTTACCATTTTTTGTCATGTTTTATGAAAGCATTGTTATAGAAAGGAATCCAGTGCTACAGTTGTAAGCTGGCACTTTTCATGTTTTTTTTTTTTTTTTTTTATTCAATATTTGAATTAAGATTTGACAGTACAAGTATACATCAATATTTATTTTACATTTTAATAATAATCACAATAAAATAGTCCCCCCCCCCCCCCCCCCCTATTAAATTGATCATAAACAATTGAAAAAAAAAAAAAACTTTCCAAAATTGTCCAGCCCTAAAAGGATGGTTCAGACTTCCAAAAAATCCTTGGAGTAAAAGAAAATTTTTCTTATTATTTTTATTTTCCATGCAGATGCATTTCGCAACAAAATCACCCACTCATTCTGAAATGATTAATTATTTTCTAATATAGATATTGAATTCATCTGGTAAAAAATCTTGTGTTTTTCATATTGCAATATATACTGTATATTGCTTACAAAGTCAGTTTTCCAATATCATGCAGCCCTAATATTTGTCTGATCATAGAACGCCATGATGACATTCGAGGAGGAGAAGATGCAGGTGGCCAGCGATGATCTGAAAACTACTGAAAAGCTTTGCGAGAGCGACAACGCCGGCGTCATCGAGACCATCCGCAACAAGATCAAGAAGAGCGTGAGTGTGTTTACATGAGTGTGAGGCGACAGGACGTACGGAGTCTGTTTGCCAGATTCCTCACATTAACTTCTTGGTTTTTAAATTGGCTGCAGATGGACTCGCAGAGAGCAGGAGTGGAGATTGTGGATCGTCTTCAGAGACAGATCATCGTGGCTGACTGTCAAGTTTATCTCGCCGTGCTGTCGTTCGTCAAACAGGAACTCTCAGGTGGATTCCGCATGTTTACATTTTACCTTAGAACAGAGTTTGCGTCATTTGAATGTAATTTTGTTGTTGTGGGGGGGGGGGGGGGTGTAAACTAACTTGAAATATTTGTATTTTTTTATATTTTATATTTTTATTTTATCATTATTGTTATTAGATTTTTTTTTTTTTGTATTATTGAATTTCTTTCATTTTAAATTATTAAATATTAATCAAAATGCTATAAATATTAATAATAATGAATGTTATGAAAAATGTGATTATTTTTATTTACTTTATTAATATAGGAATACACAAATTATTGGATTATTAAAAACTATTCCTCTTCTTATCATGCAATAATCTGTAATTTGATGTTTTCATTTGAAAAAATTTGTTATATATTTATTTAATGCAAACACAAATTTGGGTTATTATAATGATTCAGCTTGTCACCAAAACTTTTGAAAGACTCAATCATGCATTTACTTAACTTTTTTGTTTTTATTTTTATTGTATATTTAAATTTCTTAAATGTGTATATTTTTATTTGAAAATGAATATTAAGCAAATTTAGATTTTAATTCATTTTAAATTATCTTTAATGACTTTAAGTATGCACAAATGTGGATTATTAAAAACAACTCAGCTGGTCAACAAAAATTTTAAAATGCTTAATCATGCGATTTATTTTTGTGTTTTTTTAATTGTATATTATAGAATTTCTTTAATTTTATATTTGTATTTGAAAATATAATTTTAATTTAGTGTATATATTTAATATATTTTTACTTAAATATAAAAAAAATTATATTTTAAGTATACACAAATTTAGATTATCTAAAACGATTCAGCATGTCATTAAAAATATGAAATGGCTCAATCATGCTATAGAACATTACGTTCTAAAGTTCTAACATTTTCTTTCATTTAATGTTATTATTATGACCTATCACCCCTCAGCATACATCAAAGGAGGCTGGATCCTCCGCAAGGCCTGGAAAATGTACAACAAATGCTACAGCGACATCAGCCAGCTGCAGGAAGCCTGCCGCCGACGCTCTTCCGACCAGCAGGGGGCGCTGGCCTCCGATCAGGCCAATCACAACACCTCAGGCGAGAGCGGCGGCCGGGTAACAGAAGAGGTTCTGGACCGTCTGAAGGGTTCGGTCAGCTTCGGCTATGGGCTCTTTCACTTGTGTATTTCGATGGTGCCTCCACACCTGCTCAAGATCATCAACCTGCTGGGCTTCCCTGGAGACCGTCAGCAAGGTCTCGACTCCTTAGCATGTGCCAGCGAGAGCAAAGATATGAAGGCGCCACTCGCAACGTAAGTTTTTTTTTTTTGCACCTTAGCATTGTTAATCCAGCCTTTGATATGATTCTCTCATTTGTGTATACTTAATTATGAGCATTTGCAGAAATGTTTAGCGCTCATACACTAGAAGAAAATCCCTCACTTCTGATGTACTGTGCAGTGACGTGAATTTGTGTGCGAGCACATGCTGTTGGTTTCACACTGGGGTTACATAATTGATGGCATCTAAAAGGTCACAATTAGAGATAAAAGGCATTAGATGGAAAGGTCATGTGAGTATGTGCAAGCAAATGCTACCACAGACTCATCTATAACTATTAAACATGTCTCATAAAGAAGTGAAAAATTAGAATTTTGTTCAGCTAGCTCAATCAGTAGAGCTACAGACTTTAAATCACAAGGTTGTAGGTTCGCACCTCGTGGTGAGCGGGAATTTTTCATATGCAAAACTGTCCAGCTGTCAAGTGGGTTTAGACTAACCCCTGATTGTCAGTAGAGCTACAGACTTTAAATCAAAAGGTTGTAGGTTCGAATCCCGTGGTGAGCGGGAATTTTTCATGTGCAAAACTGTCCAGCTGTCAAGTGGGTTTAGACTAACCCCTGATTGTCAGTAGAGCTACAGACTTTAAATCAAAAGGTTGTAGGTTCGAATCCCGTGGTAAGCGGAAATTTTTCATGTGCAAAACTGTCCAGCTGTCAAGTGGGTTTAGACTAACCCCTGATTGTCAGTAGAGCTACATACTTTAAATCACAAGGTTGTAGGTTCGAATCCTGTGGTGAGCGGGAATTTTTCATATGCAAATCTGTTCAGCTGTCAAGTGGGTTTAGACTAACCCCTGATTGTCAGTAGAGCTACAGACTTTAAATCACAAGGTTGTAGGTTTGAATCCCGTGGTGAGCGGGAATTTTTCATGTGCAAAACTGTCCAGCTGTCAAGTGGGTTTAGACTAACCCCTGATTGTCAGTAGAGCTACATACTTTAAATCACAAGGTTGTAGGTTCGAATCCCGTGGTGAGCGGGAATTTTTCATATGCAAAACTGTCCAGCTGTCAAGTGGGTTTAGACTAACCCCTGATTGTTAGACTTTTAAAATGGCCCAAAAAAAGGTATACTCATGTTAAAGATGGAATTTGTGCCATATTTGGTGACATCTATCTTAGAGCAACCATCCAGAACACTATAGCATTACATCAAATTCAGTACAGTCAAACATCATTCATATTTCCTTCATAAAATGTAAATATCTAGTTAATTGTGAATTGTTTATTTTTTTAAGTGTAATTTTAATTGCGTCGTTCATAAGCGCTCTTTCAGCTTACTTTAGACACATTGTTCTCAGTAGTTGATTTCCAGAGGCTGACAGATTGCACAGCAGCTCTAATAATAGAGATGAATTTAAGCATACTTAATCCAGCCCGGGGCAAAACCCTCCTAAATTTGTTCTTCTGTTGGATAGATGCTGCTTTTTTCTAATCGGTGCTGCTGTAGCACTTTGTACACAAGCAATCTGTAAACAAACACAACTAATAAAGGTGTTATTTAATGGATCTTTGCATTCTTTTCTCTCTCAGTTTGGCTCTTTTGTGGTATCACACTGTGGTGCAGCCCTTCTTTGCTCTGGACGGCTCTGACTCGCAAGCCGGGCTCCTGGAAGCCAAAGCCATTCTGCAGAAGAAGGCGATTGTTTACCCAAACTCCTCTCTCTTCATCTTCTTTAGGGGACGGGTGCAGAGATTAGAGGTGGGTTTGTAGGGATTTCAGCTTGGTGCTTGATAATCGTTTGGCATAATTCATTCATTGAAATAATAATGCGGTTTATGCTTCACTGATATTTAATTACTTCGCCAACCACCACAATGACTTTCTTCATGTAGTGGGTGTGTTAGATGCAATGGAAGGCATCCAGAGCCAACCATTAATATCAGTCATCTCCAATACAAATTATACAGTGGCTAATGTGTACGGTAATTTACATTACACTAGAGAAAAACAAATGATTCATGCGTACCGACTTAAATTGGCGCACAGGAACATAAAATTATTATATTATTAAAATGATTACTTACTTAAAAAATATATATATTAACACTGTTACTCAAAATGTATTATAAATATATTCTAAACAATATTCATTTGTTTGTTTTATGTGTTTATATACATACTCATCCGCATTAACATTGTTGTTCTAGTGTTATAAGGAAATATTACAGTAATATTAACAGTAGTTGTTGCAATATATCTAATATTTATTATATTGTGTTTAATATGTGTAAAATTTTTATTATAATGTTTATGTACATAAACTAAAATGTGAGCTTATAATGATTATTAGAAAATACTAATATAAACATATGTAAAATGTATCATAAAAAGTAATCAACTATTAGACAACATGTAATAAATGATATTTTACATAAGCATAAATAAGAATTCATATAAATTATTGATATATTATAAATAAAAAAATTAAAATGTATAAATAGTTTAGATTTTTTTATATATATATATATATCTATTTAGTCATGTATAATACATAATTAATCTATTTTTTCTTTTTCAGTGCCAAATCAACAGTGCGCTGACGTCATTTCAGGATGCTCTGGAATTTGCCTCAGACCAAAGAGAAATCCAACACGTGTGCCTCTATGAAATCGGTACAAATCTGAAGTCGTCTTATTGTCTTACTCTTATTTATTAAATATTTAGTCCAGTTTGTTTGAATTAGAGAAACGTATGCAGTTAACTATATGCACAACGTCCCAGCCGATTTCTAATGCAGTGTGTGATTTGTTGTTGCATGTGCTGTGGATTCTCAGGCTGGTGCAGCATGATCGAGATGAACTTTGAAGACGCCTTCAGGTCGTTTGAGCGGCTGAAGAACGAATCCCGCTGGTCTCAGTGTTACTACGCTTACCTCACTGGAGGTCCGCTTCTGTTCTCCGTCAAACTCTCTGTCAAATGTAAAATAACTGTTTTAATCAAACCTTTTCACATCTCAACCCAAAGTATGTCAGGGGGCTTCTGGTGATCTAGAGGGAGCCAAAGCTGTTTTCCAAGATGTCCAGAGGCTTTTCAAACGCAAGAACAATCAGATCGAGCAGTTTGCACTGAAAAGAGTGAGTTACCTAATAATTCAGTTCTTTGCAATTATGGTTTTAAGTTAAACTCATATAAAATATACAAATTATGCTTATGGAAATTTGGAATATCCATACCATTTTTATTTAGTTTTCTATTATATTAGTATTAATAAATATAATTGATTTGATTTTTTTTTTTTTTTTGATACTTGTAGTATTGCATTCAAGTTTGTTTTCTCTATGATTTTAACTCCTAACTCTAGTTATTGTAATGTAATAAATGTATAAACTAATTTTATCTGTATCTCATGCATTTATGGTGATTAGAATTCATAATACAAAAATATTTAATGATTAAAAAGTCTTATTTTATATGTACATAACTACGAATTACAGAGAAATAATATTAATAATGTAACTATATTACATTTCTAAACCTGATTATTTATTATTTGTTATTTTTAAATAAATGTATCATGCATTTGCTCTGTTTGTGTCGCTAGGCAGAGATGCTGAGGAAAGTCTCCCTTACGCGAGAGCTGTGCATTCTGGGTGTTGTGGAGGTGCTGTACTTATGGAAAGCTCTTCTAAACTGCTCTTCCTCCAAACTCCAGCTTATGAATCAAGGTAAAGAGCAGTGTCCCGTCTGTCAGCTCTGAGCGCCTCTGTTCCCTGGTGTTAACCCTGATCTTGATGCTGTGTTCAGTGCTACAGGGGCTGGACGAGCAGTCAAGCCTGGGCCTAAAGCACCTGCTGCTTGGGGCCATTCATAAATGTCTTGGGAATATTAAAGACGCTGTTCAGGTTTGTTCAGTCTCATAAAGCAAACTAAAGTCACTTACTTATACTTCTCTTAAAGGTACAGTAACAGTGCAAAATGTCTTTAAAAAAACATATTTCAGAGCATAAATGCTACAAAATGCAGAATATAGCACATTAATAATGTTTAAGTTCTATCCTCTCACATACTGTGTTTGATACTGATTCTGTGTGATTGTTCAGTCGTTCCAGCTGGCGGTGCAGGATGAATACGGCCGTCAGACAAACAGCTATGTGCAGCCCTATTGCTGCTATGAGATGGGCTGTGTGTTACTGGCTAAACCAGAGGTGAAGCGCTTTCACAATCCCTTTATTCTCGAATTAAAGGCACTGGATTTAAATATTGATTCGTCAGCTTACAGTGGACTTTGTTTAAAATTCCCCAACTCTTTACGTTCATTACAAACAGTCTTTTAGAAAACATTTGCATTGAAGTGTATTATACATTTTATTCGGAAAATAACATTGCAAGGATTAACATATAGAATGACATAACTTCGCTCTAGAAATGATGTAACATTTCCTTTGGAGCCATTTAGTATTAATAATAATGACAATAATCACACCAACACCATATACATCTCAAAAAGTGTGGTGCTTACATATTATCAATTAAACATGTAGAATTTTATTAAAATATAGTGAAATTTTATTGCATTAAATGCAGGTCATATTGTTACAAATTGTGTTTGTATTATATATTATTTTATTTCTAAGTATATTTAATATTGTGTATTGTAATTTTTAATAGACAAATTAATTAAATGTATAGTATTATTTAATTATGTGAAAGTTTTAGTATTTTCTAATATTTATTGTTTAAAAATGTTTATTTTTTTATGTTAATTTTTTTATATATATGAGTTTATTTAAATGTAAACATAATATATATATATGTAAACAAAATCATAATAAATATAATTCATTAATACATATAATACACAATTAGTTTTTAAATTATGAGTTAGTTTTAGCTTAATTATAAACATATATAATTATATAATTAACATATATCATTTAAATATTGCTAATTTATAAACCATTTTATTTATACAGTATTTTTAATAATTAATTTGTGATCTTTTTTTAATAAATATTATTTTCAGTTATAGATATTAGGGGTTCAGTTTTTTAGTTTTCATGATATAGAATTTAAACTATTTTAATAAAATATTGTGGAATTATATTAAAATAGAGTTGTGGGGCATTGTATTTATTAAATCTATTTATTTAATTTTGTTTTACTATTTCTTAACATATACTTTATTTATTTATTTATCTTTTCAATAATTAATTTTTTTTTTCCTTTCTAAGACCCTGAGTAGAGGAAGATCATTGCTGCTTCAGGCCAAGGTAAGACTGTAAGACATCAGCGATTGTTATCTTGAACATGTCAGTAAATTGAGTTCAGGTGGTGACTAGCTTCGCTTGCAGGAGAACTACGCCGGGTACGACTTCGAGAACAGGCTGCACGTCCGCATCCATTCTGCCCTCGCCTCCATAAAGGAAGTGGTCCCTCGCTGACCCGTCCGACCTCAGAAGAGCACCGTACTTTTGACCGCTCCTTTCCAGCACTTTTTGAAATGAAAGCCATTTGAAGTAATCCAGCTCTTCTGGAGGGAGAAACTGAAAGTCAGCGGATTTCAGGTGATCGAGGACGAGTTGGCCGATATTTTTCAGCCTAGAATTGAAAAGGTTCACTCTTCATGTAGCTGTTGGTCCCAGTGATGTAATCTAATTTTCACGTTCACATTTACACCCACGTCATAGTGCAGATCCACAGATTTTGTGTGTTCAGGATTGATCTGCAGAAGTGCAGGAAAACGTAACCCTCACAAACAAACACGAGAGTAGACCGACTGGTTAGATCCTTTCCCAGAGCTTGTTATATCATACAAAACACATTAGCATGGGATAGAACTCTACATTAGATAACATTAATACCAAAAAATGAAAAATATATCGTGTAACCCTTTATCTCAAAGAAATAATAGTATCCAAACTTAACAATAACTACCTGTGTCAAATCAAGTTTGTATGCGTCTGGTGTAATGGCGGACCGATATGAGACCGATATGGCCATGCTATGATTTCACTTAAATAAATGTTTAACTATATAATTAGTCCAATTTGCATCAAATCTGTGTTCAGTTAACGATATTGAAATGTATTCTTACTTAATTAACTATAGTAATTATTTTTATGATCCAGTAAAACTTAATTTTAAAGTGTTCTTGTCCATTTCTATACTAATTAGAGTAAATTCTGAAAGTTATAAATTATGTACTTTTTTTGGAGCAAGTTGTGTTAATATATTTAAGAAAATTACATATAATAATAATGAATTAATTAATAGGATTATAACATAATTTATGGAGCAAAGTTCTGTAATTATGTATAAAATTCAGATTACCTGAATGTGGAGCCAGTAGTATTAGTAATATATTTTTAAATAATATAAAGAAATGTTAATATTTCTAAAGAAAATTATTAATTATCAATTTTATATTATGTATACTAATTATTATTAATTATACATTTTTATCATTATTATTATTATATCATTTTCATAAAATATTACACTTTGTGTGTATATCGATAGATAGAAAATCCCTTACAGGATTACTGAACTTTGCTCCATAAATTAAAAATAAAACAATTCTATAAAATCTAATATTTGGATGTCTGTCTTTCTTTCTATTAAAAAGTATGCCTTTTCATGTAGCTAAAATGGTCAAATATTGGTTGTTGGATCAGTCCGATATATCGGTCTCTCATTATTCTACTTGAAGACGCTTTTGCAGGTTAAAACGCATTCCATTCAAGGTGGGCAGTTTTCATTGTATGTATTGCAAGGTTTCATTTTAACACTAAACCATGTGTTCCCTTAGTAACCCTTACAAATAATTTTACGGATATAAAACATATTTCATTAAATCTGCTATCTGTGTATTAAGTTCGAGAACGGCAGCTTAGTTTTGCCATAAGTTTCATTCTCATATCCTCTGATGGTCAGCAGATTTTTTCTGAAGTGAAAACCATGCACAACTACCTACTGGTCTTCCTCTGGGCCAGAGGAGGTAATTTAATTTCAGAACTAGTTTTTGATGAGCCGTAAGTTGTATTTGTTTTTTTGTGCCAGATGTTCTGTAATATTTTTGGCCTAGGCTTATTGTTTATAGATTTTAACACCACATCAGTATCTCTTTTTGATGATATCTGAATAACTTGAATTGATTTTAGTGGGTGTATATACTGTAAAATTGTTGTGAAACTTTCACCACCTTATTTTCTCGGCCTGTAGCTGTAACGTCTTTCCCACCGTTGAGCTTTAATTCACTACTGTACGTGATTTCCTCTGGTCTCTCTGTCAGTAACCCCAGAGGCTCAAAACATGTCTTCACTGTGAAACGTGTCAATATTGGATGTTCAGGGTATTTATACCTTGTGAGGACAATAGAATTAGGACATTCCAATAATAAAATAACGAAACTTGCCATTAAACACTGTACGTGAGTTCAATGTGTTCACTGAATTATGATAGTCAAGGTAGTTGTTGGTTACATTTTTGTTGTGCGGTAACTCATTCAGCTTAACGTTACGGTTGTAAGAGCATATATTGTATAAAATGCTCATAACACTTTTTTTTTTTTTTAGGTTTTTATTTTTTAGATGTGGATCTAAATACGGTATTGCCTTTTATGCACAGAATTATTCTGTTCATCATCTGTAGACATTTTTATTTTGATAAGAAAATATACACACGTGTACACACAGAAAATAAACTGGTAATGGGTTAAAAGTAGATCCACATCAAGTGGTCATTACAGCTTCATGTTTCTGACCAACTTTATACTTTAAAATTGTAAAAATAGATGAATAACTAACTCATGATAAATACATAATTAAAATAAGATTGTTATATCATGATATAACAAAGCATATTAGTCAATATATTAGGATATATAATATATTCAATATTATATTATATCACTGTGGTGTTAACCACAGAGGCATCTCTCTAAATTAAAATCAACATCACAACAGAGAGAGCAGCAGAAATAGACACACTGTCCTAATACTGTATTGTGTGTGGAGAATAGAAACTCTAAATTGTAAAAAGTATAACACCCAGCAGTTTTTTAACCAAATTCCACACTCAACGCTGTGGGAATTTTCCAACTCAAGAAATGCCAAGTTAATTTTAAGCCAACGAACTGAAAACAAAACGGACTCAGAATTGAGCCTTGGGGGACACCCAAAATCTACCATAGTTAACAAATCTAAAAAAAAAAAAAACCTTAAGACATTTTTCTTTAGACTAAAACAGAACCATTATTGCTATAACAGTACACTGATATTACTATATCAAGCCCAACTTGTGATTATCATCTCCATGATATGTCACAATCTGTAGTTTCTAAAACCTTTGATTATTACATATGCATATTAGTGAGCTTAAATAAAGTTCTTTCTTGAAACAGTGTATTATTTATGATATCTGAAATGTTCACCTGGCCAACCAGCACAGGGTGCAGTTTTATAGTGACATTATAAGTAGTCTTGACTATACAATTTACAATTCCTGTAGGTCAGTAGATGTCTGGTAATTGGGAATAATCACGGTCCCAGTAACCATTGGAGAACAGCCAGTCCTGAGAGCCGTTGTGTGGATTTGGACCTTGATTAAACCACCTGTTTCAGGCAACAAGAAAAGGCTCAGTTTAGCAGACATGTAATAACACTGATTATAATGGGATTTTTCTAGTTTTGTCACATTGAGTCGCTTGTGGTCAACAGCCAAACATGTGTGAAATTTTTTTTTTAATTGACCCCCATTAGAATCGTATCGTTCTTTGTTCAATAGATTTGGTGGAGCATTTGGCTGTAACACTTGAACCAGGTGTAAAGTTTCACCCTGCTCTTGCAGTAGAAGGCCAGAGAGCTCTGTTTACACCATCTTATTCCACATTAAAAATAGATTGTCTAAGGGGGACATAAAAAACAACAACAACTCATTCCTTTGGTGTGAAGTTTCATTTGCATATGACAAAAAGACTGTCGATAACACTATTACACCATATACTATGTATACATTTAGTGAAATACTAGTATTAAAAGTTCTCTAGTTGTTTTTCATACTAAATTATCACTAATTTTGAATTTAAATAGTCTTTGAAAGCTCACAATGGTGAACCCTTATACACGAAGCAAATGTTTTACTATCATTGTGTATGGGACTATTGTTATGCATGCTGTTCTACCACAAACATCCTGTCTTGTGCTATAATTACAGACTGTGGATAGATCCCAGTCGCTTAAGGCAATTCAATTACGATTATGGAGTGAAACAGTTGAATGCAGAAGACAGAGCAACAAAGCAAGCATCAAACCTGGGGCCAGAGCTGATGTGTCTGCTCACCGCAGCAAAGTCAGAGGACAGATGATAATGGCAGAAGAAATGAAGGGGAAAATGGGGTTAAATGCAAAGGACAGTGTCTAGTGAACCAGGACTAAGAGTGCTGTTAAACATCAATGAGTTACTTAAGTAAATACCATTAAGCTATGAATGAAAGTGGTCTAATAAATTCAGTTAGTCACAAGCAAACCCTAACATCACAAAAAAGTGTTACATGCATAATTTTTTACTGATATTTTATAACATGTTCATCAAAAAACAAAATTAATGATTTTGAAAAGCACTGTTTGAAGGAGATCCCATTTTGATTTATTATGAACAATAACTATAGTAGGGATGGGCGATATCTTACCATTTGCGATATACCGATATTAATTCTCCCCACAATAATAATTAGTCTTTGCACGATAATGATGATAAAACCTAGACCATTTCCCAAATCGCAACCTAAACCCTCACTTTAGTGACATAATGCTGCTTTGAGGGTTGGGTAGAAGTCTGCCGCGGACACAACAGAAGTGCGTATCAAGTAGAGCTTTGATTCTCTGGCCGGGCCGGGCCGATATTTCCCGCCACCGTCCTCGGGCCGGGTCGGGCCCTTGATAAAGCACGTCATGCGCAGCGTCTCGTCCACTCGCAGTCTCGCATGCGTGACGCATCACACCTGCTGTGCGCGCTGTAGCCTACTATTCAGTAGATTAAGTGCAACATGGAGCTTGAAGAATCAAAGAAAAAAAAACAGGAGAATTAACTTTGAGCAAGTTTGGAGGAAAATCGGAGGTATGGAAACATTTTAAACTAGTCGTGGGGAGTGACAACAACATATGTGTTGGCTTTGTCTCGTGCATTAAATGCTATATATATACAGCTCCCCCGTAGCACAGCACAGCACCTGCGGTAAAAAAAAAAAAAAAAAAATTCTGGCGCCGCCCCTGGTTATAACGGCCCATATATTAAAAATGGTCGGGTTTAAATCGGGCTCGGGCTCATAATTACAGTGAACGTGTCGGGCCGGGCCGGGCTCGGACACAACGGGCTCGGGTAGGTTCGGGCTTGATTTGTTGGGCCCGATCTAAGCTCTAGTATCAAGGGCGCATAGTAGTTGCAAACGGGGGTTGATCTTATGTACAGTGCCTGTAAGGTGACTTGTTCAGTTTACTTAGTTTTGTCGTGGCCACGATATATTATCACGTTCCCACGAGTTATTATGTTGTGGCCACGAGATATTAATTTGTGGGAACGTCATATTAACTCTTCGGAACGTCATATTGAGGAGAAAAATATGCTTATATAAATATGCTTTATTCTTATAAAAATACCCATGATGGATTGAAGAATACAAATAAACCGTTGTGTGTTTATTGTCCTTATGTTTGATCAGTTTAACCGTTTCGGTCTTTCGGTTTTTCTCATCCATGGTGATGGCTGGAAGCCTTTGTCCATATTAGGGATTTCCTGGAACACCATCAGTTCAATTACATTACTATTTTATGAGCGAGGTCACCCTCTGGCTTCCAGTATGAATGAAACCGACATTACATTTACATGTACAGTAAAGAGACCACCTATCTAAAGAAACAGGAGTTTTTTTGTCTCTCATTGGAGGCATATGAATAATCATCGATATCATTATTCCAATAAATACCAGAAAATATTGTGATATAGTTTTAAGTCCATATCGCCCATCCCTAAACTGTAGTAACTTTTTGAAAACGCAAACCCCGCAAAATGTGAAAATATGCAATATTTATGCACCTCATCTTCCAATCATCATCCGACTTAGAGCGGTTCTTACGTGCCGCCCTCTGTTTCTCCTCTAATCTCTTCTTCTCCTCGCTGGCCAGGTCTAAGATGTTCAAAACAGAAAGTTATTCAACCTCTAAATATTTAAATGCAGCTCATTTGTGGTAGGTTCAAAGGACATAAAGTATGAATTAGAAATATCATCATTATGGAAACAAACACACACCAATATCTCCGTTCTCCATGGCTCGAATGTCAGGCCTCAGTCTGCTGTCAGTTTTTGGGATGACCGCTTCAATCTCTTTGTCCAGCTCATTGAGCTGCATTGCAAATGTAGTGAAGTTGTACATCTGTTTTATGCAAATAAAACCAAATTACAGATAAGTGGAAAATTCAGTTAGATTTCAAAGGATGCAAAAATTGATACAACTTTTTTACCACAAAAAAAAAAAAATCCACTCATCCCTTGTTTTCTTTAAAAACAAAAGTGGAGGTCACGGTGACACACTTACAATGAGTCAATTTTTGCAGCATACAATTTTTTTTTTTTTTACACACAAAAGGTATATAATTTTTTTTTAATCCTGTAAACACCTATTCTGCTAATGTGTTGTGGCATGTGTACTGAAATCGTGATTATTTTAACGTTTACAAATTCTACCCTTAAAACTTCTGTATTATTTGAGCTGTATTAAATTTTCTTAACTTAACATTAGTCATTTTAGGGTTCACGGTGATGTCATGATGCCAAAGTTGAAAAATGAACACAAAAATTGTACTTTTTTTTTTTTTTAAATCATGCAAACTCTCACATTGTTAAGCTCTTGTTGCTATAAAATTTAAACTGATTATTTTGAAGTGCCATTCACTTCCATTGCAAGTGCCTCACCGTAACCCAGATTTTTCTGGGACAAGGTTTCCCAGAGCTTCAACTAAACTGGAACGGACCTGGGCAGAGTTTTCTGGTCTAGGTGCTATTCTCCAGAGCAACTGACTTCCTGGGATAACCTCTAGTGAATCTCCACCTAGCTGAGGTGTTTCTTCTGCGTCTGATGTCTGAGAAACACCAAGCAAACCGTTATAAACCATACAGTATATCCCTCTCATTTAAACCTATCTCGACTTATGTTGGATGAAAACTTTCAGAATAACCTGTTTACTGCTTTTCTTGTCTTCTGATGCTTTCTTATCATTCTTCCTGTGAGTTTCAAATGAAGCTGGGTCAACTATGTACATGCATTCCGTCCATTTCCCATAAAGATTGTACACTTTCTTTTTGCTGCATGGAAATACACAAATAATCAATGTAAAATAGCAATGTGGCGATGGCGGGAATATTTAACATGGATAAGTTAAACTCCAAACAGCTGACCTCTTGTCCAGGATGTAGCCTTCAACCTTATGTAATTCCTTCCCAAACAGCCCACACGGTTTGAAACTCAGACAGCATTTTTCACCAGTTCTGTTGGCAAATATCAGTCAAAAGAGCCACATAAGTAAAGTTTAAGTTAAACCAGAACTAATACATTTACAGAAGCTTGTTGACACCTGTGGTTGATAACCTCCACACTGCCGTACTGTTCGATCCACAGCTGTCCAACGATGATGTTGTGGACACAGCACGTGGGGTTGGTCCATGTGTATGCCTCATTATGCCTACAACGAGTTTATTATTTGACAATGAGTCTCAAACAAATGGAATACACACAAAATCTATGTACAAACATGTTGATAAATCATGATTCATCAATAACAGTCATCGTAGACTTTATTCAACATTTACTAAAAATGTACGAACTTCGAAACCTCACTAAACAATGACTATGTTTACATGCAGCCAATAACCCGTTCAAAACCGGAATATTAGCAATAACCCGGTCGCGCACGGCCATGTAAACACCGGCAAAAACCCGGATATGCTCATATTCCGTTTTTTTTTACCTGGGGTACCCCTTTTCTAACCCGAATATTTGGTCTTGTAAACGCGTTTCGGCATATCCCCATCAAAATTCTATTCGCAAGGAATCTTGGTCTTTTGAGTAGAGACGGCGCATAAAAAAAATCGGAAATGACACATATTGCGTCTTAATGTTGTCCGTACGTCCAGACGCTAACCGTGCGTCGCCGTTTACATCGGGATATTGGCGACTGATTACACATTCCATGTATATCACATGTTTCAGAAACCCGAATAGTGACCTTAACCCGACCATAACCCGAATTTTAACAGCTTGTAAACGTAGTCAATGTGTGGATATTAAGCCCCTTTCACACTGCACGTCGGACCCGCAATATTTCCAGAACATTGCTGGGTCGCCTTCTGTGTGAAAGCAACCACGGCTCGGGATCGATTACCGAATTGAACCTGGGTCGGGGACCTAGTAACATTGCGACATTGGACGAGCGCTGTGTGATCAAAAGCCAGATCTAAAGCCAGATCTAATTCCGTATCGAAGTGATGACGCGCGTTATCCCGCAACTCTTTTACCGGCTGTTTTGAAGGAAGATCAACGTTCGCGACGAAAACATATTTGCAAACTGTAATGAAGCAGAGATCAGTTAGTTCCTCACTTTCGGCGCTGACGCCGAGATCGTTTGCTTGCTTCAGTTAAAGTATAACGTGCCAAGCGTTGTCGACTCGTACATAACACTTCACGCGCTGATGTCACGTGTCGTTACGGGGTCTTCAAGGGTTGTATGTGAAAGCACGCACATATACCGGGTCATCACTGGCAGTGTGAAAGTGCAAAATCTAGCGACCAGGGACCAATTGCAGGAACACTTTACCCCTGTATTTGCCGGAATGGCAGTGTGAAAGGGGCTTTAGTAAAGTGCCATCGCACAGAGAGCAGACGCTTACTTGGGAAGTTCTAGAGTGATGATGCCCTTAGGTTCGGCTTCCACGCTTTTGCCCCAGAACTTGAGTTTGGGGTAGATAGAGCCATGAAACACAAAGTCCTTCTGCAAACCCTCTGCGTGGAAGGCGCTGATGGGAGGATGGTGGCTCACTTGTTCTGATATCAGCCGGAAACCAAGATCATCCCTGAAGGTTGAGGAAAAAACATGGTAACTAAGCCCAAGAGCACAACACATTGATGTATTGATATTCACGCGATGAGTGTGATTTTATGCTAATGCTATCAAATTAACAAAAGTCACACTTGCAATGCTAATGCTAACCCAAATGCTAACAAATGAAAACTAAAACATTACATTTACATTAAAGGTGTGTTCACATTGGCAAAATTTCACCCGTCCATTGTCAATAGAGTAGCACTGTATGAAGCACAACTTACACAGAAGTCACTTTGAAAAGCAAGCATCTGTTGTCAACATGCATGACTGAATCTGTTAAGAAATCTGTGTGGGGAAATCTTTCACCTTCAGCTGAATTACTACTGAAATGACTGGATTTCACCCGCAAACAATAACTAAACATCAAAAAAATGGGACTGCACCTGAATGCTAACAAATTAGCATTCAGACAGGGTTGGGATTTCTCACCTGACCAACTCGTACGTTTCTCCTAGCAGGGGGTTGAAGGGTTTACCCGTCCTTTCCCACTGAGATGCCACAGCTGATACGGCAAACGCGGCCACACACTTGATAGAAAACACCTTTTTTATTAGACTGAATATCTAATATAGAATCATTCATTTAATTAACCAAATTCAACGACTATTTCAGGTCAGAAAATGTGAAAACTGGCCATATTGAGAGTTAGCAGATTAATTGGCCATATTTCATTGTTATTTGGCATGTGAGGGGTTTCGCTGGTGTGTTCAGATACTTCAGGTACATTGTTTTTTTACCTTCATTCTCTCAATAGAGTCGTCTGAAGCATTAGCCTGATGGATGAGGTACGTGTGCTCCATATATTCTGTTAATCTTTGTAGAAAGCTCAGCGGCTCATTAAAAATAACAGGCATGGTGATCTTAGACAGCTCCTAAAAGAGAGATGAAATCAATCATATGGATATGGCGCTTAAGTGTTTTGATTGAAAAAGACACTGTCTTACAGTAAAAGTGCAAGTGAAATGTTACACAATGGTAAAAAGCTCACCATCCCAATGCACTTCCTCAGTATGCTCCAGATGCTGAAGTCATTTCTGGAGAACATGGGCGCTGGTAAACTTGTCCTGTGGAATAATTAAAGGTAAGTAACTTGAGTTGTGCCTTGTCAGCTTCTGAAAAATGTCTGTTTAGATTAAGAAACCACTAATATATTTTTATATATAAAAGCTGTTTCCATGTTAACCGTTTCTGCTGTTGTCATGCAGACGGAACGCGTCTAGACTAGTGATATCTGACAGGTAACAGAGGCTTTATATCTTATTCAGCAAAACAGGGCCAGTGTCCCGATCAGTTTCAAAGTGCTCAAGATACACAGAAACCTGCTCTTTTTATACTGTACCTGCTGAATATAAACATAAGATGTGGTGTAGTTAATTGTTGCTTTTTCTGCTCGTTATAAAGTATTAATATACAAACAATAAAAGGATATATATATATATATATATATATGTAAATTTATGCATTTAGTAGACACTTTTATCCAAAGCGACTTACAGTGTATTCAGGCTATCAATTTTTACCTATCATGTGTTCCCGGGGAATCAAACTCCCAACCTTGCGCTTGAAACGCAATGCTCTACCACTTGAGCTACAGGAACACTAAATATATACTTTTTTATATATATATATATATAAAATTATTTATATATTCAGCTTGCTGACATAAAAAAATAATGCAAAATAATGTTATATTTTAAGTAATTTTTTTCATATTTATGAAATGTATATAACAATAAAATACTGTACACTAAATTATTTTATTATATATTTCAAGAAAATAAAAAATATATTTTAAACAATTATAAAATACAACATTATGTTCATGTATTATATACATGTTGTATTTTCTAAATATAATTTGATAAAATAGTTACCCAGATGTGCAATAAAAATAAGTCTCTTTGATCAGCTCATATATACATCAAAAATTATGTAAATAAATTATAATAAAAAAAAATGTGTGTGTATAAACATAAACCCATTTTTTATTATATTTTATTGCATGAACCTGCATTTTCTAAATACACTATTATAATACAGAGTTATCCAGTAAATAAAGTTAACTCCGTGATCTGCTGCGAAGTCAGTCAACTATAAGTCAATGGGCTGTCAATCAACATGCCGAGCCTTAAGAGTTCAAATTACAGCATTAAACTCGGCTGCCTCATCAATCTTTTACCATTTCATTATGAGTGCGCCTCTTCTGGCCTCGGCTCGCTAAATTATTTACCATGAGATACAAACCAAAACAAAAAACACAGAGAAGTTGCGTGTAAGAAACTAGACAAATAACAACAAAGTGACACTGAAAAACAAACTGGGTTGAATGTTACGTCCGAGACAAAAATGATTTATACACTTGTATGTTTAATTGTACAAGTTTGTTTTTTTATTTAAAACCCACTGGGAATTTCCAGATGCTTTGCGTTTTTAACTTTCTTATTTAAAAAAACTAAATATTTAGTTAATGTTGTTATGCAAGAAATACCCAGTACAAAATAGTTCGTAGTTTGCGTTTTAGGCGTTCCCACCTGTATTTCTTCACTCCGTTAACACTGGCCACCTCATCGTCGTCCTCTTCCTCTCCACGACGGTCTTCCCGGGACATCCTGCCGCTGAGATGACTCGAGATGCTGCAGAAGAGCTCGGAATTGAAGTCCTCTCCGTCTTCGTACGAATGGGTAGCTGTTTCACAACTGCTCAGCACAGGCTCACAGTCTGAATCTGCGGCGACCGAGCACAAACAGACATGGCTTAGACGGACAATGAGCGACTGACGGCGACGGGCTCTCGCAAGAAACCTGAGCAGGGGATCGGGTGGCGTTTAATGGAATCACACAGACGGAAGTGACAGGACACGTCCCTGAGAAAGGTGCCACATACTTATGAAGTTAAATCTGAAGATTTCCTTGTTAACTGTAACAGTATTTACACTGCAGGCTCTGATATGGCTGACAAGTTTCACATCGACTCATGGTGTGTAATTATTTTGGACATCACAAGAAAAAATTAAATCTATGCATTTATCAACTTGGCCTGAAAACTCAAAAAACTTTATTTTACAAAATTGAGATTGTTGAGCCTTGGTGCTTATGAGGTTTTAATTCAGTAGTTTTCTGATCACATTCTCTGTACATTTTCTGTCACTCTACTGTTTATTCAGTAGGGAAATGGTCCAGAAATTTGCATATGCCAATGCTACAAATAAAAAATGTTCTCAACTTATATCGGATTACAATTAAATTATATCCCTTCACTCTCTAAAACTATATCTGCACAATTAAAAAGGCAAAAGGCCACATGTAAATAAAAATGTAATTATTCCAAAAGTGTGGGGCATCTCTCTAATGCTCATTTATCTGGTCAAAAATAGTTAAAAACAATAAAACTGTAAAATATAATTACAATTCAAAATAACTATTTTCTATATGAAAATATGGTCACACTTTATTTTAGGGTCAAATTCTCACCATTAACTAACCATTAACTATTACTTTTGCCTCAATTATCTCCTTATTTGCTGCTTATTAATAGTTTATAAGGTAGTTGTTAAGTTTAGGGTATTGGGTAGGATTATGGATGTCATGCATTATATGTACTTTATAAGCACTAATAAACAGAGAATATGTTAATAATAGACATGCTAATAAGCAAATAGTTATTAGTGTGAATTGGACCCTATACTAAAGTGTTACCGAAAATATTTTAAAAAGTAATTTATTTCTAACGCAAAGCTGATTTTTTTCAGCATCATTACTGCAGTCTTCAGTGTCACATGATCCTTTAGAAATTATTCTAAAATGATGATCTGCTGCTCAATAAACATTTCTTATTACGAATGTTGAAAACAGTTGTCTTGCTTAATAATTGTGGAAAAAAACTTTTTCAGGATTGTTTGAGGAGTAGAAAGTTAAAAATGACAGAATTGAATTGAAATACAAATCCTTTTGTAACATTATAAACGTCTTTACTGTCACCTTTGATTGATTTAATACACCCTTGATAAATAAAAGTAGCAATGTCTTTCAAAAACCACCCCCAAATGTTTGAGCTGAAGTGTTTGCAGGGTTGGCTGTGTTACTCTTAAGCTTACGAACCCGACAGAGCGTCGTGGAACTCGTCTTCGCTGAGGACGCTGCGGGGCGACGAGCCTTTAACCACCGACTGCTCCAGCTCATGATGTTCAGTGGCCAGCGTCTGCAGAGCCTCCGACAGGATCTTATTCTTCTCCAGCTCCTGCTCCAGTTTCAAACTGCGTGCCTGGAAAAACACAGGCACACTTTAAATTCATTATATAAAGACATGTTTTATACTTTCAGTGTATTTGGGACCATTAACAATGATTCTACCTGTTGTTTTGTCTTTTAAAAAAAAGTATTTTGGGGGCTTTATTTGACAAATATATCAACATTTTTGAATGGATGTGCAATGAAATAGGGACATACTCCTTCCTGTTTGGAAAAAAGCCCTAGACACTGGTGCAGTGAGGAGCAGGTTTCACTGGAGGCTTCACAGACCTCCTTCAGCTTCTGAACAACTGCTGCAGGGACTCCTGCAAGAATATAAAAATGCACTGCGGCTTTAAAAAACTAAACAAAAAAAAAACAGGTCTGTATATGTGGTTTCGGCCAATCAGAGGCAGCGGGTGACTCAAAACCTTACGTTCTGCCAGGCCATCTTCTTTCACCATGGACAGGAGAGCCAACACCTCCGTCTCCAGTTTCTGATGGCAAGCCTCGGCCCGCTGTCACACGAAAGAGGAACAAGATGGATATTATGAAAGAGAAATGTTAAGACTGTAAGAAAGGGTCAGGGTTAGTCAACTTCACCACTTCCCGCGGTTAGAGCGAAAAGGGAAGTCAGAGCTCATTTTTCTTTGAACTGCAGAAAATATGAGCATGAGACACACAGTCTATTTATAGTTCATTTTTATGGCACAAAAGTTAATTAATTAATTATCATGTAATAATGTAGACAACAGCTCAATCATTTTCTGCTAATAATATTATTAATTAAATTATGCAGTGTATTTATGATATATAGTCTTATAGTGCACTATATATATATATATATATATAAATAAATAAATAAAAATATATATAGATATATATATATATAAATAAATAAATATGAACAACTAAATAAAATGAATAATTTAAACGTATGTATTTATTTTTATTCATTTTAACTTTAGCATTAGATAACCTCATTGTATGTACTTAGAAAATGTTGGTTATATATATATAAAAGTTGTATACACACAAATTAAATTTATCTTTGTAATTGTTTCGGTGAATCATACAACCTTTTTCTGCTGAAAGATCATTATGTCACATGATGAACAGCTATGGATCCTCATAGAAGAGGAAGGAAGAGCGGCCATGTGCATTCTGTCAGCTGATGTGACGGGCAAGAAACAGTTTCATTAATAAATTAAGATCCCGATGTGAATTCTCACCTGAAGGGAGTCAGAAAGCTCATGTACAGACACAACGTTGTCTTCCTCTTCCTCGCTCTCTGGGTCCTGTGAGCAGTAATGAGTGCTAAAGGCTGAATGTTCCTCTATGGCCTCAAGCCACCTCTGAAAAATAACACACACATTCATACACACATACGCCACACACTCCAGTCTAATCTAACCACAGAGCTGAAAGAAATCTCACTTCTCTGGTAGATTCGGGGTCGTTCGTCTGTGACACTTTGAAATGGTGAACAGTGTTGTCAAAGCATCGGACTGTGAAATAGCAGTTATCTTTCGCTTTAATCTGAAAGTTAGAAAGAAAAGCTGTTTGGGAAATCATGTTAAATGTCCCACATGCATGAATCAGCATTTTGTTCATCAAATTAATCTTACCATGCTCTGCGCTTGTGTTAGCGGTTTGCAACCTTGCCGGTGAGTGTTTGAATCTGCATCTGACCTTGAGTTAAAAAAAAAAAAAAAAAAAAAAGGTTTTCAAATATTTATTTTGAAACATTATTTTTGGGGGTAATTTTCCTTTCATTAAAAAGTTTTTTATATCATGACCTTGATGAGTTACAATACAATTTTTTTTTTCTTTTCAAATTTAGCAAAATAAGTCTTTCATTTTAGCTATTTATTTATCATTACATTTTAATATCTATTGTATCCTTGATGGTTTAAAATTTTTTGAAACTTTACAATAAAAATGTCAGTTTCCAATATTTCTTTCTTCGAATTTTACTAAATTAGTCTTTAATTTCAGAAATTTTACGTTCATATTTTATTATATATTATGATACTATATACTGTATATATACACATTATGAGCTAAAAAGGATTTTAAAACAAATTCTGTAGCTTTTGCAAAATAAGTCTTTAAGCAATTTTCTTAACATTGCATTTAAGTAAAATTTTTTGGAATATTTACAATTTTACCGTATTTCTTTTCTTCAAATATGATTTTTTTTTTTTTTAGTTTTACAGCATTTATCTCTGTACATTTTACAAAATAAGTCTTTAATTACAGTAATTTTACTATCACTACATTCTATTATTTATTATACATATATTTCAATTATTACAGCATCACATTTGGGGAATAGAGGCAGATACTCACTGTTTAGGGTACCATGACAAGACTCCGTCCTGAAGAACTACCCAGTAGGAGCGCCAGCCAAAAAACCTCGAGCTCTAAAATAAAATTAGAAAAGGAAATTGAAAAATATTCCAAATCTGTCTACTATAGTTATAGATTTTGATAAAGCATACCTTCCAAAGAGGCCCCTCAAACATTTTAACATGTCGCGTCATGCCCTACAGGAGGAAAGTGTCATAACAATAAAACCAAATTCACAAAAAAAAACCTACACCATCGTAAATAAGTGTCAAAACATCAGCGTTATGATATGGTGATATTTTTTAATTACATGTATTTGAACTGTCGAATTAATTGAACCTACTTTCATAACATTTCCTGTAATGATCTGCTTCATTTCTGCATCGTTAGCCAAATCAAAAACAGTCTGATCTAAAAGCAAATGAGAAACAAAAATGCAAAAATTAATCAACATGTATAAGGCAACCACAAAAAGTCAGAGGTCAATCAACAAAAAAAAATATGCATTGTTATATATAAATTTGTAGATGTGCTAAAATAGTAAAAATACGACTAAGACCGTAACGAAACTACAACATCAATAACAACATCGAATTGCGAAAATACTGACTTGGCGACAAACACAGCAGTGTTGAATGCTTTAAAAAGCGACGCTACTATAAGGAGGAGCTCACTACCGATTTTGTTCTTGATGTTGGGGTTGGCCTTGTGCTGAAGGAGCTTGACGGCGCACTGTTTCTGGCCTCTGTAAGCGGCGCAGTGCAGCGGCGTGTTGCCCAACAAGTCTGTACAGCTTATGTTTGGGGGTTTCTTCATGTTTAGCTACACGAGGAACAAGAAGATCAGACCTCACAACTGCTCAAAGGGGTTTAGTGACAACAACAAGTTCTGCAAAGTAGTTAGCAAGGTTACCAGTCTTGTGAGGGTAGACAAGGCTCCTTCCCGCGCCGCCTCAAGCAGCTGCTCCTCTAGTTTCCTCTCTTCAGTCCGCTCAGCAGCTACAAGGTCAGAAATTGAATGCTAGTGATTTAGCAATCATTCTGCGGACTTTATCCAAAATAAATACGATTTCATGCACTTTCAGCACGCTTACCCTCCAACATGCTTTTAATCTCAGCACTCTGGGTAATGTCTTTAGGTATCTGGGCCATGCCGTTGATGACAGAAGCGCAAGCGTCATACTGAAGAAGCAACATTACAACCTCCTAAACCACAAAACTAGCATTCAGTATCCAATCAGTATTAACATTCAGGTGAGTAGTTACTATATCAGGGATTTAAAGGGATATAAAGGGAATTTTGTCATTAATCACTTTACCCCCATGTCGTTCCAAACCCGTAAAAGCTTTGTTCGTCTTCAGAACACAATTTAAGATATTTTGGATGATTATAATGTTATAACGTATGCAGATTGCGTTCAGCGGATGTTTTCCAAAACGGCGCAATGGTGATGTGGATTTGTTGTTGTTTTCTTCGCATACATAAAGTATTCTCGTCGCTTCATAACGTTACGGTTGAACCACTGACTATTCTGACGACGTCTTTCAAACTTTTCTGGACCTTGACAGTGTCATTTATTTGTCGGTCTATGGGACAGTCACAAGCCTCCTGGTTTTCTTTCAAAATATATTAAATTGTGTTCTGAAGACGAACTAAGCTTTTATGGGTTTGGAACTAAATCGGGGTAAGTAATTGATGACTAAATTTAAATTTTAGGGTGGAATATCCCTTTAAGGCTATACACACTCATATGGCTCAAAAGTATAGCACTTCTTTGAGATTGCCCAAAAATGCCTTTTATGACTCTGCTAACCACTAACCGATAGCCAATGTATTACTTGACATAAAATAAACATTATATTAAATAAAAACGTGTATGTGTGTATATATATATATATATATATATATATATATATATATATATATATATATATATATATATATATATACACACACACACACACACACACATATATATCAAGTCAAGTCAGCTTTATTGTCAATTTTCTACATGTAGAGTACAGTAGTAAAAATCTAGATCAAATATAACACGTAAGATACAACTTTACAATAAGGGCATGTAAAAAAGCCATATAACAGAAATAAAAAATAAAGTTAAATAAAGCAGTGCAAGGCACATGGCAGATAGTGTGCAAAAGCAACATTTCTACTGATTTACTGTTGTTAATTATATGTTGATTTGTTTAAAATTATAATTTGATTTGTGATTTCCGAGGTTGCAAATTTATTTTATATCTTTAATTTAAAACATTACTTACCTGTAAAAAAACATTTACAATGATCAAAACCATTCAGGAAACAAATGTTCCTTAATATCATTGTTGGTTGCATTTCTTTCTTCTTTTTTTTATATTAGTCAAACTGATTATCAGTCTATCATCAAAAGCTAATATCTCAGTGCATGAACAAGTATGACAGTAAAACATACTTTTCTCCCGGTGAATGCTGCTTTATGGAGAGGTGTGTCTCCGACATTATTTGGCAAATTGGCATCTGCTCCATTCTGTAAGAAGCACAGATGAGCAACAACTAGACATTAAAAAACCAAGCGCTAATTCTACTCGGAAAAATACCAGTGCACACATATATGAGTATATAAAAAGCGGAGATGTTCAATACCTTCAGTAATGTCTCAACAACATCTTTGTGCCCAAAGTAGCAGGCCAGATGAAGAGGAGTCCAGCCATGATTAGATTTGCTTTTGCCTGAAACAATGCAACGCTGTTAATAGTACTCCAATATGTCTGGAAACATTCGAGTTATCAATAGAAACCTAATGAGGTGTACTACCCTTGCAGTTGATGTCGATTTTGGCCTCCTCCTTTATCTTGGACATCAAAAGCTTCCGGATTCCTTCTAGGTTCCCGTTCCTGGCATCCCTGAGGAACTGCTCCTCCGGGTCCAGCTCCTCCATGACTTCATGAACAATTAAAAACATAACATTCAAACAAAACCGTAAATCAGAGCCTTGAGTAACCGTGTAAGGGTATTAAAAAGCCATGTAATATTCCAGGAAACATATAAATGTAGACTGAAACAAATGGCATGTGACTTCCTTGTTTAGACTGGAAGAAAACATTTAAAAGCCGTAAACAGAGCAGAACCTATTAGTGACATCATCAGAAATGCCCTTATAATAAAGGTCTGGTGAAAAAGCACCAAAGAAAACCAGACAATAATTAATTCTAAGCAGGTTAACCCTATATAGCCTAGTGTATCATATTTGAAATTGATATTTGTAAGGCCTCTAAATTATCAACATAAAACTACATGCCTTCTACCTCTACATTTTTTTTTAAGCATGTAAAAGGCATTTTCAAAAAATTTCCATTCTATAAACTTATTTCAGCTCATGATACATTCTGTGAAATCTGGTTTGACATTCACGGCGTAAATGTAAGAGACACTTAGCAACATTTCAAGATCGAATTTGAACACTTGATGGACTGAAGCAACTTCGGTTTACTTAAATATCCATAAATCATGTTAAAAAGCGAGGATCAAAAATTATGCATCACGTTTTTCGAAGAACATTTATTCATTCATCTCTCAATCACCTTTGTATTGCATTGCATTGCATTATGACTTTACAGGGTTAATATGTCGGCCACTGATGCAACCAGGCAGGAAAACAAATGTCTTTGTATGCAGATTAACCGTTTGGTAAAGCATAAAGCTTTTGTTTGTGCTGAATGTAGGTCAGTATGCTAAAAGAAAGATGTAATATATAGGTTTAAGAGCCAAACTTAGACTAACACACAACTTAAGTGAATAAAAATAGGTTAAAAATCATCGTGCACTTAAGTGTTTCCACTATCACCAAATACATTTGAGCGAACTGTCAATCATTTCCTGGAAAGAAATAGTTAAGTTACACCACAAAGTTATGAAAGCGCGGTGCTTTTCTAAGGTTGTAAATGACTTGAAAGTTAATGGAAGATAAACTTCAGCAGTAAATAACAAAGTAAAGTCGACTGTCATTTAACTTTCTGGCCTCTCAAGCCTTGATACAAACTTGTCTGAGCACAACATCACCACCAGGACTGTTCAACTTGATCAACCTGTCTGCATTTGATTGCTTTCTATCTGTCAGAGCATTGACTTCACAGGAACTGAGAGTTAAACCGATAAAACTAGCTGAAGAGCATCGAAGATAGTTTCTATTCATTTAATCTTTAAGTCCATTTACTTGCAAATATCGGAGGTCTCCATCAGGATGTGGGTTTATTGGTCATGAGCTGCAGTCAAAAATAAAATGCAAAATAAAACAAATAATAAAATCCAAATGATTTACAAAAATCACTGTGTGTGTGTATAAACCGCTCTAAACATGTCAAACATAACTTATAAATATTTTTGCATAAGTTCTAACTTATAAAATATATAAAGACTTGCCTGTTTTTAAAAGTTAAAGCATGACTTGAGGTTCGAGACGCGCAGACATCCTTGCTGCAGATCACTCCGCAATAAAAAACATAAATTATTTCAACAAATGATTTCCATGAACTGCTTTATCATAGAGTTGACAGACCATGCGATGCACTCTTCCCGTTTGAGAGACTCACACTCACACACGAGAGTCTTTGCTAATAGTGCAAAGTTCTTCACAAGCATCTTTAACAAACATCTTACAATTTGCTGTGCAACTCCACACAGACTGCGCGCTAACTAACATCACAAGGCGATATGGAAATAAACAGCTGACTGACAACACGCGTGATGACGATGCACATCCGGTTTGGATGACCGTAAACAGCCAACTTCTACTACTAGTACTACTACTAATAATAATAGGTTTAAAATAGTTAGAGATTATACGGACAGACAGACAAACAAACAAACAAACATATTTTTTCCCCCTCAACTCTGTTGTTCATGGCTCTTATTTTGAAATGTGTTGCGGAAGTGAGTCAGTTGCGTCCTCAACATGGAGGGGTTTGTGGCAGACGGCGTGTCAGCGCCTTTACCTGGACGATGTGCTTTTTATGTAGCAAAAAAGAAACGATACTGCAAGATGATTGTTGGAAGTGGGAAAACTTTCTGCGGTGAACATGCAAACGCTGTATGTGGATGGAAATACGTTATACTGGCAATGTTGTGCTACCCCTGAATGGATGCACTACTACTTAACTTAAGTTACTCCTATTAATAGATCAAATGAGTTATTGTTTTCTAAAAATGTGATGCCATTTCAATATAGGGTGAAGAAGAGAGTGAGAAAAAACGAATACCCTGTCCTCTGGATCCCAAACAGTAAGAAGTTCACTCTTCTAACAAGTCTGAGAAAGTTTCTGTAGTGTTTAAGTAGTTCAGTCCAAACTGAATCAATAATTATTTTCCAGAGTTTTAGATTCATGCATAAAGAAATTATATCTGGCTTGAATGTGTCTTAATAAATTAATTAATGTGAAACTTGACAAATCTAGAAGTGAATGCATTATGACTGGTGTCATTACATCATTTTGCATTTGAAAGACTTTGATATACATACATGTAGTATTTCACATTAAGGACATATTTAAAAACCTAAAAAAGGTGTATTTTAAAATTAACCTCTGTATCCTACTGTCATATAGTTAATATGAAATATTGAGGTTCAGTCTGAGGTGTTTTTAAGGGTCATTTAATGTCAACATTCGTAAATAAAGAGAAATAAAATGACATTTGTGTTAAGAACATTAGTCATCATTTATAACTATTTTTAAAGTTAAATTTGGATTAGTCCTAAAACTTATAACAAGTAGAGTTTTGTCCCATATCTAAGTTGTAGAGTTTGAACCTTTGTTTTTATATTAAAAAATCTTCTCTCCTGACGCAAACAGCACTGTATTTGAAGATAATTTGGCTAAACACCTGAAGAAATGCAACTCTAAGGAGAAACCAAAACCTGTATGTATAAATAATTCCACCTACAATTATTTCTGAAGAATACTTTGTAATAACATTAGAAAAATGAAATCCATGTGGCATAACACAATGCTTGGCTGCTATTAATGGCTGCTATGTTTGATTTTTATAGATTTATTATGTGAAGGATATCAATGCTGGTTCTGCAAATGAAGATGAACCTATAGAGGAGGTGATTGTGTTGGTTATGAGAGCATGTGAATCGAGATTTCATGGCTTTAAGTAATAGATATGTGATTAATAATGTTGCATCAATGCAGATAACCATTGCTGAGCGATCCAAAGAGGAACTGGAAAAGTTGATTGTGAAACTCAAAACTGCACTGAAGGGTATCCAACAGTCACTTGAGTTTCATCACATGATTATTAAATCTGGTTAGGCCAATGTCATTTTTTTAAATGTAATTATAAGCCATTTGTACGTATTTCCTCAGGACTAAATACCAAACTCGTTGAAAAAATCCTCTCCCATGCTGCTTTACATGAGCCTCTAAGTGACCCAAAGAATGGAGATTCTGCCTTTAAACACCTCAAACAACAGGTAAAGCACTCCAGAACCGCTTAAGCACACATACTATATATAAATAGTCTTTGTTTATCCTCATTTTCAAGATATGTTTCACAGGCTTCAATTCTTGGAAACATGGAGGTTTTAGAACTGCTCGGCCCGAACAGATGCTACATAGAGTTTGGAGCAGGGAAAGGAAAACTCTCCCACTGGATTCACATCGCTCTTAAAGCAGCTGAAAATGTGAATTTTTTACTTGTGGAAAGGTCCAGTACTCGCTTTAAGGTGAGGTTTATTCGCATAAAGCTATCCTTTCGTCAAATTCAGAAAAATATTGTTCTTTCTACTCAAAAGTGAGGCTGAATTTCAATTTGACGTGTTTTAGGTGGATGGCAAGCACAAAAATACAGGCTCGACGTTTGATAGGCTTCAGGTTGATATTCAGCACCTTGATTTATGTGAGTAAACTAGTAATCGTCTTAATATATTCTTAAATTAATTGTTTTATTATATTATTTTGATCTTCTAATAAACAACTTCTTTGTACCTTTCAGCAAAGGTCCCTCTCCTGAGAAAAAAAGGACTTCCTATTATTGGTGTTGGGAAGCACCTCTGTGGTGCAGCAACAGGTTGAAGAGAATTACTTAAACATCATTATGGTATCAGTACTACTAGATTGAGTTTTGTTGACTTGACTCCACAGATCTGGCCCTTCGGTGTTTATTTGAGCACAACTGCTCTGACAAAGATGATGAACCTCCAACAAAGCGCATAAAACTCCATCAGAATGAGGGTGCTGGTGATTTTATTAAGCCTGTTCCCTCAACCGAAGGCAGGGAGACTGGCGAAAGGCTCATAGTGTCAGGACTGGCCATTGCTCTTTGCTGCCACCACCGTTGCGACTGGAGACACTACGTGGGAAAAGACTTCTTCACGAAGAGAGGTCTTGGACCAGAAGAGTTTGCTGCTTTTCAGCGCATGTCAAGCTGGGCCACTTGTGGGATGAGAAAAATTGGGTCCAATACAACGGATAAACGAAGTGAACATAAAACAGGTGAAGAGGAAGAACATGAGATATGCGAGGACACTTTAGCAGATCCCCTCAACGGGTGAGTTTTCTGCTGATCGACCAATACAAATTGCATCAAGATCATGATCTCATTTTGTAACGTTTTTCCTTGCAGTTTGATGTCCATTGAAGATCGGGAACAGATCGGATGGCTTTGTAAGCGTCTGATTGACCATGGCAGAGTGTATTACCTTCAGCAAAAAGGCTTTGAAACCAACCTGAAATACTACACAAGCAGAGACATTTCATTGGAGAATGTGTTACTAACAGCCGTTCCCGCAGCCAATCAGAATAGAGATGAATCTCAACAGCCTTCTTAAACAAGACAAACTAGCACAAGTGCAGGACACATGTCCTTCATTTGATTTGATCAATGTTGATGCATTTTTATTTTTTAGCTCATCCACAAACATTAGTTATGACATACTAGCAGAAAGCAGCAACTCCAACAAACAGCATAGACAAGACGTTTAAAAGGCGTGAAGTGCTCTTCACAAAACGTGGGGGAACAAAACTTGACATGATGGACCGGCAGATCAAGACAGAAGCCAGCATGCAAGTCACAAAGAAGATGCGGTCTCTGACACGCCTTCCAATGTCACATTTATCACTGATGTGAAAGTTTGGGATCCTGCAAGAGACATTTAACACAAAAGTTGATCTTTAAAAGGCTCTCAAGGCTTTAATTTCATTGTTTGATTAACTTATGAAACAAGTTACAATAAAAAATTAAAGCTGCAAGCAGCATTTTACCGGGGTTCAAGCATTTAAGGCATCTGAGGTGGTCAGAGCCAACCTGGATGTTTGGATGACATTTAAACACATCCAAAATGGAGAACAGGTTAACAGACAGACACACACACTGAAAGTAAATGATTAGACTAATATATGTATACTCTATAAGCATATGCACACACACACACACACACACACACACACACACACAAAGACACACATATACATGGACACACATTTTGTTGCAGATATAGGTATTTGAAATAAGTGATACGTGACAATAAACTTATTGCAAGTCTTCTCTTTTTTAGAGTTTAGATGTCATTTTCAGGTTAAACTGTAATCATAATGTGGCAAAATTGTAAAAACTGATACATCTGTATGAACAAAATGGAAAACATTGATTCAGTAAGATTTAAAATGTTAAAACAGTTAATTTATTAATGTTTTGGCAAGAATTCATGAAAACAGTGCTGTTCAACTTAGCTGAATGAGCCCATTAGTGGTCTTCCGCTGCCATCTAGTGGTTATAAATTACATTTACTCAAACAACACTGGTTTTAAACATAACTGTTATAGTGTTGTTATTTTATTTTTTTTGCCCAATCTCTCTTAAATTTTGCATGCTTGTTTAGAATGAAATTATGCATTATTTTACACAGTTTTGATTATTTGTGGGCTTTCTGATTGTATTAATAGGCCTTTGTGTGCACTATGAAAAGAACATATTATGAAATGACTGGTTTATAGTTGCCCAAATGCAATTGTTCAACATGTTTTTGATAATTATTGACCTTCAGAGTCTAGAGAATTGTACTTCAGTGGTTTTATTGATTTTCATCTTAAACCGTATCACAAGTATGCCAAAGTAACTTTTTAAAATAATCTTGAATATTTAATTAACAGCTTTATTGACAACATTGGCCCCAGAGGCAAAGTTGTTCAGAATGAGGAGATTTATCATATGATATGAAGATTTAGTGTTTTTGAGTGAATATATGAACATTTTCAAACAATTTGAGGCCATTTACCATATAAATCTTGTGTTTTGAGACCTTTTCTACTGTTATAGCGCCACCTATGGTCTGATCTCCATGAAACTTTGCATGCTTGTTAAGAGTCACCTGTTACATGATTTCAGTGAGTTTCATAAAGTTTTGAGTTTTCGTTTAGGTTTTATAGGCTTTGGGGTATGTTTGGCCACACCCCTTTTTCTATATTACCCCCGTTACAGCTAACCAAAGGACAAAATTCAACATTTTTTTAATAATTATTGATCTACAGAGTCCACAGAATATTACTGCAGTGGTTTGGTTCCGATCGGACAAAAAACCTAGGACTAGTTCGCAAAAGTAGGTTTTTAACATATTTGTGAATAACAATTGAACGATTTGATTGACAGCAATGGTTCTTGAGGCAAAGTTGTGCATTATGAGGAGATCTATCAAATGATATGCATATTGTGTTGATATGTGAAACACCACGTGATTACAGAGCCATAAAACTCGTTAGCGCCAACTAGTGGCCGATTTCTTTCAAAATTCTTACAGACCTTGAGGTTCATGAGTCGAACGTACCCAGCGAGTATCGTTCCGATCAACATCCGTTAACCCTTTCAAATAGGTGCTTAAAATTGTGTGGCCAATGGCGGCCATGTTTCTTGAGATATGCAAATGTCCTCATAGGTACTTGTGCCCCTTCAGACCAAGACACTGCATACCAATTTTCAAGTCGATCGAGCCAACGGGTGCCTAGTTATAGCCATTTATGTGTTTTTTAAATCTTATTGCGCCCCCAAGTGGCAGAGATGCGCAATTTTTTTCATTTGACCAAAGATTGAGCTCATACATATGTATACCGAGTTTGGTGAAGATATCTCATTCCGTTCAAGAGTTATAGTCAAAATAGTATTTGGCTAACGTTAGCATAGACGCTTTTTGGCGTACTGTTTCGCGTAAGAATTGAAATTTTAACTTTTTTTTAATAATTATTGATATTGAGTGTCCAGGGAATATTTATGAAGTGGTTTGGTTCTGATTGGTTGAAAATCCTAGGACTAGTTCGCAAAAGTAGGTTTCGGATATAGCTCGATTTTGCGAGAAAACGGTGCGTCGTAGACCCCAAAAAGGCGCCGTGCACTTTTGTTCGGGCTAACCCAAGGATTGCAACAATGCCATGTTTTTGAGTCTACGGCTAACGGTATACGATTTACGGCCAAAAATGTCCAAAATTTTAGTTTTTTGCGCTGTAGCGCCCCCGTTAGGCCGATTGGGCTGAGACTTTGATAAGTTCTCCCCAAATTGAGCTCTACGATCTGTCCAAATTTCAGCTCTCTACGCCTTACGGTTTGGGCTGCACGTTCAGTTCTAGGGCAGAATAATAATAATAATAATAATAATAATAATAAAAATCCTAACAATTACAATAGGGTTTCAGCACTGCGTGCTTGAACCCCTAAAAATAAGTTCAGCTACCAATTTTGCACACAATACATATTGAGTACGGCATAACCTCTTTTCCGGGCCTCTTGGATGTAGAAGTGCATGAACTCGCGACCAAACATCTCCCTGTCATTCTCTTCTTCATCTGCATCCTCTTTTAAGTCAGGAAGCTTCACATCATATGTCAAAGGATTGTCTCGGAAATTTACAAACCTGCAGAATGAGCATTTTAAACTTCGTAATCATTTGTAAAAATGCGCAAGGATGCAGACATGAATGCTTCACCAGTGCTAAGCAACTCAGTCCAAGAAGCATTTGCATTCTTGCAAGATATAGATTACAAGTTTTTTTTTTATTGGTCCCCAATGACACTCTACAAATTGAATAATAGTTTAGTGCTTACCTGAGGTTACTCATGCCCTCCATAAGTGGAGGAATGTCTCGTAGTTTATTTTTGCTCAGAACTAGCGTGTCCAGACTTTGCATGCGACAGATATTGTCTGGCAGGTACTCTAGTTCATTTCTTGGGAGCCACAAGGTGTGAAGTTTCTCCATTCTAAATTGGGATGTAAAGTTTATACAAAATCTTGTTTCTATTAGTACTACGTTGACAGAAAATAATGAGCCGATGTTGCTTGTTTGTTATTTAGTATTTTACCTGTGAATATCTTCTGGCAAATTTTCCAACCTGTTGCTGCCCATGTCTAGCCACTCTAGAGAAGGAAGGTTGACCACACAATCTGGGATGGTGGTGAACTGGTTCATGGAGAGGTCCAAGTGACACAGCTTCTTTAGATTGCTAAGCTAAGGAAATAAGATCAAAGTAAGCACAGGCAGTAGGTTTATAGAGAGTTTTAAAGACCAAATATGTTGTGTATACATATGTGTTCAATTATATTGATACCTGAGTGGGCAACTCATCCAGATTTTCGTTCATTGAAAGTTCCAGTTTCTCCAGATTTTCACAGCAACCAAGTTCTTCTGGTACGCAGCTTACTTTATTATAGCTCAAAAACAGCTCTCTTAACCGAGTTAGTTTGCCTGTTAGTTATAAGAGCATATCTGAGAGTTACTTTGGCTAAAGAAAGTCAAAGTTTGTACAAATTACACCAGTTTTTGTACTGACCGATTTCTTTAGGTATTTCTGTGACTGAATTGCGAGACAGGTCCAAGACTATGAGACTCTCAAAGCTTGAGATGAACCGGGGGATTTTTTTAAGTCCTATTCGGTGTAACTGCCATTCTTGGATCTGGGAGAGTTGAACTAGAGCTGGAGGAAGAGTCTGCGAAAAGAGTGCAAAGAATGAAAACCAAACACTAGATAGGAGAAAAAAAATCATTAAAGCCAGTAGACTGCTATATCTGCAATAAACGAGCATTGTTGTCTAGCTCTTTTTCTTTTAGAAGTCTGGAATGTCCAATCCTGTTTCTGGAGGGCCACCTTTCTGTGGAGTTCAGCTTCTACCTCCATTAAGCACACTTACCCTGCGTACCATTCGAAAGGGCTCATCCCTATGTCCTAATCCCTCCAATGGGTTTACCCTCTGGTGTGAGAGCTTCTAAGGGTTTAGGGGACCAAACAACTGTTTCTTGAAATGCCCTTCTGCGTCATCACACTGTGCCCACACGCAGGCGCTGTCATCATGCAAAGAATCTGCTCAAAGGATCATGGTTGTACCCCAAGTGTTGTACCCTTCGAAATCCTTCATTCTGAAGGGCCCTTTGAAGTAGCCAGTTTTGAGCCCTTCGGTTAGAAATGTCTCTTCAATATCGCAGCCATAATTGTTTTCACTCCAAAGTGCCCTTCGGAAGGCGATATATCCCGTTTGGAACACACCATCAATCAAGGTTTTTAAAATGACTTTAAATACCTAGGCAGGTGTGTTTGAGCAGGTTGAAGCTAACCTTTGCAGGAACTCCAGAAGCAGGATTGGATGCCTTTGCTCTAAGTACTGCCACACACCATATCATAGTCCAAAGGTGTCCAATCTTGTTCCTGGAGGCTCAGTGTCCTGAGTTTAGCTGTAACCCTAATTAAACCTGATCCAGCTAATAAACCGGTTCTGGAGCTAAAGGACCACATTCCTTTAAAGTATAGGTTAAACCTTGATTAAACACCCTGAAACAACTAGTCAGGGTTTTCAGGAGGTAAATTCTGCAGGAATGGAAACCTCCAGGAGGGGAACTGGACACCTGTGCCATGTGTAGGTGACTTGGGTGGAAGCCCACTCATCGCCCCTTTGGGATAAGACCTTTATTTATATATTTGTCAATGAGTCAATGGTGCACCTTGCTCACTAGATGACAGCACTGGATTTTTTCTTCTAATTTGAATCTGACCACAAAATCCAAAGCACAGAATTCTTTACCTTCCACTCCTCCTGTTCAATACGCAGGATGACGCGCCCTTCCTCTGTCACAACTTTTTCCTTTAGCTTGGCCAAAGTGATACGATCCTCCCAAGCACCTGTCAACCTAAGCCAAAGATTTTGAGCTATTCAAAAACTCTCTTTATACTAAATCTGTTAACGGAGGTTTCAGGATAAATAAAGTGGTTCTCAACTGGTTCTTCAGGATCCAGATTTTACTTAGGACATCAAGGGGCAACCCAAAACAGTACTAAAGCCAAAATTAACATTTGGTGCAGTATGGTTTGTATCTTTTTTTTTTAACCTTGCATAGTTTAGTTCATGGTTTTTAAAAGATGAAGCTCATGTCAAACAACTTCCCATGCTGATAAATATTTGGCAAGCTTTTACAAAGTAACAAATGAATCATAGAGTTTGAGTGGACTCTTGACCTTTAATGCTGAAAAGTATTTTCAACATAAATCCCAACCATACATGATTTTATGATTACTGTTCGCAATTAGTAACCTGAAATGCTTTTTTAGATCACGATCCACCAGTTGAGAACCTTTACTTAAAAAAAAATTATAATTATGCTTCCCATGGGATATATGACAGTAATGGACTTACCTACCCACTGCTCTCCTGTCTCTCTGCTCTATCTCCTTCTTCAGTTCATCTTTGCTTTTCTTTATCCTGGTTTCCCACAGAGCCTTGATAGAGTTCACCGCCCCACAGCACACAGTGACCCCCGTCATGATGATACAGAGCCCCAAATATCACCTCACACACACAGTATGCTAGGGCAGTAGATAAGCCATTTTAATGGCCAGGAATATGCATGCACTGTATGTTGTATTGGTTTGATATGACTTGCCACATTTAATTATTACTATGTAAATCATATGCTGGGATTGGCATTAAAGAAACTGAGAAAGTTTGAATTAGCGAATGCTTACCACTCTCATTGGGTAATATTGTCCTTCCAGCGCTTGTACCATGTTTTTACCAGGTCAGCTCCCATTTGATATAAAGAAGATAGTCACCAATGTTGCACAATTCCTCTGACGATTCTAGTAAGTGTGACCTGTGTTGAAAGAATTAGCTTTGAAGTAATTATCCCCTCCGTGTTTGTCCCAGGTTTTCCCTCTTGAAGCATAACTCCGGCCAGTGTCTATATTTAACCAGAGACAACACTGAATAGTGTGGTCACATGCTAAAGTTGGCACAAGAGCAGCTGTCTACTTTTGTATAGCTACTTTACCACACCAGACGTGCATTTAAGAATAGAGCAACATTAACCTGATTAACAATGAGGCTTAGGACTGTTTCAAAACATTGCTAATAGATATATATTTGTAAATCGTGGCTGCTGCTTTAGTAAAATGTTTGGTCCCACTTTATATTAGGTGGCCTTAACTACTATGTACTTACATAAAAAATAAGTACAATGTACTTATTGTGTTCATATTGTATTGTAAAACACTTTTGCTGCTATTGAGGTGGGACAGGGGTAAGGTTAGGGAGAGGGTTGGAGGTATGGGTAAGTTTAAGGGTGGGTTAAGGTGTAAAGTATGGGTCAACAGTGTAATTATAAATGTAATTACAGAAATTAAATACAGATGTAATTACATGTCGTTTTTTTAAAATATAAGTACAATGTAAAAACATGTATGTACACAATAAGTACATTGTACTAAATTATTAATTAAAATGTAAGTACATAGTAGTTAAGGCCACTTAATATAAAGTGGGTCCAAATGTTTTAATGTTATAAATTGAATTTAAAAAGGTGTACAAACAATTTTCACTCAAGTTGCTTGTAAATTTGACAGTTAATTACAAAGAAATAGCAAATACCATTGATTTAAACATGAAAGTATGAAGTAGAGAAAGACTGAAATAGCATTTTCACGTAAAAAACATGTTTTATTATATAGTTTTTTTTATGTAAAAGTTTAACACATTCTTGAGTATTTAAATGAACAACCTACTTTAATGTGCATAATGTCACCTTACATAAAATTGTACTTTAATTCCAGCTGACCAGTTACGTTACTCTTTATAGACTGCAAACAAAATGCAAACGGCAAACAAAGATCTGTTTTTATAGATGTATTCAGTGAATGTGTCTGAAGTGGGACTCCAGATGGCTCTACTGGAGCAGTTCACACCCGAATCCTTCAGCTGCCCGATGGCCACGTAACAGACCAGCTTATATCGATCATACAACAGCTTCTTTATAGCCATCCTAATACAGTCGGACAGCTCTTTGGAGATGTCTGAGCATGAGCAGCTGTACTCGACAGACTCCAGTCTTTCATCAACAATGTGTTTGATTATTTCACGAGCTCGTTCAGTGGAGAAGCGTCTTTCTGGGATGGTCTGGTAGTTAATGAGCTTCTCGTCTCGGTCTGGTAACTTTTGGCCTTTCGGTTCCTTCTTCGTCTGGGTAAAGCTGCATCTCCTTGGGATGGGGATCTGTGATGATGTCCTGCTCTTTCTTTGAGGGTCTTCCTTGGACATTTTCCATCTTATGATGCTTTTACTTTTCTCTTGGGGTCCGTTCGACTGTTTCTCCTCTTTCTTGTTTAATTAGATACATAAATATAATTGTTACTGTCATTTATCCAATGAAAAGGTATATATGTAGCATGTATGTTACAGTCATCTTTCTTCTTTTAACCTTATGCTTACCATTAATTTGATTATATATACAATAAAAACAGCAATATTGTGAGATATTACAATTTAAATAACTGTTTTCTATTGTAATACAATTAAAAATGTCAATTATTCCTGATGCCAAGCTGAATTTTCAGCATCATTATTCCAGCCTTCAGGATCACGCTACTTCAGAAATCATTATAATATGCTGATTTGATGCTCAAGAAATATTTCTTATTTTTATCAATGTTGAAAAGAGTTAATATTTTTATAGAACCTGTGATACATTTTTTCCCTTTGAGTAGAATGCTAAAAAAAGAACATTTATTTGAAATATAAATCTTTACCATCATCGTTTTATGCATCCTTGCTGAATATAACTGAACCCAAACATGCATATTACAGATTAAACAGGTTTTTATAGTTAATTTTATTGTTAAAAAACCTAATGTCAGATTATCGCTAAATTACAATAATGAGAAATAATGTCATATAAAGATTTTATTTTGAATTTGCAAATATTCTGTTAATTTAAATCAAGATTTTGAAATTTGCCATTGTATTATTTAATATTCATTGTTTACAATCCATCAAGATTAAATCAAGTTTATCTAACTCAGCTGCACCAAACTTTAAACCATTAACCAATTTACATTTAAATTATTTGAACAGTTTTAGTTTTATAGTAAACCTTGAATACAATTAATCCTGTTATGTGAGAAAGTCTTACCTGCATGTTCTTTCTGTAACAGATGCTTGGCTAAACTTCTTTTAGTTTGTGTTCAATGGATAGAGGCACCAGGCTTTAAAATCTAAGCGGAGAATGCGACACAAGCTCCTCCCCCTGCTGAAGCTCTGTTTGACTTGTCTAAGAATCATAAATCTTATCATATTTACCAGCGGTATTCATTCCGGCTGCTGGAGTTCAACCGTGTTTTGAGATGTTATAGTAACACTGCTTGCTGCTGAGAAACGGTTCCTCAAGTGTACAATTTATTAAAACACTTTCCTTCGTGATTCACACAATCACACAACAATCCCTCGAGGAAACTCCCATTATTCATGAGTGGCAGAACATTATGCTCCAACAAGAATCATCACACCAGAGAAGATGAGAGGAAGCATCAGTACACATTCCCCACAGCCAGTTTGAATCACATTTGCATTTTGCTTTAAAAACACTGGAGCGGAAAGAAAAGCAGCACGGAAGAAAAAAGAAATTATATTTTGCTTCAAGAAAATGGTTTTAAAAAGTAATAATAATATTTCTTTATACAGAATATAATTTCTTTTTTTATTTGCTTTTGGGGGGGATGAACCCAAGATGAACCCAGACTATTTCTAAATGTTGTCCACTAACAAATATCACTGATTTTAAAAACCCTTGTGCAACACCATTAGAGATTTTACAGTATTCAGAAAGTTTATATACAAAAACACAGGTACATTATATATATATATATATATATATATATATATATATATATATATATATATATATATATATATTGCTACATCGAGTTCATATTGTCTAACATTCAACAATTCACAATACGTTCTGGTAGAAGTAACGCCTGATGTCAGTAAGGCAACAAGAGGACAGACTTAAGAAGAAAAACAACAAAACACCAGTTATTAGCTTTATGACATTGTGGAAATGTTCTTTGGAAACTAATGGCTCAAATAGCTCAGTGCCCCAGTAACGAAAATATTATTTAGTATCGGGAAACGGACTCTAGATATGCTTGGAGGAAGTGTGCTTTCTACTTCAGGTCCAGGACCATGGAAGCGGGGTTTTCCAGGTACGATATCCACAGGTTGGAGAAACGACACATGGTTGCTCCGTCAATGATCCGGTGGTCGGCAGACCAGCTCACATTCATGATGTGTGCTTTCACTACCTCGCCCTTGTGGTTGAACCGTGGCAGCACCTGTGGAGAACGCACAAAATTAGGCTGTGTTCTAATAACTGGTGTGCTGCTTTGATGCCTGCGTAGGCAGCATACTAACTGAAACAGAACCTCGTTGGTTTTGAAAGATGTATATCTGCAGCAACTCAGTGGGTCATAAAACTTGCACTGTTTGCAACTGATTCCAACTGAGTTTAGCGTTAGCATGTTGCTAAGCTAACTGAGGAATAATTTAGTATGCGTTACACAATATAGACAAATATTGGGCAACATTAAGTACAGTGACTATTCTAATATCTTATCGTGTAAATAGTAATGTAAATTCGTCATATTGGCTTTGTCGTCCATTTTTTTTTTTTTTACACTAACCTTGTTCCAAAGCATTATGGGATTGGCTAAACATATATGTGGTTCTATGTAACTTAGTTCTTAGCCAAAATTCTCTTACATCTTAGACGACAACAAAAACCTTTTTTAAAAGCCTTTGTATTGGAGCGCGCTTGTTTTTCCTACATATGTACAGAATGTTGCATACATATGTTTTGGAAAAAGAGCTGTAGAGAAAATATATAATAAAATATATATATATTTCAAAGGAATCCAACGGTGAATCTCAATCTCAACAAACATCTAAAAACTAGGAAAATGTATTACAATGCTAGTATAGAAAATAGTATGAATGCAGCAAACTGGTCCACCAATATCGGAAAACAAACCAAAATATGTTTTCCGACATACATGCTAATTCTCATTTCACACACTGAAATTTTATTGCTAAATTTTACCTGGATCTTTCCAAGAGCACCAATGGCAACCTCAGGCGGTAATATGACCGGCTTTGCGTAGGTTCCTCCAATCTGTCAACAACAACGTTGATGCTATGTAATTTCCTCGTGTAGCTACACAGTTAGCACTACATTACAATAGCAAGCAAAGTTCGTCCAGCAGTTCTTAGCTTACCGATCCAATGTTTGAGATTGTGAACGTTCCTCCCGTGAGGTCGGCGGTCCCCAACTGCCCTGCCGCTCCCAACGTCTGCAGGCGGTTGAGCTCCACCGCGATTTCAAAGACACTGAGCATCTGTACGTTCTTCACATTGGGAACTAGAAGTCCTTGACTGGTATCCATCGCCAGTCCGATGTTATGAGCAGCCTGGAGGAGGAAGAGCAATCAATGATCTAGCTCGACTGAATTCAAAGCATCTTTATTTAGATGGAAACGGTACCTTGTAGGTGATATTTGTGCAGTTTTCATCCAAAGAAGAGTTGAGAATGGGAAAATGGAGGAGAGCAAGAGATGCGGCCTGTTTGTGAAGAAGACACTTATATTAAAACCAGGCATAATTGGAGTTTTGCACCCCACAAATCAGGTTTATACCTTAATGAAGAATGGCATGTAGCTGAGCTTCACTCCTCGTGACTCAGCCAGGCCTTTCAGCTCTGAGCGCAACCGGACCAATAAGCTCAGATCCACTTCATCCTTGTAACCAAAGTGAGGGATCCTCAGTGCTGCTGACATGGTCTTTACCATCGCCTTCTGAAAGCCTTTGTTTGAAAAAATCGAATCAGTGACAATTCTGCAAATCATGCCGTTCACACTTGATTTAAACTTAACGTTAGCTCGTTGATAAGCTATCTGCACAAAATTATAGTATGCGTTTTTTTTTTTAACTTAAAATAGAAATACTGTGTAAAATGAACTAGATTGAACTACAAATTTTAACATCTTTCTTGTACCAAGTGAATAAACATGTAAAATCATAATTTTGGCTCTATCGCCAATTTTGGATTTTAACGTAATGTATTACGTGATTTACTAAGCGTACATTACTGTTAAAATAGACTTAACTATTGCCTTCTGAAAATCTTTATTACAAAAGAAGAAAAAAATCTTGCAGGTCATGCAAATCGTGTTGTTCACAACTGATTTCAATCGAGTTTAATGTTAGCAAGTTGCTAAGCTAACTGCAAAATACTGTAGTAAGCATTAAAATATATAACTTTTTTTTGTATTTTTAACCAAATTGAACTACTCCTATTAATATTTCTTTACGGAGTGAATAATTTTGCTTTTCTTTTTACATTTTATACACTTCGCAAAATCGCAATGCATTATGAGATTGACCAAACAATGATTCTGCCTTACAGTAAAAGTTTTCTGCTGACAATTATAACCATCGCCTTTTGAAAGCCTTTGTGAGAAAATTTTTAATTATGCTGTTTGCATAGATTTCAAGTGATTTTGAGTTTGACGTTAACATGTTGCTAAGCTAACGTTAAAATGCATAATACAAAAATTGTGTAAAATTACCTAGATCAAACGACTCGTTAATATTTTTCTGCACTGACTGAATAATTACATACAATCTTCAAATTGGCTTTTTCACAATGTATTATGGAATTAGCTAAGCATGTATTTGATTCTAGTCTTAAACATAGTCTTCTGAAAGTCTTCGTTAAAATAAAAAACATGTTTTTATTTTGTTAAAAATAATGATCCTTGCCTCAGGGCCAAAAACTACTGCTGACAAAATTTTACCCATCGACTTCTGAAAGCCTTTGTTGAAAGTTTCACCAACTGAAGCAACTTCTGAATCAAAACACACAAGCAAACAAACCTTTAATGGGTTCAGTGTGGTCTTTGCCTGTGAAAACTGGTTTAGGGATCACAGGAGTGGATATACTAGGTGGACTCGTCTTCTCTTTGGGCTTTGCAGCTGGAGTTGAAGGTGCTACAGCCGCAGGAGGAGGAGGACGAATCTCCTGGAAGGGTGCTGGGGGTAAGATGGCCCCCGTCTGTCTGGCTATGAAGTTCAGGATGTCTTCTTTGAGAATGCGGCTGTCTTTTCCAGTGCCGACGACTTCGCTTAATTTAATCTGCGAGGCAAAGATTTTTATGCAGATGGACCTTTTTTCTGAATTTCATTATGGAGAAACAGCACAAAAATCCCCAGTAGATCTAATATGCTGCACACTTCACCCTCACCTCTACTTGTGGCCATAGCAACACCACTATATTCTCCAACTACGTGATGCTGACAGGCTAGCTATTTATCTAACACTCTCTAAAGAGGATGTATGACTGTCTATATAGATACAAGCTACATCTCATGACCCTGATTTAAAGGGCTTCTGCACTGCTTAGCAACTTCCAGTGCTGTGCAAGAGTTTATGACCCCGATGACAATAGCTAAAGACCACCTCCCACTGATGCTGACGCCATGCTCTACTTTAAATCACCTTAACGTTTCGGGTGAAATTGAATTTTCAGTGGGAAAATAATGTAGGGAAGGGCTTGATTGAATGCCTCAGTATCTGATTTATTTACTTTATATAATTTTTTTTAATTTTCACAATATAGTGTTTATCTAAGTTTCTGAGAAACAGAATAATTTAATAAATAAAATGTATTATATACATATATGTTACATTAAATATCCTGTTCAAATGTATGAGATTATGAAGAAAAACTTTAAAGCTGAGGTCTGTGCAATATTATATATATATATATATATATATATATATATATATATATATATATATATATATATATATATATATATATACACTAATAAATAAATAAAAATTAACTTTAAAACTGGTTTTAGTACAAGATATATTTTTATATAATACATATATTTATTTTATAATGAAATGTATTGCTAAGTTAAAAAGAGAATTCAATGCAAAGGAATTTTTTTTATATAATTTAATATTATTTATATAATGTGATGTATATATAATTTAAAAATAAAAAATATAAAAAAACGTTTTTGCTTACTTAAAATGAAGCTGAACTGACAAAATATAAATATTATATGAGAAACTGAAATGTAAAAGCCTAAAAAATAGCTACGTTGACTTGACAAAATAAGCTGAAGTACTAAAATTACTAAAACTAAAACATTAAAAAAATCGAAATGAAAATATCTTTAAAGGCAAAAACGAATATAAATTACAACAGCACATTACAAAACAAAATGACAAAACCTTAACTAAAATGAAAATCCAGAAATATAAAAAATAAAGCTAATTCAAAATATTAGTAAATAAATACTACAATAAAATGTAAGTACTAAAATAACACTCAATAAGTTTCATAGGTAAATTATATACTTAATTGATAACTACAAATTATATATTTAAGTTATATATTTATAGTATACATAATATATACATTAAACCTATATATATATATATATATATATATATATATATATATATATATATATATATATACTAATATATATATATATATACTAATATATATATATATATATATAAAATCAAAAACACACTCACACACACGTATGCATTCACACACACAAACACACACAATTATCTTTTTAACTTTACAGATATCAAACAAGACAAAGACAAATCCAAGACGTACATTGTTCTCCATGGCTAAGCGTCTGACAGCGGGGGTGGCCTGAGTCTTGTGACCTTTGATCTCCTGGTGCGTGTGCTCCTCTTGAGACACGGCGGGCGTCTCCACCACATCCTCCTGAGGACCCTCCACTGCAAGAGCCAGGGAAACACTGAATGACTCCATACTAAAGGTCAAGTCCTTATACTTATAAAACTACTCTCAATACTTACCTTGACCTGCCTCCGTTTCAATGTCAACGAGGGGTTTGCCTACAAGTGCAATGGAATCAACATCATAGTAGAGTTTCCGGATGAATCCATCATAACGGCTGGTGATGGTGACAGATGCTTTGTCACTCTGGACTTCACAGATGCTGTCGAACTGAGACACTTTGTCGCCTTCTTTCACATACCTGACGATGACAAACAGATAATGATGATGACCTCTGCTGGTAGAGATTTGTAGGTGTCAAAAAAAAAGACATCAAACTTACCATTCTTTAACGGTCACCTCCATAATGCCCTCTCCAATATCTGAGAGCTTGAACTGCATAATAGGTCTAGCTGCAGCTGCAATAAGCGACAAAGTGATTATAAATACATTCTTCTAATTACGAACACGGAGATGTTCATAACAAATGTTAAAACTCACCATAGCTTGTGCGAAAGAACCGATGCTGTTGTCCAGCGATGAGGGAATGGGAGTGGGGTCGGGATACAAAGCAAGCTGTCTGGAGTGTTGAGCAGCAGTGTCTGTGCAGGCGAGCGGAGACCTAAAAAACACATGAAACACGACAAAAACATGAGTCAGTCTTTCAGTGTGTGCAGCATTTAAACTCAATGGCACTGCATATCCTCTAAACTACAGCAATGAAAATAATCACTGACGATGATCAGATTAATGTCTTGAAAAAGGCTGTTTATAACTAGTTACAATAGGAAGAAGAATTTATTTCACATAATAACAAATCACAAATATATGCAAATTTATAGATAGATAGAAAGACATAAAATGTTATGTAAACAAAATGTTTATAAATTATATGGACTATAGGAAACTAAATTGTTATACATTTGAAGCTACAAATAAATACTTTTTACATTTTACATATTTTATAAATATCAATACATACCATATATTAACTAATTATTAATACAATGTAGACATTTACACTAGCCTCTTAGTATTTGGACTAGACAATCAGACTGCTCGCATACTTTTTAATGCCTGAGTTTTAACAGTTTACTTGGTGTTTATATATTGGTAACTATCCACACACATCATGCAGGTTCAGTGCTTCTTCAAGTGTTCATAGCTGCAGGCTGCTAGTTCCTGAAGTCCTTCCGTTTTAAGGTCACTTACAAACGCTGAATTGCAACAAAACGGACTCTAAATGTCACTTGTGAACTTCGTAAGTCGTTGCAGTTGTAAGATGCATGCAAAATAAAAGGCGAAAACATACCAGGCGTCTCATAAACGCGAACGGAGCCCGCACAGTGACGACGGTCGCCATCTTTCCCGAGCGATTTAGTGTAACCGGAAATGACGTAGCACTTACGCCCCGCTGCACTGACCAATCCGAGAGCTTTTTTGGCCAAGGGTAAATATTTCGAGAATATTTTAATAACAGAATATTTATAATAAAAGCGAAAACTTTGAATAGAACAAACAGATAGAATAAATTATATAATAAGCAGTTCAATAAATTATTCAACATTAAAGACATGTATAAATGGTTAACTATAAATACAAATTATGCAATGTTATATTATTAAAAAACACAAATATTATTTAAATACATCAATTCTTAACTAAAACAATAACAAATAAATAACTAAAGATAGGACGGAAGAAAAAAGAAAGAAAAAATGAAATAGTTAAATACGAAAGTAATAAATATATGTTTTAATTGCTGTCTTGGCAAGGTTGAACTGAAGAGGAAGGTCCATCATCCAGCGAGAAATGATTGTTAGACAAGCTGAGATGTGAGCAGCTATCATCGGCCCATGTTTCTGAATGACAGAACCTATGATGCCATGTAGACAGAGAAAAGAAGTGGTCGAAGAACTGAGCCCTGAGACACCCCAGTAGCTAGATGTAGCACCTCACATATCCAAGATATCTCGAAGGACCTTTCTGTAAGACTGAAACCACTGGAGTGCGGTTCCTGAGATGCCCTTTGTCAGTAGGGTTGACAGGAGGATCTGGTGGTTAACCATGTCAAAAATAGCAGACAGATCCAGCAAGATAAGTATTGAAGACTTAGAATCCTCTCTTGCCAGTCTTATGGCTTCAGCAACTGAGAGCAAGGCAGTCTGGTTGAATGTCCACTTCTGAAGCCAGACTGGTTGCTGTCGAGGAGGTTGTTTTGTGTGAGAAAGGTAGAGACTTGATTGAACACTTTAATAAATAGACATTTAAGTGTTTTTGCAATAAAAGGAAGAAGGTTATGTAGTTTTCTAAAAGACATGGGTTAAGGTTGGGTTTCTTAAGTAGAGGGGTTATACGAAATTGTCTAAATGTTGGGGAGAAAACACCAGTGTGAAGAGATGTGTTGATGCGGATGAGTGCAGGTACAACTGCAGGAGAAATGGCTTGAAGGAGATGAAATGGAATAGGATCAAGCAGACAGGATGATTAGAAAGGATGAGTTTGGAGACTTCTGCCTCCATCATGTGAATGAGTGGATGTTTACTGGTAAAATATGCTAGACAGATTGCGGGGCGAAAAATTGTGCACTGATAATTTAATTTTATTAATGAAGAATGTGGCAAAGTCGTCAGCTGTTAGAGTTGATGGAGGAGCATGTGAGAGTTGTCAATTTAGTTATGATAGTATGTCCTTTTAGCAGTGGAGACATTAGCAGAGAAGGAAGAGAAGAGTGATATATATAAAGGTCATGCTATGAAACCCCTAAAATGTATTAAAAAAATATATAATAAAAATAAGTAGCTTTTAGTTTTTTCAGAAACATTTTGATGACAAAGTTTTATTATATGCTCATCAGTTCTCGGTTCTTTACGAATCGGATATATTCCAAAACGAGTCAGTTAGTTCACTCGAAAACCGCGCAGTCAGATTTAAATGAACCGAGCGGTTTACTGAACCGGTTCAAACAATTCACTGAAAAGATCCAATTCAATAGAACGATTAGCCAACGAATCCGACATGGCTTCGCTGCGCATGCCCAGAACCCGTCCACCATAGCAGTGTGACTGGCAAGACTAGTTGCCAGCCCAGAGTGTGAATGATCGCATTGCCCGGAAATTCGTTGAGTTCTTATATGTAGGCGAGTCAAATCAATCTTTTATTTATTTCAACCGGCCCAGCTGCGTTTTAAGTTAATTTCTTCTTTCAGTTCCGACGAGCAGTTTCCCTATCGTCAGAGCTTTTGTTGAGAAGTTCGCGTTTATCGCGGCATTGTTTGTGGCCATACGCCGGTAATATTAACTTTCGTACAGTGTGAAAGTCTCGCTCAGGTTCTTTATTCCCACTCTGCGGTACTTCGTAACAATTTCTCGAATTTTCGCGAAAATGGCCGCAACAACGTTCGAAATGGACGGAAGTGTAATGGAAGGGGTGAGTGTTCTATTTCGAACCTTTTTTTTGTTTGTTTAATATCTCCGATTAAAGTTTGAATGTTGAACATGTTAGAATGGCATCGACGGAATTGAATTTAGTAGTCTTCGGTAATTCTATAAAAAACAAATTTTGGATGTTTGTCTTTAAAGGGAGGACAGATTTTAAGGCTGTCTGCGGCGCTGAGTTGCATCCAAGGGGCGTCAATCAAAATAAATAAAATCCGAGCCGGTAGAAGCACACCGGGTTTGAGGTAATGGAAATTTTGTTTCAGAAACATTATGTGTTCATCTCTGTGGCTTCATGTACATTTAAATATTACATTTTATATATATGTGGAACATCCTCCATTTGCTCCCCCCTTTCCTATTCTACAGTGAATCATGAAACAAAGCAAAGTTGGTTGTTGGAGTCTAGTTAACGTTACTCAATTTACACTTCACTTGTGAAGTCAAGCGTATAGATATACGATTATATATAAAGTAAAGTCGTTTTGAACAGTTGTTTATCCCACAGAAACGCTATTAAATACTTTTACCATTAATTTTTAATGGGCCCCTTTGTTAGTTGGCACTGAAGCACATGACTACTTTCCATGTTATCTTCACTTTTATCTCTTTAAATTGTCTGGATTTTTATCGAAACTCTCTAGTCTCCCATATTTGTCTTTGTTGCATACATTAGTGTTTTTTTTTTTTTACAAGTATACAAATGGAGTTTATATAAAAGTGACTAAAACTCAATCTAGTCTAATACCTCTGTCGATAAATGGAGAAAATTGGATTATAAATGAGCTGTATTTTGAGCTGCGTGTGCTTAGTTTTCTCATCAATTGTTATCTCGACCCCCCCCCCCCCCTCGGTTCAACGTCACTAGGCCTCAGCATCTGTCAGGTCTCGAGCTGGTGAGGGACATGTGCAACGGCAATCTGGAAGGAGCCACAGTGGGATCCTCAGAAATTACGCTCACTCCTGGGAAAATCAAGGGTGGGAACCACGTCGCCGATACACGGACTGCTGGGTGAGTACCGTTTTCAGTCATTTACGCTGCGTCATTCCTGCTAAACTGTAAAATGATGGCAGTTTTGGACACCGTGATGAAGCATCTTTGGCCCCTAAGTGTACTTTTGTTGTCTGTGGTGTAGAAGCGTGGGACTGCTGATGCAGATCTCACTGCCGTGTGCCCTGTTCGCTCAGGGTCCGTCAGAGCTGTGCCTGAAGGGAGGAACCAATGCTGAGATGGCACCTCAGATCGACTACACATTGAAGGTATGTGTAGACGTATGTTTGCACACTGGGCAGGACCAGATTGGGTCATCACTTTCTAATTCTGCCGTTCAAATCCTTTTTAGGTCTTCAAACCGATAATGGAGAGATTCGGAGTTCAGTTTGACTGTGATTTAAAAATGAGGTATTGAGGCACGAGGTATTGGTGCAGATATGATTGTGGTCGTTAAAAAGTAAAACCTAAAATAGTTTTAAAATCTTTTTTTTGGCAAAAACAGGGGATACTATCCTAAAGGAGGTGGTGAGGTGGTGCTCAAGGTGAACCCTGTGAAGGAGCTGAGTCCCATCAATATGACTGAAAGAGGAAACATCACCAAGATCTACGGCAGGGCCTTCGTGGCTGGAGTGCTGCCCTTTAAGGTATAAGATTGTTGACTTTTTTGTTTGTTTGTTAAGCTTAACTACACAATTTTTTGGATGCTAATTGGCCATGGAAAAAATTATTCTTCCACAACATTTAAAAAAAAAATCGCTTTAGTTTGTATTCTTGAAACAACAAGAATTCGCCACGTAATTTGTTTATTATTCATAAGTAGTGCAACATTCGTAAACCACAACCTTTAATTTTTTTTTACATTTATTTTTTTATTAATTTTAACTTTGCTACATAATTTACGTTTTTATTTTTAAAACTGGCCTTGATAAAAAGAGCTCAAACTATTTTTTACTTTTTTTTTTTTGCTTCACTACATTCTTTTTTCTTCTCATGAATAGTGTTGGACAGTAACCTCCTTCACCACAAGCTTTGTTTTTAACTTTGTATTAATATTTTATTCTCTTTTTACATTTATTTTATTATTTTATTTTAATAATAATAAAAAAAAAGTAATGCTTCTTAACCAAAATGTTTTTTAGTTTTTTTTTACTTTTTGCATAATTTTTGGTGGGGAGAAAAATCTCCTTAAACCATTTACTTAAAGAAAAAAATTACTTTATGAAATAGTTTTCTCGTATTTTTCCGTAACTATCCTTGGGGAAAAAAGCTCTAAAATCACAAAATGCTTCCTTTTTTTTTTGGACTTCGCTAAATAATTGTGCTTTAATTTTACTTCTCTACATAATTAACATTTTTTACTTTTGACATAAGTTTAGGTTTTTGTAAGTAGCCTTTAATGCTCTTAAATCACAACATGTGATGATTTGGTAATTCACTACATAATTTACGTTTGTTTTTTATAACTAACCTTGGGGATAAAAGCTATCAACCAAAATATTTTAAATATTTTATTTACTTAGTGAGATAATTTACATTTCTTTCAACACTATCTAGCATTAAGTCCTTAAGAAGCCTTGAGAAAACTGTGTAAAGCACAACATGCTTTGTTTATTATGTTTTAATCAGCATTGTTTGGAGAAAGTGGCATTATTGTTTATAAAACACTCCATTTATTTTGCAACCACACTTTTCTTCTCTATAAACTTCAGTCGAATTGTTCTTGATGTTTAGTTGGCGAAGGACATGTCCACGGCAGCGGTCCGCACTATCAGGAAAGAAATTAAGGATCTGTACATCAACATTCAGTCTCTGCAAGAGAAGGAAAAGGCCTGTGGCAGCGGCAATGGAATCATGTGAGTACATCCGATCTCAAACCATCTGCCACGCACAATACCATTTTGATTAACGTCTGTATATTTCATGTCTCCTGGCAGAATAATTGCAGAATCATCCACCGGCTGCATATTTGCAGGTTCATCTCTTGGCAAAAAAGGTAAGACTTGTCTAGTTGCCCAGTCCTGAAGAATTAATTCAGTGTCATAGTATTGGCTCTAGAGGGCGATACGTCACAATGAAAAGCCTGTCCATTTCTGCTTTGACTTTAAATGTGGACGAGACTATATATAATAGATTCCCATTACTATGATGATTCATTCTTAAAGTGAATATGAATGTAAATTTTTACCGTGCTTTTCTTCTTTCTGTTTTGTCGTCAGGTGTATATGCTGACAAAGTTGGCATCGAGGCAGCAGAAATGTTGCTAAGAAACATCAGGCACAATGGTTGCGTGGATGAGTTCCTGCAAGACCAGGTCAGGCACACAATATGTGTTTGTCTAGAGAGTAATTATACATTTTGTTTGAAAAAAAAAAAATCGTTAACCACAGGAAAATTTTATTACTATTTCTTCTCTACATAATTTACTTTCTTTACATGAGTTAAAAATATTGCACTTGAGCATGAGTTTTTTTAGGCGACTTTAGGCTTTTTTTTTTTTTTTTTACGTGAATGCTTTGCATAAAATTTTTTGTTTCAGTGCAACATAAGAAATATGTGTTTGTCTGGAAAGTAATTATACGTTGCGTTTTGCAGCTTATTATTTTCATGGCCTTGGCAAACGGCACATCCAGAATGCGAACAGGCCCAATCACTCTCCACACACAAACGGCAATCCACGTGGCCGAGCAGCTCACGAATGTAAGTTCAGATCTGGATCGACCTTACAGGCATTAAAACAACGTTTGTTTAAAAACTAGCGGACGTTAACTCGTTTTCTTTCTTTTACAGGCTAAATTTGTTATACGCAAGGCAGAGGATGAGCACGCAAACAACGATACCTACATTATCGAGTGCCAAAGAGTGGGTGCCGCCAATCTTAGCCTGTGAACGCATGGATCCGTCGTCCTCGGCTTGTCCCCAGCCGAGACGAGGAGGACTTGTTGCAGAGACACACTACTACTGTAACTGACCGGATGACGCAAAGATAACTTCATTATCTTTGTTCATTGCGATAAGCGATTCGTTTTTTGGCACTGACCACCAAGTCTGTCCACATTTGTCCCCTGCTGTGTCCCCTTCTTAAACTTTCGTTGTTACTCAGGGTATTGCCTTATTCCGTAAAGAAACGGATACTTTGAACTCTTCACGCAATATTCGCAGAATCCTGACTGTTTTTGGGCAAATTTGCTTTCTGCACGCTAACACAAGCCTTAAAGTTTCATTAAATCCTTACTGTTAACAATAACATTAGCTTAACCAATTTGCATGGGCGTAGTATAATAAATGTACGTCACTGGTAAATTAGTGCACTGTGTGTACGAGGAGAAAAAGAACGTTTTTTTTTTCATCTAAGTTTGTGCTTCAATGTAGCTTTTTTTTTTAATGTATTATTTAAGTCGTATCTACGTTGTTTCCAAAATTTCTTTGCCATCTTATTCTATTCTCTTTGACATTCTTAGATCATTTTAGTCTTTTTGACTCTTTAAAAGAATTATTCTTTATCATTATTTCTGTTTGTTATTTATAAGATGGATTGTTTTTGTTTTGCGCAATTATTGCGTTTTGTGTCTACTTTGGGTGACTGTCTTCTTTTGTTATTTGCATTTAAAATTGTGGAGGAAAAAAAATACAATAAAATGAGTGATAGACATACAATATTTTACCTTGATTCTGTATTTCTTTTCCCATAATTGGATGATTTATCTATATTTAAAGGGATAGTTCACCTGAAATTGCCATTTACTCACCCTTAGGTTGTTCTAAACCTGTATGAGATTCTGTTGACAATTAAATAAATATAATTTGATGACTGTTAGGTAATATTATGTAAAAAAAAAAAATACTTTGGAAGTCAATGGCTACCATCAACTGTTTGGTTATCCACTTTCTTCAAAATACCTTATTTTGTGTTCATCAGAAGAAAGAAACTGCAGGTCTGGAATATCTTGAGGATGAGTAAATGATGACAATTTTCATTTGTGGGTGAACTGTCACTTTAATCTGCTTTGCTCCGTTAAAATTGCACCAAACCAGGCCTTTGTAATGTAATTCAGTCATTTAATTTATTAAGTCTTAGAGTCTCTTTTGGGCATTTAAAGCCGTTTTGTGTGTCTTACACGGCTTACGCCTTATAACAGGCTACTAAATGACTTACCTAAGTGAAAGCACTTGTCGGGCTCACAGTACAAATCTTCACATTTAGCTCACCCTAGAGACGGTCTACAAGTGTTAGCTGTTGCCAGTCCAACTGGACTGTCTTCCTTCTGCTCCTTTGTGCTCCAGCCGGCACAATTACTGCCGGCAGATGCCAGGACAATAGGGAGAGTAGAAGAGAATAGGGGAAGCCATGTGATGACACGTGAATATGCATGGAGCCCTTGGGTCTGGAAAGGGCACATCTACATTGTTAAAAGGAGAAGGCTCTCTGTGGGGGGTGGTGGGTGTGGCTTCTGAAGCATTCAGTGGGCCGTCAGTCTGATCATTGGCTGTCTTTTGCTGTGGGGAGTAATTAAACTCTGGCAAAGCCCAAAAGCTAATCTCTGCATATGGTCTGGATGATCAAACCAATGAATTTTAAAACTAGGAGTTTTAAATTATTATTTTTTTAAATGACAAAAATTACTATATAAGAAAATCATTGCTTATTGTCTGGATAATCAATCAAACAAACTCAATTTTTAAAAACACATTTTTTTTTTATTTTTTTTTTACAAAACTTTATTTATTATATTAACTTAGAAGAATGTTGCAATTTAGATTGTTGATAAATTGAATAGATGATCAGAATTTAAACAATTTATTATTATATTTATATATATATATATATATATATATATATATATATATAAATAGTGTGACATTAATAATTACTGATTTTATTGACAAAAACCATCACCGTTTAAGAATAACTTTTCATATGGTATTTATATATTTTATATTATTTTCATGAATTATGGATTTTCTTAAATTGTTAATAATATTTTGTAATGTAAAATGTAATAAAAGAAGCTAGAGAAAAAATGTATATATATATATATATATATATATATATATATATATATAGATAGATAGATAGATAGATAGATAGATAGATGAGTGTATATATGTAGTTTTATATGTAGAGAGATACATATATTATTTAATTACACACATAATTATTAATAGATATTTAATTATCTGTAGTTTAAAATGTAATAGAATGTAATGTGTCTATATAGAGAAAGAGATATACATATAGAAAAAAATTATGCATTTGGTCTAGATTATCAGATAATGGGGTATATATATATATATATATATATATATATATATATATATATATATATATATATATATATATATATTATGTTTTATAGTTGGAATTTTGAGGTTTAATATTAAAGTTTTATTTGTTAAAAATAATTGTTCAAATGAATAAAAAAAAAGTTATTTATAATGTTGATTGATTATTTAAAAATACAAGAAGTTACTCACCTAAATTATCCCTTGTAAATCCTTAGAAAGGTTGCAATGTAAAAAGGCTTCATTAGACTTAGCCCTGGCATATGAGTTTGTCCATAAATCATCATAACACTGTCGTCAGAGCTGACTGAACATAAAGAACATAAAGTTTATGATTTTGCTGTTTGGTGGCCAAGCATGACATCATAGATAACAACATTTCTATGTGACCTACACTGATATGCAGCATAAAGATTAATGCTAGACAAAATTGTTCAGTGGACTACCATTTTCATAATCTTTAAACTCTAACAGTGTTTTTAATAACTGTACGGACTTCGCCCCACATTAGATTAGATATGGTGACTGGACGGATAAACCAGCACACTGGATCTGCCAAAGCATGAAACTCCATAGTGATAAATCTCTTTCAAATATTTTTTTCCCAACTAATATGGTGGAATTATTTCAATCTATGCACAAAATGTATGTATATACATATCTGTGTGTGTGTCGTATTATTGTCATTTTTACTAGTGTTTGTGTTCTTTAAATTTTTATTTTTATGTTTCGTTCTAATTATTTTTTTATATTGTTTAACTAAATGAAAATTAGAAATGTTGCCTGGCCAAATAACTGAAATACAATACACAAATACAACATTTTTATTTATATTTTATCATTTATTTCATTTATTATTTTATTTATAATTTAGATTTTATTTTAACACAAAAAAATGCTTTTAATTATGCATTTATTATAATATGTTTATTTATTTTATTTATTGTTTAGTTCTAATAAATTTAGAACATCTTGTTAAACTAAATTAAATAAGAAATGTTGGTTTTAATCCATAATTTATATAATTTTGTTTCAGTTATTATTTATTTCAATAAAATATTTTTGATTACATATTTTTGTTCATATATATATATATATATATATATAATATATATATATATATATATAATTTATATATTGCAGTTTTTTCTTCTTCTTCTTTTAGGAGGCTATATTAAATATTCTAGTATCACATCACTTCTCTTTTTCAATCGATTTTGACCTCTGGGCAAATACAACAACAACTTACAGTCAGTAGTCTACGTCACCTTGATCGACTCTTAAAAGCCAAAGGCAGAGGCTGACCTCAAAACACACAGTGAAAACACTCATTTTCACCAGCATGTGAAACCTGTAGTTTACTTTTCCATGATGTCAGAGCAGCATCCGCCTGTACAGAACCAAAACAATAGCTAGCATGCTCTAAAGCGCATATATACACTGTGTGACACAATGACAACATGGAACCATATCTGGAGGAAGAAACGTCACAATGGTTCACTCTAACAGTAACACAAGGAACCCTGAAAGTCACACCTTTCTAGGACCGTAACATGAGCGGCATGTGAGGAAACCTGAGCGGGCCACGTGAGCCGGATCCTACCTGGTCTGTTCTATGGCACTCTGTCCCCATAGACCACTGCACATTGTGGTCAAGGGCCCGTTTCAGAGGGATCCCCAAACCTGGCTCTGCAAAACCTCCATGAAGGCATGTCAGACGCTGTATCCTGGAGATCCCAGGAGAATAGTGAATGGAGCGGGTCAGCCACAGCCGTCCAAAAGGTCTGGATCTCCTTGGTAGGAGGTAAGATGGCCTTTGTTTAAAGATGAACATTGTTTATATGACTTGGAAGTTGCATGTGATAATAGTCCTCCTCAGTTGACTGGAATCGTAGTTTGATACCATAGGATGCATTGATGTCTCCAATATTATATGGATATATAGGCCTATGCATAGGTCACCCAAAATGTTTTCATTAAAAACGTGTGAATTGTTTATTTAATTTAATTTTTGTTAATATTTATTTGATATATATATATATATATATATATATATATATATATATATATATATATATATATAAAGTTTAAGTATATAAGATTAGATTTTTGTTTTTAATTGATGCAAAATAATGTAAAATTAATAAATAGTTTCTAATTTTAAATGCTATTAATTATTAAAAATACAAGAAACCACTGGCACAAATAACTATATATAAGAAAATCTTTGCATATGGTCTGGATGATCAAACAAAAACATTTATGAACTTTAAAACTCAATTAAAAAATGTATTAATTTTGTATAATTACATTAATTAATTTATTTTTTCTTATTAAATATTCATTTACAAAGTGTTTAGATTAATTTGAAAGTTTCTTTTAAAAGGAACAATTTATAAATAGTTATTAATTCTAATAATAATAATAATATATTTTTAATAAATGTATTTATCAGTTTCATAAATGGGATTTTAATACTTAATTAAACATTTAGATTTTTTAAATTGTTAAATAATTACAATTTAATCATTTTCTTACATTTAAAACAAAACAAAAACTATTATAATATATGCAGATATTTTGAAGAACCTTTTTCTCCATACAATGAAAGTCAGTGAATTCGAAAATAGATACCAATAGATTCCAAAATTCCTCCAGCTTTCAAAATATCTGCACAATATCTGCATGAGGATGAATAAATAAGGACATAATTTTTTTTTTTTTTTTATTGCAACCAACATTAAGGCTCTACTAATATGCTAATATAGTAATATCAAAAGGAAGCACAAGCTAGTTCCTCTAGCCAAGGGGCAGTGGGTTTCACTGTTGTTTACTCATTTGCAGATTATTCAAATCCTATGCGCAGTGCACCAAAACATCCTGGTTTGCTTTGTTTATACTTAAAAACAATACAGAGAGATCAGAAAGATCAGTCATGATCTACTACATTACTAATCTGCTTCATGACGTCCATCTGCTCACACTGAACTATTTAGAACCTGTGGTGACCACGCTGTGATCAGTTTCATACTGGATCTCTCCAGCTGCTGCTCTGAACGACCCGAATAAACAGTCTGCTGCGGGACAGAGATATTTGAGCTCAGTGTTACAGACTGTCTGACGACTCGTGTGTTCGGGTTCACTCATGATACTATGAGCTGATACATCAAAACAGACAGACAGAGAGACAGACAGACAGACAGACAGACAGACAGACAGAGAGACAGACAGAGAGACAGATAGACAGACAGACAGACAGACAGACAGACAGACAGACAGACAGACAGACAGACAGAGAGACAGACAGACAGACAGACAGACAGACAGACAGACAGACAGACAGACAGACAGATAGATAGATAGATAGATAGATAGATAGATAGATAGATAGATAGATAGATAGATAGATAGATAGATAGATAGATAGATAGACAGACTGACGGACGAATGGACAGACGGAAAGAAAGTTTGTCCTGATATTCAGTATAATAATTTATTTTTTATATTCAACAATGTAGATAACAAAACATAGTATTATTCTATTTACATCTGTATCTGAATATACCAAAAGTCAAGAGAGGTCAGTGAGTAAAACAGGTTGAACTACGCAGGTTGATGTCTCTCTCGGAGTTAAACAACCTCTCGTCCTCTGATTGGTCGAGCGAGAGTCAACATCCTTCCGTGCCGCTGATTGGACATCTCGGCACCACGTGATGTCCCTTTAAGATCTTTATTGACTGTCCGCGAACATGGCAAGGGAAAGATTTCCACCTAATGACCAGGGCAGAATTGCCATGCAAATGATAGCGACTCGTATCTGCCCCGTTTAAAGCGAAAACGGATATATATAATACGACGAATGGCGTTTTGACGGCACACGCGCGAGAAAAACTGCCGATCATTCAAGCACTTTAACACGGGACGCGCGAGTCAGGATGCCGAAGTGACGCAGCTGGAGTTGTTTTAACAGCTTGAGAAGTTGCAGCTCATTTCCTTCACCTTTTACCCGTGGAAGAACACCACAAGATACGAGTGCCTTGTTTACACGTGTAATTGGGCTTTTCTGTTCTTGAGCTACCCGGAATATTTGCGACATCAGTTAAGAGAGAAGTTGCATCCGTGAGAGGAAACGGATTTGAAAGCAGCAGTAACGTTAAGGCTCTTTTCGAAATAGTTGCGCTCCGTCGATGACTCTCGACACCTCGAAACATTCCGCGATACTCACAATTTTATTTAAAATGGCTGATGATAATGATTTAATAGGTGCTTCGGAGCTTGTTAAAGGTGAGTTTAAGTTTCTTAGGCGCTTCAGTTTGGATAACTTTGATTCATTGTGTTACCTCAGACTTGAGATGTACTTGTTTCAGTCATCAGGTCCCTGCACCAACCGTTGATGTGTGATATTAAACATTTTCTCATCTTCTTAGCAAAACTGCAGCAAGTTTGTTTATTAAGTGTATTTTCTAATTGATAATTTTCGTGAAAACATTTTCTAGTGAGAAATTGAAATAAAAGCTGTGTTTTGAATTAGATATTTTGGCATCAACCCTGTTACCACGTCATCAACCCTGTTATCACGATGATCATCTTTTATTAAAATCTCTTAATGTGCAAAACTTTGTCATAATGCCACCCTCCTCTTCGAGGACAAATGTTTTGTGTTTTTTAGAAGGTCTTAAATGGTCAGCCCTGTTATTTTGATTTTGTATAGCAAACAGTTGGTTATTGAAAATTGGATATTTGCAGAAATATAAGCATTTCTTTTTAATAAACACTTGGTAGTTTAATTACCTGAAGCACATGGCTAGTAATGGTTAAATGAACTCTCAACCCTGTTATTACTGCTATACATAGCTTCATATAATAAACTTTTTAAATTGTCACTATGCAATTTATACTTAAATTGACACTTAATGACGGCACTCACTTGTGTTAAAGAATATAAAAAAATTAGAGAAACCTTTATTTCTTAAAACAAATCTGTAAAAAATTAAATAAATAAAAGATAATGTAACATATTTGACATTCTCTATCCATATTGAATAAAGTCCCAGTAATGTGACTATTCCACTTTCATATTTAAGTGTATTTAAAGCTACAGTGGGATAAGTTCATTGTTGCAGATGATTAAACCCAAGCCAATAATCTGATGTTAAAATCTAACTCTGTCGAGTATTAATAGCTGTTTTATAACTACCGGCTTGTTTAATCAACCATGTGTAATTTTTTTCCCCAGATCGACTCTATTTTGCAACCTTGCGAAGCAAACCAAAAAGCACTGCAAACACTCATTACTTCAGCACGGATGAGGAGTTTGTGTATGAAAAGTGAGTTTTCCCCTCCCTCAGTCATCTCTCAGAGCCAAAACAACCCAGCAGGCGGGAAACTGTTCCGAAGTCTGTTACATAACTCTTTAATCGAATGTTTCCTTTAGTAAAAGTTGCATTTTTATCTCCAGCGTTCCACAATGGACCTGTCAATCATTAGTTTTGACTTTCTGCATGTGGGAAGATCAGAGAAAAATGGAACTAATGTTCTTCGCATCATTCTGACAGATACTTTGAAAGAAAACGCTGTTTGAGGCTGACTTCCAAGGATGGGTTATAGTCTTTTAGAGCCTTCCTTTTATCACAATTGCAAAATATAATGTTTGAATTATGAGTACATACCAATATGCAAATTGCTTTTATTTAAAATGAAAAGAATGAACATTACGTATAGTACAGATTAAGGCCCCTGACAGTCAAAGACCCGGGGCCCTTGCCCCATTAGCTTGAGCCAAAATCCATCCATATTTAGTATTTAAATAATTGTTTAATAGGGTAAAACACTGATTTATACAATGAAGGCTAACATTGTTGTTCTCTTTCATAGCTTTTATGCTGATTTTGGCCCCCTTAACCTCGCTATGCTGTACAGATACTGCTGTAAACTCAACAAAAAGCTCAAGGTGAGTCAAACACCTGCTCGATTTGTTACGTTCCTCCTGAAGAAGCTGCAGTATGTTGCTGCATTAATTTTAAAAAGCTGAGGAGTTTGCGCTCACGCCCCGTCGCTGGATATTTTGGGCTGTCCAATGTGTTAATGTTTCTTTTGTTTGTATGGGTTGGGAATTTAAGATTAATGATGCAGCATTGAACTCCAGCTACAGCTAGAAAACATCATGTTCCTTCCTTACTTTATCAAGACATCAGCTCATTTTATGCCATGTCTGTGAGGCAGAATCACATGTGCTCACTTGAAATGAAAGCCACTGTGACCGGAGGCTCAGATGAATACATCACGTGCATCTTTAGCCATGTGTCTCCTGTCTTTTTTAGTCTTTGACTCACCTGTCTTTACATTTTATTGTGTACTGAGAGTTTCTCCTGGGACCAGCATGTTCTCTGAAGTTCAGCGGTTCAGACAATGAAGAGATTCTTCTTAAAAGAATAATCCAGGTTCAGTACTTTTGCAGTGTAATGCTGATTGGAACACAAATTCTTTTGAAAGTGCCTTTCACTTTCATTGTAAGTGCCTCACTGTATCTTCCATTTTTGTTTTGATTTTAAGAAAAGGAGGGACAAGTTGGAATAATTGTGTTCAGTTGAGTTAAATTTGTTCTTAACTCAAATTATTCCTTTGATGCACAATTCAATTTGAATGAATGCGAACCTTAACCAGTTGCATTACGTCAAGATTATTTCTAATTTCTCTCAGCCTCTTAAAGTTAAGACTTAATCCAGTGGTTTAGTAACTAGTCATTTACTAGTCACTTTTATCCAAATTGTTTTCAGGGACAATCTTCCCCAAGTGTAACCTGGGGTTAAGTGCCTTGCACAATGGTGCATCTTGATCACTTTGGGGATTGAACCAGAACCCTACCAGCTTAAAATGTATCTACTAGGCCAAAAGTTCACTATTCAAATTCAACTTTCTCTTCCCTCACCATTGTCATGGCATTTAACAGAATGTCAGCAGGGTACAATCTACTTCAATCTCAATGCCCACAGTCTGCAGAGAAAGTGAGTTGCGTGTTATGTCACTGTTCTTGATCTCTTAGGCCTGATCCTCCCGTCTATCAGATGTAACAAATGTTGGGATTAGATGTGACCTTTTTTTCATCCTCTCAGACTTAGGCAGCAGCCACTGGCACTGACCTTAGCGTGTGGTTCATGCATGTCCCCAGGATATATGAAGGGGGATTAGTTGTCCGAGTACTGCTCTGTACGCTTCAGTTGTGATGTGGGAGGGTCATGGGATCCATCCCAATTCATCAACTCCCAGCTTTTCGTTTGATTGCTAATATAGACACTGTCTAAAGGGAACTGTTTGGTTTTGTTTTCATCCTTTGGAAATCGTTTTTACGAAAGTTACACTAACTGCTTTGCAAAACTTTCCTTGCTGGCTACTACCTACAGAGACTACTTTCAAAGGCAGCATTTTTTCCAAAATGAAACCTCATAGGCGCCTGATTTAGAACACTACCTGGGTGTAACTCAATATGGCACTGATTCTAGTAGTTTTTCATTAGCGTGTTGCTAAGCTAACAGCGCAAACTTTGGGAACAGTTCTGTTTTTTAATTATAACTTTTTATCAATACTTTTCAAATGAAATAAGTACATTGTATGACATCTTAGTTTTTCTGAACTCACTGCAGTGCATTCTGATACCTTCTCCTCAATTATATGTGTGATTCTTCCGAATATTTTGTCTAAAGGTTCTTAATAGTGCATGCCAGCCACCTGCCTTTTGGAAAGTAATTTTGCTAGCTTGGTAGGCAGGCCACTTGGTTTTGCAACAAATCGACAATGTTAATTTGCTTTAGCAGACTTTAGAAACGTAGTTTTTAAGATTCGTCAGCCTTCAGGAGCATACAATGATTTACTGCACTCAACTCCAACTTTAGTTTCCAATTAACCTAAATTGAGAGGTCAGCAAAGAGGACCAAACCCAAAGCAGACAAGAAGTTTATAGTGTCCTTCTAGTGATTAATTCTGCTGACATGTCAACTTACTTGAGCATCTTCCCATGCTAAAGGAAGGTGTTTGAATAATAATAAACCACTTTATCTTTTGTGTTTTGTTCTGTGTTTCTAAAGCTGGCAAGGTGTAGGTCTCTCATGTGTTCATGTTTTGGAATATTAAAGGTAAAGTCCTGTGGTAAAGCATGATGTGTTTATCTCCTAACCACTTTCACTATGTGCACACCCATCCAATTACATGTGAATGTCCCCGCCTGTTTGTAATATACAAGTTGTTGCCATAGAGATTACTTTTTTTCAAACCTCACCGGTTTGGGCCGCATGATTGGTTGTAGGCTGGAGGAACCAAACATCAAGGAGGGAAGCTTGGGTAGTATCTGTTCTGGTAGTTTCTGGTTATCATAAGATCAGCTTTCTAGCATTGCTGAGAGGAGCTTGTCCATTCTCAAGTTGGTGTTTTTGAAGCACAATCTGATTAAAATGCTGTCAATCTTGAGATTGTTTTTGTTTTTAAGCTAAATTAAATTTTTTACAGATTTCTTCTCCTCACTAGCATAACCACCTCCTGCATGTAGATGTTGCCGTTTTACATAAAAATGAACTTTCTGAGTGATTGTTAACTTTGTATTGCTTATTGATTTGCCTAGAAATTAAAAAGGGTTCAACCCTGTTACTTTGACTCTTTGAGAAGAGATGATCTGCAGATGGCTAGAGAAAGGAAAGGATCTTGAGTTTCCAAAATTCAATATTGTTTTGCTTGTCAATTTACCTTGGATGAATAAATGGGTTCAACCCTGTTACTATGAGTCAGTGACAAAAGATGACCTCTACAACATCACTTACCAAACTATTTGACGTTCAGTAATGTTTTTTATTTTGGAAAGATAAAATGGTTTCACTTCATGATTTACTATAACTTTATGAGAAAATATGATCTGTAGATTACCACTTTCCTAACTAGTTGACTTTAAGTATTGTTTTGCTTAAAGGGATAGTTCACCCAAAAATCATAATTATGTTATTAATAACTAACCCTCATGTCATTCCAAACCCGTGAGACCTCCATTTATCTTCGGAACACAGTTTAAGATATTTTTGATTTAGTCAGAGAGCTCTCAGTCCCTCCATTGAAACTGTGTGTGCGGTATACTGTCCATGTCCAGAAAGGTAAGAAAAACAAGATATTTTGACTCGTGAACGAATCATTATCTTGCTCGGCTCTGTGTTCATCTCTCTCTTCACATCAGTTCAGTCAGTGTACTGTTTGAGTAAATGAATTACTCTGGGATATTGGTTTGTTTGAACTCAGAGCTAGTGTCAGCCATATTAAAAAAGTGAACAGCTTAAGTCATTTGTGGATTATTGCGTATTGGAGACGCGAACCATTTAAAACGATTCAGATCGATTTGGTGAACTGGTTCAAGAAGATCCGGTTACGTCGAATGTTTCTTCCACGAACCGAATATGACAAACTGCTTTGTTTTGAACTCTCTCACAACAGACACGGAAGAGAAGACAATGCTGAATAAAGTCATAGTTTTTGCTAATTTGGACCAAAATGTATTTTTGATGCTTCAAAATATTCTAACTGACCCTCTGATGTCACATGGACTACTTTGATGATGTTTTTCTTAGCTTTCTGGACATGGACAGTATACCGTACACACAGCTTCAATGGAGGGACTGAGAGCTCTCACTCAGAATAAAATCTAAAATATCTTAAACTGTGTTCCGAAGATAAATTGAGGTCTTATTGGTTGGGAACGACATGAGGGTGAGTTATTAATGACATAATTATGATTTTTGGGTGAACTATCCCTTTAATGATTCATTTTGGAAAGATAAACTGGTTCAACTCTGTTACTATGACTTTGAGAAAATATGACCTCTAGATCTTCACTTTCCAAACTAGTTGACATTCATTAATGCTGTGCTTATTGATTCACCTTGGAAAGATAAAAGGGTTCAACCCTGTTACCAAAACTACTATATTGTTACTGCATAATCTATGAGAAAAGATGACCTGTACGCCTTCACTTTCCAAACTAGTTGACTTTCAGGTTTGCTGTGCTTATCAATGGAAAGACAAAAAGGTTAATTCCTCTTACTATGACATGACAAAATGTTGTAAAGTTAAAGTAGTGAATATTCATTTAAAAAATGAATAATAATAATAATAATAGAAAAAAGAAACAGAAAAAGTAAAATTTTTAAGAGGTTCTCCTGTAAAAATCTTTATTTTTGTTTACAGATCTCTCAGCTTAGATAGTTTTGGAAAATTCCTTTCCTTAGTTTTGCCTTCGGTATGTCTCTTTTTCTTCGGGGCAGGTTGTAGGTGGACAAGTTTGAATCCTAATTTGTTGTGCTGGCAGTTTGATTTCACTCTCATCCCATCCCAGCCAAAACTTTACTCCGCAGCATGTGGAGCGACACAGGAACAGATGCTTTGAGGGCTTTTCAGTTCAGCTCGCCTCCAGCACAGATTATTCTGAAGCTTTTGGCGTGTCATCTGTGCATGAGTTGCCTTTTAGCAGCTACATGCTGTCTCTCTTGCACACACATTTCGGCTCACCTGCAGCACCTCCCTGTGCGTTGCTGTAGCAGCTGGGGCAGATGCTAGAACATCTGTCTCCAAATTCCCTCATGTAAAGGACTTTCAATTGAGTCATCCTGAGAGCACCTCAAGCTAGTTTAAGCAGGAAAAAGGGTGTTAGGTGTGTGAAATTGGTTGATACTGAGATATTTGTTAATGAGATTTCCATAACCTGTTTCCCAAACATCTAATCAGTCATGTTAACTGTTAATGAGTTTGGAGTGATTTTAACAAGATTTTAACATAATCAAGACAAACCAACACATTAAATGAGTGCTGCAGTTCTATTTCTCTTCATGTTAAAATTGCTAATGCATGTTTAAAAAAAAAGAAACTTTAATTTGACTAAACTTGGTGTTTGTTAAAATAATAATGAAAAGTTTAGTGAAAAATGTCCATCAGTCACTTGGTTTAACATGGTTTTAGAGTAACATTTTACATTGTAGTCATTAATGCAGTGGTCTTTTTCTCAAATTACAGTTTTGTTACTGTAAAATGCCAGTTAATCATTGAAGTTGTTTATAACTTTAAAAAAAAATTAAAAACAGGAAAGTTGAGCTACTATTAATGAAATAAAAAAGTTATGCAACTTTATGCTATTTGAGTTTCATTTTCAATCAAATGGAATGGAAACTACATTAAAAAATTGATGTAATGCAAGCTATCAAAAATAAGTTGCATATTTAAAATGTATTCTTGAAATTTGATTGCAGTTTAATGCATTATTTTTTCTTTACAGTCGTTTACACTGACCAGGAAGAGGATTGTGCACTACACCAGCTTTGACCAGTGCAAAAGGGCTAACGCTGCTGTGCTCATCGGTGCTTATGCTGTGAGTATCCCACTTCCATTTGTCCTTCTGTCTTCCTCCGTCACTGCTGTTAATTACTTTCACCGGAACCCGAGGATTCACATCCAGGGCAGAATCTGTCATGGCCCTGCAAATTAGCCACTCAGTTATTTTCATTAAAACCATCAGTCCTCCCACATCGACAGCAAATTTGTTTGTCGTACAAAGTCTTCTCGGATATTTGCCAGTGTCCTCATTCCAAACTCCCCCTCAGAGACAGCAACAGAGTGCTGACTGACTGGTAGTCCCAACGCTTTGTGGAGGCACAATACCTATGTCCTTGACTGGCTTGAATGCCAGTCTGTCCTGTTCTACTGCTTTCATTCATCTAGACCAGTACATACACAGCGTATGAGCCATGCCAGCTGATTGTTCCTGGCACTCTCAAGGAAGACTCTGGTCTGGACACATTTATTGCTCAGATGGCACCGTTGGCTTTGTCAAAGGCACAGGTTTCAGCTGTAAAGTGGGTCAGTGTATCATTCTGATAAGCCCTTCTTTTAAACGAATGCCCAGTTTTAGTTTTAAAGGGTCATGGCACCAACTTCTTCTATAATATTCATAACCCGTTCTGCACATTTACTTAAGTATAATCAGTTTATTTGTGCTCATTTGTACTGATAAAGCAGCTACTACTTCACTATAAAATAATCTGTGGGATATTAGAATGCTTCTGTCCTCATGAATATTGATGAAACCTAAATGGCAACATGGAAAGGAAAGTGGTATGACAGATGCTCCTCCGGTTTCTTTCAAAGAAGCTATTGTTAATTTATTCCAACAAGAACTGGCAATTGAAATTTTAGGGAACCGAAAAGGGTGGTGGTGTTATACAATATCAGTATCCTTTTTTCCTGATTCTGAACGATTCAAAAAGAGGCGGATCTAATGTTCCCTTGCTTTCAAATGGATGATGGCAATAATACATTTTAATCTGACTTTTTGTGTAATCTGACTTTGGACTGTAATTCAATGGCTATGTTCCACCATAAATCCTGTGTTCGATGTTTGCAGCGGTGACTCAACTTTACTCTCTTTTGAATGTTTTTGGTTCCCTTATATCTGGAATTTACCTTCTTTTGCTAAAACAATAATAATTCTAATAAAAAAAGCAGTATTTGCACTACCGATTTTTTAATGTTTTTAAAGATGTCTCTTATGCTCAGCATATTAGAAAGATTTCTGAAGGATGTGACACTGAAGACTGGAGTAATGATGCTGAAAATTCAGCTTTGCATAACAGGAATAAAATGGATTAAAAAATATTTTCAAACAACAGTTTTTTTTACTTTAATAATATTTCACAATATTAGTGTTTTTGTTGTATTTTTCATCAAATAAATGCAGCCTTGGTGAGCATAAGAAATTGATTAGAAAAGCCTTAATTGTTCCAAATATTTGACCAGCTGCATACATTAAATGTGAAATTGTTGCCACTTTCATATGCATTAAACAGATGCTCTCAGACCCCCCCCCCACCCACCCCACAATATGAATTCAGTGTGAATTCATAATTTATGATTATACATAAGTCAACATTCATAGTAGCATCTATGCAATCTTTTGCAATTCACAACTCAGTTTACAGTCGGGAAAAAAATATTCATATGTATATTTTAAGCAGAAGTGTAAATAGAACTTCTAGAAAATTATCTAATTTGATGCAAAGTTTGATGAACTTGAAATGACAGTGACAGATCATGAGGGATACCTCACAGAAAACCTGACGAAGAATCTAGAGAAAATGTGGGCTGCTTTATTTTTATCTTTGCGATTCTAATTATCTAGCAAATATCCCTTAAAGTTAGTGTACTTCCTCAAAGTTGGTCTACAAGGAATGGTCACATTCACCCTCCCAGTCTAAATTTAGTATGAACCTTGACCCCATTGTTAATTTAGTTGTCTTAAATGGAAACTCATTTTCGCTACCTTCAAAAACCTAACCTCTGGAGACACCCATCAAATCTCTAGGTAGGTTCTCTCCTATAGTCTCAATAAAGTGCTCAAGATGAACTAGTGTTTTAAGTAATTCTATTAAATATAACCATGATCCTCTCCAAGTTGAATAAAACCTTGTTTCTGCTCTTGTCCTTCATGCATGCATGGACGTGTGTTCAGTGTTATGTTTTTGTCTTTCTGCACTTGCAGTGGATCTTCTGTAAGTAGGTTCTTATTGATCCAGGCTTGTGTGGGATGTGCTCCTCTGGCAAGAGCAGTAGATGACCCAGTTTTTTCATATGAAGGAGATTATATGTACTGGTTGAACAGCTGGGCCAAGATCTTCCATCAGAGTCACATGGGACAGTAGGGCGCAACACAAACAAACAAGCGCTGACCCTTCTCACAGGATTGAACTTAATCGGTCACATTGTACAGCTAATTGTTTGACCGGTGCATATTTCATTAACTCGTACACAAATAATAAAGCTCTGGCCTCCTGCAGAACAGACAGCCTTCAAAAACAGTACTGGAGATCTTAAAAAGATTAGTTCAACCAAAAATGAGAATTTCGCAGTTTGCTCTTTTCATGGATTTACAATGAATGGAGACTTTCAAGCTTTCAAGCTTCATAAAAGATGCAAATGCACCAACATTTTTCATCTGAAATGTGCTGCAATTTATATAATGCAATTAACGTGATGCATGCAAAACATTTGGATTTCTGACCAAACTCCTATACATTGAGCCCAAGTTTATTTGTATATCACATTTCCCACACACCATTAATTGTAGATTCATTCAGTTTCATTTTAATTACTGGTATTTAAGATTATTTATGAATGTAAATAATAAAATGTAATGTGTACGCTAATACAACTTTACGTTACAACTAACGTTAAAAATACTGTATTTAAAACCGCTAGTTCATATGTAGTCGGACGCAACGGTCATATCAAGCGTCCTGTGACAAATTTGCTGAATCTGTTTATGGAAGTTATCAGTCTAAATGTCCTTCAAAATCAGTCAACGGTGAAAATCAATAGTAGATTTCATTTAAAGTCCAACAGTTTAACACTAATATTGGACATAAACGAACACGTTAAATATAAAGTATTAAAAACATGAAAGTTCATATATTTGGAGTAAATATATTTGGAGTCATCAGTCATATAGAGCTTCGGACGGCGTGCCTCATGACAAGTCCGACGCACCGCCACAGAAACAAGAATGAGATGCATTCTAACATAACGGTGGCATTAAACTCAGTTAGTGAGGGCTCGTTTAAATTATTAAACACATATAGGCCGTTCAGATTAAATGTTAAAATGCAATGAAATCGCTTATATCTGCAGACTTTGTACGTCTGTTTGTGGATGGAGACTTTGGAACAGCCAGAACTATGTATTTTGCATGCATCACATTATAGTGCGGTATGCATGGAAATAATAACGAGGCGGCAGAGCGAACTCATCATCCAGAGTAGTTCTCACATAGTCCTTCTACGTCCTCACCACATAGTGTGCGTTATAAGTTAAGTGATCAGTCTTTAAGAGAAGGACTAACTACGTGATAAGTTTGCTGCTGCCTTGTAATTTTTTTGTCTTTACTTTATTTGTAAGCCAAGAAAGAGTTAATCTCTCATGTTTGAGAAGAGTGCGTTGTCGTGTAGCAGCCATTAAATGTGTGGGACACCAACTCCTTGTTTTCTGTCTCTTTCATTTCATGGATTTAAGGAGTTAAACTGAGTCAAAGCGGACAACTTCAGCGACTACAGGATCTACAGGTCTATCGACACAACCCTAATTTGTGAATGAATCATTCTTTCTAATTGAATCATTTCAATGAATCGATTGGTGCAGTTCCCAGAACTGGTCTGAATGATTTGTTCATAAATAGAGAAAAAATTTGTGAAAAATAACTTTTGATATTTTAATGTTTTTTCAGTCATTTTTTGAAATTGTATGGAAAAGAACGACTAGCACAAACTTCAAAATTTCTTCATTTATCTTCCATGGTAGATTAGACAAATTACATCATTTTCTTTTTTCAGTTGACCCACCCCTTTTTCTGTGTTTAATGTGTGTTGGGCTTTGGCACGGTTCACATAGGTTTCTTTTCCGTGTTGGCACCGTCCTGCTGCATTCTGACATCAAGCCACAGAAATGTTGAAGGAGTGAGCGGAGTTCCTTTTATATGATGTCAGGAGGGATTGACGTGGGTGTAGGGAATAGATGACCGCTAAAACTCATCTCTTCAGCAAGTCTGTGTGTGTGCCTCCCGCACTGTACCATAACAAGTCATCCCAGCTTGACAAGGGCCCCATTGTGCTGAGCCCCAGCATCTCATCTGTGTGACACATTCTGCCCGAACGTCACTTTCCTGAAAGTGCATTTGTGTATGGGATGAAGAGGAACACGGGCAGATGTGGATAGGAAAAAAGATGGAATAGGCAGTTGGGAAGTAGCAATGTCCGATTTATGTATAAATTGTTCTTTCTAAAATTCAGATTGGGAATAACAACAAAAATATTTTTTGTGGGAAAATCTAATTTAATTTTGCATGATTGTCAACTAATAGTGAGAAAATGATGAAATATTGGCAAAATTTGAAGGATATTTTCAAATGAATTGATTGAAATGAATGGTCCCCCCCCCAATCAGTTAATCTGATTGGAAACCATCTTGAATGAAACCGAGGAAAGGCTGTGTTAAAACTGTTATTTTAGTGCTATTTAAATACAATTATAATATTTACTAATATTTCAAGTTGGGTTTTATTTTAAACTTAATATTTTAGTTTAAGTTTAGTTTTGTTAAATTTTAAGTTTATTAATTGTGTTGTTGTTTTTTGTAATTTTTACATTTATTTTTATTTTATATATTTTAAATATATTATTTATTTCAATAAAACTTTTTTTTTTTTCATTTTTAGTAATTTTAGTAGTTGCTTATTTTTGTTTCCAGTGCAACAGTTTTCATTGTTTCTTTAAGTTTGTTTTTATTTTAATATTTATATTTCATTTTATTTCAGCTTTTTCAATTACCACAAAAATATTTTTTTACAAAATGATTTACTAATAATTACCCAAAATAATTTGTAATGGTTTTATTTAACAATAACAACACTGATGTTAAAGTTATGGTATTAGTACCTAGCATTCAGCTTCTTTGCTGTTGCTCTAATGTCACTTCCTTTCCTTTTTCCTGTCTCAGGTGATTTACCTGAAGAAAACACCAGAGGAAGCCTATAGAGCTCTTATCTCTGGCTCCAATGCCTCATATCTTCCCTTCAGGTAAGACAGCCGCAAGCAACAAAACTGAATTAAAAGAAAAAATTATGATAATATATATTTTGCCTCATTTCCCCCACTTTCCTCTCCCTCCCTCACTTTTTGCACAGTGCACTCTAATTTGATTCCGCAAGAAATATTGTCTCTCCTGTGGCTCACAGGGCTTTTAATGTGATAAACTTCTCTGCCCAGATAAATAAACGGGCATAGTAGAAAACCCCACATGGACGTTTCTGCAAGCCATGAAGCTGACAGACCAGATAGTTGTTCTGTATCTATATTCTGATGCTCATAATTGATGAGTTCATGAATACTATTTTATTTTTAATATTCAGACACTTTTTAATAATGTTATTTAAAAGAAATTAAGTGTCTTCTAAGTTATAGCTCTTAATTAATAATCTCTTTATTAGATTGCTTAGATTTAATTAAAACTACATGATTAAAAACGTTGCAAAGTTGAGAGAGAAATAATAGGTTTAAAACAATATTCCAAGTTAAATTCTAGTGAAATTGACTCCTATCTAATTTTTTTTTTTTTTTTTTACAGTTTTATTGTGGTGATGATAAATGTATCTCCACATGAATATCAATCTATTTTTCCTGTCATGCTCTATGTAAGACAGTTGTGGATTTGTGCCATTGTGACCACCCAGTTAAATGCCAGCCGTGGCTCAAAGATACACCCCTGCTGTTTCTCAAAACGACCAGGAGTTCCCGTGGAGATATTATCTCCTCAAACATTGTCCTTCCTCTTTTAAAACGGCTCCGTCAGACAGAAATCACAGACACAGAGCATTTTTCATTAACATGTAGTTAGTGTTGTGGGTTAGTCAGTCCTCTTGGTTGTTTGCAGCCACCGTATGAGATTTGACTCCTTACTGACCCAGAAACACAAAAGTCTTAAAGTTCACCCAGGCCAAGCACATAGCTGCATATTCTGGGGTATTCGCATATATAATGAGGGACATGTAGAAAGCCGGGGCGACCCATGGCCTCATCGAACAGAAGCACTCATTGTTAAAGTGGACTCTCGTTGACTAATGATTCAGAGCCATATACACTGAATAGAGAAGAGGCCTACATTTTCTAAATCTGTCATCTTCAGTGCAGTCCCATGATGCTTTTAGCCATGCTTTCTGAGATGGGCTGTAAGTGCTCTGGCCTCCAAACAATTTGGAAACGTCAGGCACTGAATGCAAACAGGAAACAGCAGCTTTTTTTTTTTTTTACCGTGCAGTTATGTGTTTTTCCCAGAAGGCTGAAATCCCCATTTGGTATTCTTTATACTTTAATGTCATCGAGGGAAATCTTTTTACTTATTGACCGTCATTGGTCTCTGAAACCATGAGGAATTGTTACTGATTAGTGGGTTTATTGATCAGCATTTCTATTGTTTATTCACTATTTGTGGGCATTAGATCAAAAGCTCTTGCACTTTACTTCTCAAGAGATTAACCTTTATCCAACACTTTCTTTTGAGTAACAGTTAAAGGGTTAGTTCACCCAGATAGCAAATTTATGTAATTAATAACTTAACCTCATGTTGTTTCAAACACGTAAGACCTCCGTTTATCTTGGGAACACAGTTTAAGATATTTTAGATTTAGTCCGAGAGCTCTCGGTCCCTCCATTGAAGCTGTGTGTACGGTATACTGTCCATGTCCAGAAAGGTAAGAAAAACATCATTAAAGTAGTCCATGTGACATCAGAGGGTCAGTTAGAATATTTTGAAGCATCGAAAATATATTTGGTCCAAAAATAGCAAAAATGACGACTTTATTCAGCATTGTCTTCTCATCCGTGTCTGTTGTGAAAGAGAGTTCAAAACAAAGCAGCTGGATATCCGGTTCTCGAACGAATCATTCAGTTCACCAAATCGAACTGAATCATTTTAAACGGTTCGTGTCTCCAATACTACTTTCCCTACTTTGGGATTGTAGGGAAGCAACTATTTATCTTTGGTGGTTTAAATGTTCAGTGGCATCTAAGTCACCATTATTGTCATTATTGTTTAATCCTTAAAGCTTAATGTGTACAAGACATTGTGAATGTCACACTACATTTTTAAAACACGAATGATACACTTGTTTTATAGGCCTGGTTAGGGCAGGATTTTGAAATGTGGCTAAGTAAAGGTTCTTTAGGTTCTTTAAATCATTGTGTATAAGGTTACATTTAGGGTTACATAAAAAAGAAGCAATATCATCAAAAAAAGCATAGATTTATTATGGATATGATGCAAAATATAAACAATTTGATGCACAGTATAAAATACTTGCCATGTAGTTGTAACTATCTCTGCTATGAAACCAGAGACAACAGAAATGTTTCTGCAACAGAAAATACAGAATACAAATTTGCTTTTTTTCTTCTCAATCAAATATAATCAGAACAGATGCACTGCTCCACGTGGTCATCCGACATTCTCTTTTAACATGGTTTTAGTACATGTCCATCTCACTTCATTCATTGTTTTAACTTATTTCAAAGGTCCATATACAGCAGAGCAATAACCCAAACCCACAACGACAATGACATAAGTAAATAAATATATTAAACAATAGGATGTTTTTGCCACAAAATTAAGTTTAAGTCTTTCTCCAGCTCTCTCTATCTCCCAAACGCACACAAATACAAAACGGACACATGTTTGCACACAAAGAAACATTCATGTGCACAGAAAAATATTGTCAGCATTGCTCTGATGATTTTATCAGTAAAACAGTTTGGCAGTTAAAGGCTACATGACATTTCTCACTACTGAGGTAATAACAGTGCTGCTACTGAAGCAAATTAATTACAGTTTCGCTATTAGTAGATACACTGCTGAGAAGCGCACAAGACTTGTGTAATTCACACACAGTTAATCTCTCTCTCTCTCTCTCTCTCTCTCTCTCTCTCTCTCCCTTTAATAACTGCATTAATAAATGCATCAGTCTTTGTCTCTCATTCTCTCTCGCTCTTGGCCATAACTGCATTAATAACGCTCATGGCCGCATCACCACATCTAATCCTTATTTTCTAATAATCCAACAACTTATTCTCAATTATTTCTTGCTTAAATGAAACTTTGCAATCCTGATAGTATTCCCATTTTTTTTTTAACTGTAATCTGTTTATCTTGTTGTAACTATAACAAAATAGTTACCAGTTTTTTGGTATCCTCATTACATAATGCTGTTTCAGGTATTCTTATGGCACTTCTTTTTCTCTGTTTGCCATCCTGTCTGTCTCGAAGGTTAATTGGGCTCTTGTTTCTTCACAAAGATGTGATTGTTAGTGCCGTAGCTGCGCAAGGGAAGAAAAACACTTTATCAGTGCGCCCCCCGACTTGGCTGCTGTAGCCATGCTACTTGCGGAGACAAACAGAGCGACGGGGTTATGTAATGCTTAGCAATTGGTTAATTCAGAAAGTAAACAGTTGTGTTGTCTATGAGAGGGAAGGGGTCCTGTTGGGAAACAATGAATTGGCCATACCATTGAATAAAGTGAAGCTCTGTGTGAGACCCATGTTTGAGTACATCACTAGAGGAAGAAACTACAATGAGATGTCGGATAAAAAGGTATGTTTAATTCGGAAAATAATAACATGCTGCACCTCTTCCATCACATTCTATCTTGATCCAGGAATGGATTTTAGACTACTTTTTAAGACTATTTGTAGCTGTGGACTTGACCTTTGGCTGATCCATTCAGGATCATTATGGCTTGAAAGTAGCCCCACATTCAGGGTGCTCTGGAAATGTACGGTTTTGATCCATCTTGCATAAGCAGTGGCTGTCTATCCAGCCAAAATATCTGCACATTGATATTTTTTGCAGAGCATTTTCCCACACCAAACCTTATTTGGAAATAAACTTACATAACCTACAAGTATACACCTAATAATGGCATGCACAACATGACCTGAAGTTATTGTTTTCAAGCAATGTATTTTTAGGACGACATTTCCAGTAACCTGATAGTTCAGATGTTTTATTGGCAGTGTAATATACAGTCAAGTGAACCTAGTGTCGAATTGTTACACAAGTTTGGAGAATGTGCTCTAGTGACCCGGACGGGGGGCTTCAGTCTACTGTGGACAGTTCAGACCCTGGCATCGCTCTCCCATTATGTAAGAAAAGGGAAGAATCTTTCTCTGTCTGCCCAAATATTTGGCGATACTAAGAGGAAAGCAGTGGCAGTCTTGCAGAGGAAGTAAGTAAATCCTACTCTGTACCCTGTATGGCAAAATCTAGTCCATTTTTTTTGTCCGTTTGAGACCAACTAATCATGATATACCAAGATAGAGTAATATAGACTTTTGGGTCTCTTTGTGGAACTCCACACCCTGTCCTGTATGCACATGGGTGGGTTTCACTTCTGAGATTAGGTTTCCTGTTTCTTTACAGCTTCTCTACTGAATGTGTATGTTAAATTGAAATATTTCTTCCTCATTCGATCACTGGCATATTACATCACCAAGATCTTGCATACAATCATGTCTGTTTTTCCACCAGTTCTTGGGTCAACTAATAAAAAAAAAATCCAATCAGAATTCCTCTCTTGGACTTTCATTGCCATGTCATTTCTTTCTTTCATTCATCTTTAGCTCTGCTAAACCGCAGATCTGTCTTGCCAAGTTGTGGTGTGCTTTGAAAGCTTTTAGACTTATTGAATCATATTTGAATCATGAAGTTACCCAGCCTTCTAAGTTTCTAAGGAACCTTGACCCTGTATGATTGCAGAATCCACTGCTGTGGCAGTAAATCCGTATCTGCTAAAACAAATCACGTCTGTGGCGGTGGTTACGTAACGGCACTAAAGTCCTGCTTGTGGTTTTGGCATCTGTAAGCTTGTTTTGCTTTGCTCCACTACAGTGCTCGCCCAGGACACACCCTGTGCATAACAGGTCTGCTCATTTCAGCCTTTTGAACCCAACCTAAGAATGTAAAGAAGCAGATTTATATGTGAATGCTTTGACCAGCCCTCTCTAATAACATTTTTTTTTTTTTTTGGAGAAACCAATTTGCAGTAGATGCATTTCCTTGAAATACCATTGTTTGGCATCCCTCTTATGGTAATGGCTCTTGAGGCTGTAATTGCTTCAGTTAAAACTGTCTAGTCTAGAAAGTTGTGTTTTGGACTGATCGCCGAAAGTTCTACACCCCTCAAGGGACAAAACCAGTGTGCCCTTGTGAAAGGCACTTGACCTTTGGTTACTCCATGGGGGACTGTCCTTGTAATGCATTGCAAGTCGCCATCAATGAAAGCATCTTCTGAATGACCCATTTGTAAATTAAAAGTAGACAAAGATGTGCTGTTTTAAATGAGGTTTGTCTAGCTCCTGGCTTCCACTCCTGGAGGTGAGACTTTACATAATCCTCAGTAAGCCGCTGTGTTTTTACAGCCAAATCGATTGGCTCATCGTTTCTCTGCTGTAGGGAGGAAGATGAATGAGGCTTTGGCTGGTGGGAAAGTCTCCAGCTGTTTCTCCAAACATATCTTGGATCCTGCTGGCAGTATGTGGTACATATAGTTGTGTGAACAAAGACATTTTTCTGCAAAGCTCTGTTGGAAACATGCCTTGGTTTTCTTATCGTTTCCTTTATTTATTTATTTTTAAAGATGACTGTGCTTTTTTATTACTGTTTTTTTCTTCATATTTGAATTGGTGGTGGTAAAACCTTGTGGTTAAACATCCTGGTTAGTAACCTAGGGTGACCATACGGGCCATTTTTACATGACGCACTCTTGCCAGGATTTCTGGCTTCAAGTCGAATGAACGATTGAACATGTTCACGTGTTTGCATAGCTTTGATCGTTTTCTGTAGATCTCACCTTCTCACACGCCACGATTGGTCGATTATATACAATAACTGCATGTTATTGGTCAAACTACTTAGGATGTTTCGTGCAACATAATAATCCTGGGCAGGACGTTTCCTGTATGAACAGCACACATGGCCACCCTATAGTAACCAAAAGTTGCAAGTTCAAATCCATCAGGGGTTTCTTTTCTTTTCTTTTTTTTTTTTAGCAAAGCCCTTAACCATAATTTTGATTTACGTAACTTAAAATGGAAACATTGATTTAAAAAATAATTATGTGCGCCTGAAATAAAATCAACCTACTTATGTAGGATTGTTACCTTGGATCAGTGGACCAATACACAAGACTTCTGGAAGTTAAGGGTTTGCATATGCGAGTCAATGGAGCCTGATACCTTCCATTGAGGCACACTGGGAGACTAATAAAAGGAACCCAGCAGAACACTGACCCACTTTTTATGCAACCGAGCCTGAATCATAAACAGTGAATTAACGCAAAACTCAAATTAACGTGGGCACAAAGGACCTGTTCTGTAACATGCGTTAGGTAAGGGATGGTGTATTGGCCCCTTTTAGTTTCTGAGGCATTTGGCATTAAATTACACACCTTGCTTCCCTTGACCCAATAAAATCATTTTGGGTACACAAACAAACCTGAATTGGACTTCCTCATACATGTTATCAAACCAGTCTTTTCCATGACATTCATTTCGCCTTGACTTTTGTAGATGTAACCCATCGTGTTTACAGGCTGCCCATGTGTACACACTCAACTCCAAGGTTTTCTTTCTTTAAAAACACATGACAAAAGCTAACACAGTCGCTTTACTTTCGCTCCCACATCTAAACACAAAGGCCCTGACCCAGTTACTTGTATTCATGGGCAGGTAATGGTTTACTCTAGATAAAAGCAGACCACCTGAGAGCCACAGTTTGAAATCAGTGTCGGTGTTCCCCTTCTTTGCTCATAACATGACTTGATCTTCTTGTTTATATTCCTGTGGGTGTTTCTTTTTTATTATGCTTTCTCTTTTCTCTTTCAGGGATGCTTCATTTGGGAATTGCACATACAACCTGACAGTTCTCGACTGCTTGCAAGGCGTTAGAAAGGTGAGATGTACACTATAGTATGTCATTTTTATTATTACTATGAAGCTAATTTGATAAGTGTTTTTTTTTAATTATCTCCTAACTAATGCAAATTCATCAGTCAGACTACATTAGAAGAAATATTGGTGTTTAAGTATGTTTTTTTTTTTCAGCAAAGATGCATTAAATTTAGAAAAAAAAAAATGTCTGTAAAGAACATTTATAAAAGCTTTCTATTTAAGATTATTTCTTTTGGAATCTTTGGTTTGCACAAATTTTGTAACGGCAAACTGTTTTCAGTTTGATAATGGTAATGTTTCTAAACCATCAAATTAATATTAAAATGATTTCTGAAGGATCATGTGACACTGAAGACTGGAATAATGATGCTGAAAATTCAGCTTTGAATCACAGACATAAATTGCATTTTAAAATATATTCTAAATAACATTTTAATAATGTTTTACAATATTCTTGTTTAATGTGTTTTTGATCTAGTAAATGCAGACTTAATGAGCATAACAGACTACTTATAAAAATGCTTAAAAATCTCTTACTGACCCCAGATTTTAAATAGTAGAGAATAACATAATGCATAAAGTGTGCAAAATTGTCTGGAGCTGTCTGAATACTCCCCTTTTTTATATTTTTTAATAAAGACATTTTAAAAACATCTCATAACCTGTATAATCAGTCACTCCAGACCCCTTCTAGGCTCTGACAAAACAAACATTGCTGCGTAATAAGGTGTTTCTGTTCAGTTCTTTGCACAAAGTTATCAAACTAGCTGAATATCAAAATAGTGTTCACGTGAGTTTGCAAGTAACTGCAAGAGCCAAACACATCTGCAGGTATCGATGTGTCTTCAGCTTGACCCGCCAGAAAGACTCGTTAAACACGGACAGCGTGCATTCTTGAGTGCTTTCCTACATGCTTGTCATAAAAAAAAATCCTTTACGCTACATAAACTCTTTTCATTCATCCTACGTCAAAGAAAAACAGCAGCATCATCTAACAGCATACTCTATTGTTTATTAAATCACAGCGACTTTTCAGTAGGAGAGGGGGTAAATGGTCATCTTTTTAAAACATTACATTTTCAAGACCTCTGGGCCCTCATGTCATCCTGTGCTTTGCTGTTAGGATTGTAGTTGTAGACGTAAGTGACAGTTTTATCAGTGCCTCCCTTCTGGCTCTAATTAACAGCTTGTTTTAACAGTTTCTTAATTGCATGAGTCACACACAGCTTCTGTGAGTGTGATAAACACTGAACCCCGTTAATGTTCAAACCACCACTGCTGCCTCTCTCCAAGCTGCCAAAGAGGAGGAAATGCCCTGTTTGCCAACATGAGAGCAGTTCTTTTGTGTTTGGGTTTGCCTAATGTTTAAACATCTGGACTGGTTACCAAAATGTTGTAGGTTTAAACCCCACATAGAACTATCTTTTACAGCTAACATGAACTCCAAATTTACCACAATTTAGTTTTTTTTTCTTTTCATTGTGGCTTTACATTTCACAATGTGAATTTGTAACTCACAACTCAAAAATTCAGTCGCACAGAGTTATGAAGTTGTAATTACGAGAAATAATTTATTTTTCTCAAATGCAAATGTTTTTCTTAATTGTGACAAAATAAAATCAAAATTATGAGGAAAACATTGCAATTTTTCTGAAACTATTGTGAGTTATAATTGAATATCACAATTTTTTTTTAATTCTCATGTTTTTGTGACATGAAGCTGCAATCATGAGTAAAACGTTACAAATTGTCAGACATAAACGCAGATGTCACAATGTGAGAAGTCCTCATAAGTGCATACTTGGTTCTCGTAATAGTGAGTTGTAATTGTGTGTTTCTCACATTTGTGATCTAATTAGCACAAGTTTCTGGATATGAAGTCACATTGTGAGTCACGCAGTTTATGAGGAAAACATTTCAGATTGTATAAAAAAAATATAGCAGTGAGGAAAAAGTTAGGACAAACAATTATAACTTTTCTCGCAAACAATTTTTTTATCTTAAAAAAAAAATATATATATATATATATATATATATATAGGTAGTCAGTTTGTCCAAGATACAAAATCGCAGTTGAGGAAGATTGTACAGTTTGAGATATTAAGTTGCAAATAAGAAAAAAGTTGCAAACAGTCTAAAAACACTGTTAGATGTTGCATTGTGAGAAATAGTCGCAATTTCGAGTAACAATTATTATTCTCATAATTGCAGACTTGTTTATCGTAATTGTGGCTGTATCACAATATCGCAGTTCATGAAATTAAGGAAAACATTTCAAATTGTCAGAAACGATGTAGCAAGCGTCACATTGGGAGAAAAATCTGGAATTACGAAAAACATTTTTAACTTTTCTCGCAATAGTGACCACCTCACAATATTGCTATTTTTGGATAGACACATTGTAGGAGATGAAATCGCAGTTGTGAGGAGCAAGTTGCAAGCTGTCAGAAACAATGTAGCAATTGTGAGATGTCGCACTGTGAGAGAGTCGCAGTTACGAGAAACATTCACTTTTTCTCGTAATTGTGATTTAATATCTCATGTATTAATCTGTATGTGTAATATGTAATTACTCCCTCTTAAACACGCCTGTAGCTACATTGTTTAGGCTACTTTTTTGAAAGCTAACCGCGTTTATCCTTAAGCTTTTTACCTGAAGCGACTTCTAATAAGCTACTACAGCTGCAATCCTCCCTGGAGGTTAAGTGTCTCAATCAATGACACCGTGAAGCAGTGTTGAGTACTCGAGACTCGGACTCGGTCTTGGACTCGGTCTCGAGACCGTATTTTAATGGTCTCGGTCTTGTCATGGACTCGTGTGCATTTTGACTCGGTATTGACTCGGACTCGAACATATTAGGAATCGGACTTATGCCCGAGTCCACTCGAGTCCCAATCAAAATATGTCATGATTATTACTGTATGTTAATGTTTCTTTAAATTGATGTATGATTGATACATCCAATGACTGGTGATTTTCTTGTGACTTGAGACGTTAGGCCAGCGACACACTGGATGCATGGCGCAAGCGTCTCAGCTGCGTGGCGTGACTGTTTTTAATTCGGCTCCCATGTTAACAGGTTAGAGCTTGCAGACTGCCTGCATGAGACGCGCATCCCAGGCGCAGCTCGAGCCGCGCGGAAAATGCGTGCATGCTAGAAATAGAACCGACGCCTATTTTCACGCGAACACGCGCGTGTTGGAAGCGTTTCCAGGCAAAATAAACTAGGAAAATATGTTTATATGTCACTTGTGTCATTATGTACACAAATACATATTAATTCATGACATTTTGATATTTGAAAGTCTATAGGTTGGCATAAATTCAGATATAAATGTAATTAAAAAATAAATAAATAAATAATTATCGATTTTCAAATATTGCACCTGTCAAACATACTCTATTTTGCAAGAGCCTGGTTTTTCGGCGGCCTCTCTCTATGTCACCTATAGCAGAAGCAGCGCGCTAGCGCTGCGTCAGACACGCTTCTGGTGTGTAAAGACACAGAAAACGCGAAGCAGCCACCACGCTTCTAGCACGCAGCAGAGACGCCACGCAGCCAGTGTGTCACCGGCCTAAGTTACCCTCCTGCCATCCGCCTGTAGTGATCCCGCTTTCCAGAAATCCACATTGCTACATTATTTCTCTCAACTGTGTTATTTTTACAAAGTAGGACAAAATGGTCACAGAAAAAAACAAATATTGTTTAATTAAATTATATAATGAATACAGACACAGACTGACTGTCTCAACACTAAACATCTCCCCCCAAAAAAATGTCTGACAGAAGGCATTGAACTTATATGGCATTTCATCCAGCTTTCTTCCCCTGGCACATACACACTTTTGCATGAAATTTTCCTGGACAGTCAGTCGGCTCTTGTGTGTATGCCCTCCGTAACTAAAAAAAACTTCGACTAGTGTGTATTTTACCCTGCATTAAAACCCACCATCCAGTGAAATTAGCATTAGATTATCAGTTGCTGTTACAGAAAGTGATGAAATGGTAACTTTTGTCAGTCCCTGCTTCCTCTGCACCAATAGAGAGAGTTTTTAGTTGGGGTGGATTGATCATGAGACCACATCGTGCTCGGTTGGGTAGCTGGATGGTCTCCTCACTTAATTTTTTGAAAAGTAATTATGCCCATCTTTAATCTTCACAACATCTAAAGTGCACATAATCCAAGACATTTTCAGGATATTAGCAGTCATTAGTTAAGCTTCAGGGTTAAAAGTTATGTAAAAGCTGTTACAGTTGAACATTTACAGGTATAGTGGTACAGTAATGTTACTTGTACTAGAAGTGTTATGTGGAATTACAATATAGAGTCGTACAGTAATGTTATGTGTACTAGAAAGGTTATATGGATGTGTATAGTGGTACAACGATGTTATGTGAAAATGAGCACTTAATATTGACAAGTAACAATTCATAATTCTAATAAAATTACCTTTACACCACATACTATGTGGCCCTTTTACCCTTTATTGTTTCCATCATACATTTTACATACTCTTGAAGATTTCTTTAGGTCTTGTCTCAGACCCAATCTCTCTGGTCTCGGTCTTGACTCGGACTCGACCCTTTCTGAACTCGGTCTTGACTCGGACTCGACCCTTTCTGAACTCGGTCTTGACTCGGACTCGACCCTCTCTGGACTTGATCTGGACTCGGACTCGAATGAGCCGGTCTCGACTACAACACTGCCGTGAAGATCGCTAGATTACCAGCCCAGATCTTTAACCACTAGGCTCCACCATCACCACTGCAAGGGTAAAACGAGGAGACTGGAGATTTAGGCCATGTTGGTAGTAATTAAGCACAGCTCATCCACACTGTCCATTGACGCTGCAGAAGAGGATTGCTGCTGTAAGCTCTTTGTCCAGTCAGCAGTGGAGGGGACTCATTTGATTAAAACCTGACCAGGAACAGTTACATAACTACATCCTGAGAGCGAGACGGCTCACTGTATCAGATGCACACACATCTGCCGCTTCACCCAGATGGAGTAAACAGACACGGCTGCCTGTTGAACATCTGCACATGTGGACTTCAGTGTGAATTGTAAAAAAAAAAGTTTCATACCTTAACACGCTTAGCCGACTGGTCCATTAGCGTGATGTAACTTTGCCAGCTTGTGATAATCACTCACCTGCTGTGCCCTCTATCAGCCTCGATTAGGTTTTGACTGTCTGGTGCAACCCTGCAGCCCAGGACAGCATGTTTCACGGCTGGATGGGTGCAGTTATAGTCTCTCAGCCGTCTGTTTCCATACTGCTCCTGATAGATGCCCAAAATAAACATAGACTACAACAGTCTCTCCTTATGATGGCTGTCATCTCGAGGTCATGTGTGTAGACGAACACCGTTCTTCAAATGTGGTAACCCATATGGTCATCATGAAAGAATGATGTATTTGTAATTTGAGCAATGTCATTTGATATATACACATAGATGTATATGTGTATGTCCTGCAGTTCAGTTACTGTCTTTTTCAGTAACCGAGAACCTTTGCTTTTGCACGATGCTGCATCCACTGCGATTACACAACAGTATAAAGTCTGATATTACTGCCATATTAGTTATTAACAAAGTGAGTAGTGTCAGCAAAACAAAAACATCACTTTGTACGATTTGAACCAGTTTTGTCAGAGGCAGACGTGTCCGTGTGAAGCAGCAGAAACCAGACACTCCATTAGACGCGGCCCTCATCGCTCACTGCCACGGTTTATTGACTCATGTGCCTTTTTTCTTAATCGACTTCCCCCGCAGCTCTTCACTGAGCACCAGACAGACCGCTTCAGCCCCATTACGCTGACTAATTGGTTAAACAATCAGACGGATAAAGGATTTTCTTGTGACTCTCAGGTGAAATCCACCGTATGACTGCACTTGTTTGAAGTCAGCAGATGACTAATGTTTCTAAACCTTGTTTTTCAGGCCCTTCAGCACGGATTCTTGAACTTTGAGACGTTCAACGTAAACGAGTATGAACATTACGAGGTAATGATGCCCTTCCGTCATGAAATGCTCATTAGGCGAACCAGCGTGCAGTGTTTTACCCAGAATTCTGTTCATTGCTCCTCAAGCCGGTTACATAATCAGGTTTATTTCACCAGGAACCGAAGACATTTTAAACTAATGATAATCTCGGCTTGTTCAGTTTGATTTAAATCACGCACATGGTGTGCAGCTCGCTGAAGTCCACGTCGCCTACCTGTGTTTATAATCTCAGCTATTCAGACAATCGCTGGAACAATTCATGCCAAATGAGCATTCAGTTGATTTGTGATTTAGTATTATGCACATTTTCCATCTTGTGGTAATCCGTCACCCGCTGTGCCCTCTGCTTTGAAGGGGTTACGACAGTCTTGTGCCTGCGGACCCATTATAAAACATACTCCATCGGCTGTTGTACAAAACATCCTGCCTCAGTGCTGTTGTGTTCTTTTTCCCTAAATCTTTATTCCTTTACGTCTCATTTTAACATATTTTCTCTGTCTAATTCTCTTTTTTTGGCCTTCAGCGGGTTGAGAACGGAGATCTGAACTGGATCATCCCAGGCAAACTTCTCGCTTTCAGTGGGCCGCATCCGAAAAGTCAAATTGAGGACGGTAAGGCTGCTTGCCATCTTTAAGCTGTTTATCTTTTATTTCAGCACTTTTCTCTACGTGATGTTTGATGTAATTCACTTATGTGACAGTAGAGGGCACCCTTGTTATAATAAACACTGTTGTCACAGATTCACACACACAGAACTAGAAAGTGCAACATTAGGTATTAGATATCATGATAAAAGTACTAGAGCAAATGGTTAATTTAGGGTTCATAGAGATCGAAGTCCTTCATTCTAAATACAAAACTTTTTTATTTTAAGTTTTTGTTTCTTTCATTGCATGTGAATGGACGTACTTCTTATTCTTGTGACAGCCAGGTTAACAGGAAGTTTATTATGTGTGTGTATGATATATATATATATATATATATATATATATATATATATATATATATATATATATATATATATATATATATATATATATATATATATATATATATAAACAAATTTAAATAATTATTTCATATATTATTATATCTAAATATGGGAATTATATTATGTATTTAATATTTATATATTTTAAATAAATATAGAATTGTTTTTTATATTATGTTTAAAAATAGGAAATATTTATATTTATATTTATAATATGGGAAATACATTACATATTTAATTATATATATATATATATATATATATATATATATATATATATATATATATATATATATATATATATATTGTTTTTCATTCAAACTGTCATTTTAATATACATATTTAGAGAACATTGAATTATTATTTCCCATATTAGTATATCTAAATATAAATAAAATAAATGTATATTTAACTACATAATTGTATTTAAAAACTTTTTTTTTTTTTAATAAACTCTCTTCTCTTGCATTGCAGGTTAATTGGGTGATTTGTTATGTATTCACTAAATATTTATGTTTATTTATTATAACTTAATATTTATTGATTGCAGTTTTAGTATATACACACACACACACACATACAACTGTATTCTTGTTATTTTATGTTATTCCTGTTCTTGTGTGTGGCAGGTTACCCTCTACATGCCCCCGAGGCTTATTTCCCATATTTCCGGAAGCACAATGTCACTACCATAGTACGCCTCAACAAGAAGATCTACGAAGCCAAGCGCTTCACAGACGCCGGGTTCGACCATTACGACCTGTTCTTCGTGGACGGCAGCACGCCCAGCGACGTCATCGCCAGCCGCTTCCTGCACATTTGCGAGAGCACGGACGGAGCGGTGGCCGTGCACTGCAAGGGTGAGACGCCACTTAAATCAAAGACATGGAAATAAGTCCACGCAAATGACAGCGTCGCCTCACTGCCATACTTATTTTGTGCAAAAATAGGATAATTGTTGGGAAAACGGCTTTGTTTTTATGTAGAATTAAACATTAAAATGCCCTATTATTGAGGTCGGACTCGACGACAAAGGTTTTTTATAGTTTATGATTTCACAGGAACTGAAAGCAAATCAAAATGTTCATTAATGTTATGGTAATGTGGCCTTAAGATACTTTAGAATTACATGAATGAGTCCCCCCAAAAATTTCCTAAGAACAGTTCATTTATAATAGATAATTTTACATAATAACACTTGTATTTTAAACACCTAAGACCTTTTTCCAACCAATCACAGCGGGTTTGGGCCGGACGGGGACTTTGATTGGCTGCTACCTGATGAAGCACTACCGCTTCACGGCTGCTGACGCTATCGCATGGATCCGCATCTGCAGACCCGGCTCTGTTATTGGACCCCAGCAGAATTACCTAGAAGAGTAAGTCCAAACATTTACCCACAATGCACCACTTTTGGGCTCTTTACACCTCCCTGAGGCTTTTTTCCTCTTTTTGTTGTTCATTACATTTACATAATGTCGACGAGTGCTCTAACTCTGGCTCAGAGTCATGTATTTTCAAAAGCGTAAGAGAGTTTTTTTAAAAGAGCACTCAGATCACGCAGATCAGGAAGGACAGCTGGTGTTCCAGATCTGTCATCTGACTTCTGTCATGTCTGAGTTAAAACAGCACCGGTCATGTGAAGGCCAATTAAAGCAATTAAAGCTGATCTCAAGTGTTTTCTTGGGCTAACACAATGCTGTGGTGGAGAACGTTATCTTCAGGCATATTTTCCTCCTTAGGCCATTGTGAGATGTTTGAGATTCCTTTCCTGCTTGCTGGACACAAAATGTCCCTTATCTTGTATTGGCATTGAATGCATGGTTTCGGTCTGATTATTATTTGTGCAAAACAAGATATGCACAGGACATTGATGGGGAAATGTACTATTTGTACATGTACAGGAAGCAGGCGAGTCTCTGGGCGCATGGAGATATTCTCCGCTCCAAGCAGCAGCAGTATGAGGACAGATCCGTTCCTCACCTCATCTCGAGTATGGACGACCTCTCCATCAACACCTCCATCTTTAAATCACACAGCTTGGACCGTATGGAGGAGGTAAGGCCATTTTTATTATTTGAATTAGGGATGCACAATATAACCTAAATATAATATAATAAAATATATTTATGTAAAAAGAAATATAATAGTATACAAAGTATACATAACAATATAAAAGAAATGTATGTAATTATGAAACATTTATTTAAATTAACAAAAAAAAAACATTAAAAAAAACTTATTTTGACCGATATACTTTGCATGCAATACTGTAAATCAGATTTTAGACCTTTGTAATAATTATTAAAAGGTATATAAACTCAATTCATACCTTAATGGAATTAAGTCAGATGTTTACATGTTCTCTAACTCTCAACAGAACGATTATGTGGAGAACGATCTCGGTATGACGCAAGGAGACAAATTGCGTGCCTTAAAGGGTCGACGGCAACCGAAGTCTGCGACCACTGGAGCCATAAGGTAAGACGCCGTTGGTTTGGACTTCTGCATTAATATGTTTAACTATAGCAAAACCTGAAACCTCCACCCTGTTGCCACACTGAGAATGCAACTCTACTTGTTGCATTTTAAATTGCATTAGGAGTAGGGATGGGCGATACCACATATTTTCCCTGATACGATACCGATACATTTAATGGCCAGTATCATACGGTACCGATATCGATACCAATATTTCTAAAACTGAACTTTTAGATTATGAAATTTATTTAATTATTTTAAGTACAATGGGTAATAATACCCACTTAACTTTATATTTGAAATGCAATTTAACATTCAATATTTCTTAATTGCAACTTATTATGTTATATTTTTGTTTACACATGGTTAAATTATGTTTACTGTAGTGGTAACCATGTGTCATTGTCATAAGGGACTGCCAGTAATAGGCTGTTGCATGCATAAAATGTAACCTGTTTATTCGGAGAGTGTGTGATTTATATTAACAATACAGAATAGAACATGAGCAGTATGAACTTTTAACATTCAAATTTAAATAAATGTACTGCACAAACTAGGGTACGATTTCAATAGGTTTAATGTGAAATAACTCAAACATATAGCCTATGTTTTTTCTGCATTGTTCTGGGCTGCCTTTTCCAAAAACATAAATGCTTTCTTATTATTGGCTACTCTTGAGACACGCAGCTCTATTTAAATGCACTGTCGGAAGTGAGTGAATGCTCTCTGTAATTGATTGATTCTGCCTTGCAACATTTGCGTGTGTTCAGATAAGCAGGAAAATCCCTTCAACACAATTATATAATTGTCCAATTTAGTATCGATATTTTTTATTTGAGCATCGATACTTTCGATACTCGCATCAGTATCGATGTATCGATACTTCAGGATCGATTCGCCCATCCCTAATTAGGAGGCATTTCGTGATGCAGTATTCTATTCTGGGCCTGAATTGCAACCTGGACATAAAAAGCAAAGCTGTTCTTAAGACCAATATCACCTCTTCTATTCAGGTCTCCATGTACTCACTGTGATAAACCACATTACATAAATGACACTCGTTCTTTGCGTTCATGAATGAAGCCTTTTATTACGACTCTTTCAACTTCCATTAGTATTTAGCTAAGTGAAGAGCTAAATGATGCCAGGCCACGGTTAGTGTTTCCAGTCCACTCTTAAATGCAAGACACAGAGCTGAAATGAATACAAAAGAACAGAGTGCTGATGTACCAGGCGCTGAGCTGGTTGGCATAGTAACTTGGTGTCTTGGAAAGATGCTGAACCCTTAAGAAACCGTCTGCTTTCTGCTTTTTTATTGCTGATTTTGAGAGTCCTGAGTTTGAAATGGAACAAAAGCATAAAGCTAATTGCATACAATGCAGTGTATAATGTATACTGTGTACTAATTTTAGAACAAAATAGTATACAAATGTTTAAAATGTGACTGTACTAATTTAAGAGTAGCTGGTTAAGTAATAGTAGTAGTTGTAGTAGTTGTAGTAATAGTAGTAGTACCTGAGGATCTGGGTATTTGATGCATACTAAAAATAAACACACTGTGCATAGTAATCCAGTTTAAAAAATGGCTTAAAATCACTTGAATACTAGTAGATTGCTTATTGCATGCTATGCAGTGTAAATGCATACTGTGTAGTGTTTTTAATAAAATAGTATGCAAAGTATTTTAAACATGATGTCACAACTTTGTGCAAACATTACCTCAGAAATATGTGTAGAATGTCAATTGTATGCACTGCTTTGTGAGATAGTATTTTATAGTATTTTTAAGTTTGCTCTGATTGTATACAGCATAGTTTGCAAATGTAATGGACAATCTGGGTATTTAATTCATACTAAAATACACATATTGTGCAAAGTATGCATGCTGAATACTAATTTTGTTTACTGTGTTTAGTTTGAATGGTAGTTTTAAATTGATTGCTTATTGTATACTAGTGGTCGACCGATATATCGGCCGATATTTGGCATTTTTCAAATATCGGCAGCGGCCGATACGTTTTTCTGCTTGGTCGATGTGTTCGAGGCTCTGCTTGTATACTGCACAGTTTAGCAAATGTAGTAGATAATCTGGGTATCGATTGCTTGCTAAATATGTACATAGTGTGCACATTATGCATGTGACATACTAAATTATTTTAAAAAATAGTATGTAGTACGCATCATTTTGTGATTCATTTGGAACAGACTCAAAGACATGAAGATACACACTAGGTCTGCATCTGAGCCTATCATGTAACTTTTTCTTCCAAGTTTCAGTCTGTTCACTTAAAAGACCATAACAGAGGTAATTTACATACAGAAGTCTTAATGGTAAAATAACACAACCACCTGGAAAAATGGTTATGTGGCCAGGTTAATCTTATCAAACTTCCATAAATGAACATAAAAAAAATTATGCTTTGCGTAAGCTGTTGGCTCACTACACTAGCTTTTTTACCTCAGACCTCTCCAAGTTTATAAAAATAGCACAAGGAACAAACACAACCTACTTGCTCTTGCTGTTTTACATACTTCAGCCACTCAAAGACAAATTATACTCTGGTATATCTTCAATTTCAGCCCATCCTTGCACAGGGACCGAAAATGCTAATAAAACATGACCTTCAAGTACCACTCGATGAGAACAGGACGCCGCATCCTTGTGTACATGATGATGTCCTTAATAATTAGAACAGGCCTTGTTTTAGCACGTTTAACCAGATGTAAATTAAACACCCCCTCTTGAGCAAATGCACAGTCCTTAATTAATTTTCCATGAAGAGCGGCGAGTTAAAGAGGCCTCTCGGACATAACTGGCCCTCCTACTCTTCCTGTTTCAGCTCCTTCTCTCAAGAATGAAGGATGAGCTCTTGGCAAATTGGTTTGTTTGGTGTTAGCTGATAGAGAGAGGGAAAGTGCTTGGTTTCATTTTTGACCATTTTTTGTACAGATATAGTAATTTATTATATTTCAATTGTGTATAAAATCATGAAGTTATTTTTTCATATTACATTGATTCTTGTTTTTTCATTTAAATGTTTTGTTTGTCCAACATAACTTAGAAAAGGTCAATCTTGCAAAAGATTATTAAGCATTTGCTAGTTACTGTTAAGAAATATTTACCTACACTGAGTTTTATTTTGAATGTTAAATTACTACGTATAATATGTAATACTGCATTTTAAACAAAACAGTATATATAATTTTATTTTAATCAGTTAATTTTATAATTTTATTATAATCATTTAGTTCAGAACTGATTCAAAATTATTTATAAAATATAAAATGTATGCATGCGAGTGCATTTTAAAAAATTCATTCTAGTGTTCTTGTGAAAACCTTAGCTCTTGAAATGTTTGCACAATATTGACATATTCGATAGTTTTCTATTTCTTTTTAATTTGATAATAATTAATGAATCAGATCATTTTCATCACTTCTTTTTACATTTTGTCAGTTATTTCATTGAGATTAAACGGAGTCAAAGAGGAGTTTCTGGAGTGGGTGAAAGAATAAACCATGTGGGAGATTGTGATTAGCGTCAGGGAGGGCAACTGATAGAGAAAAGAGCACTGAAGAACGAAGACCTGAAGAACCTGACACTGACACTGAAACTAAAGAGAAAACCGAAAAGATTTCTCAAAACTCTGCGATATACAAGCAGACAGCTTTTCTATATTTATATGGAGCATTTGCTCTGATTACTAGGCCACAGCGCCAACTGGCTAAATTCCAGAAATTCGTGATCCTTGCCAGTGACTTTTCCTGTTTTATTTTTACTCAAACAAAGCACTCTTTAAAACATAATGCTCTGGTTCTGTTGTTGTACAGAGTCAAATAGAGGTGAATTTCCGAAATTTTCCAAAAGTGTTTGGCAAGAACATTAGAAATGTACTTGGGAACTTTGGTAATTATGGACAGACAGTCTGGCACTTTTGATTGAAGTCTGTGTTTGGGGTAATTTTATTTATTTTTTTGATCAAATGATAACTTTGTAGGCAGACTTATGGTAGCCGCTCAGATCACAGTATCTTGTTTATTCAGTGCACTTTTAAATAACTGCAGAGCTGCTTTCGCTTTCTTTTGACTTTAAATTCACCAACTTCCCTTTAAAGGAAATCTGAAATCCCAATGATATCTGCCTTGCTTTTACAAATTTATTAAGACGAGCAAAACTAGATCTGTGCTTGAGAACTTCAGTGTCCTATTGAATTTTTGATTTCAGCTGATTTTGTGTCTGTACTTGTGTGTTTAACAGCAGAGTGAAACCAGAAGCCACTGGCCAGGGCTCCATCTCCCCCCTCAAATCCTCTAAAGTCCCACCATCCTCCTCCATCTCTGCCTCTGCCAAACGAATTGGCCGCTCTTCATCATCATCAACCAACCTCAAGAGGTAAGCCTGACATCCCTCTTATCAGCTTTCCTCAAATCTCCTCTGTACTTTCCATTTCTTTCTTCCTCCTGCTTATTACCTCACTCGTCCAACTCTCTCTTTGTTGCATATTTATTTCCAACTCTTTTATATAACTTATTCCTTCTTTTTTCTTTCTCTCCTCCTCTATTTCATGTCCTCCCAGCTCCCTGGTGGCCTTCTTTCCTCTCTGTGATTACCCTATGCTATGAAACAGAAAGCCATAAATGCAAGGAACCAAGTTGGTTTCAAGCGACTCATTCCCTGCGGTTTATATAATCAGATATCCAGAGTCATATCACCTACATACCACTCTATAACTCTCTCCAAACCAGCACCTATCGGGTCATAGCCATATATTTTTGGACCAAGTGCATGCCCTCTACTTTCTTGTACTGTTCAAACCATGTTGAAAAACACTTTTTAACAGTCTTTGGACTAGGGCAGGGTGATTTAAACTTTAATGTTTGTATACATTAAAAAACACACAGTGTTATATAGAGTGCAGAAGCATTAAGTGCGCTGTGTAAGCGTGTTACTGTAGTTCTAGACTAAATGTCAACATGCATTTACTCATCTCACTTGCACAAAACAAATTCAGTATTCCTCAAAAAGAATAAAAACAATAGTGCCCAACCGATATGTTTTTTTTTTTGGGCCGATACCGATATAAGGGAGTAGAAATAAAAATAAGAGTGGATACCGATATATCGGCCGATATTCTTTGTGTATATTATAGAACAGTACCAGTCAAAAGTTTGTAAACTTTCCCATTTGTGTGTCCAAACTTTTGACTGGTACTATATTAGGGATGTTGCGGTGACGGATTTTTTCCACTGGTTAATCGACGTGTAAAAAAAACGGTAATCCCGGTGTCACCGGGGTTGCGTGTTCGTGCAGACGTGCACACGTCTCCATTTACTTTCACTTTAATTAGCGGCAATTCAGTAGCATTTGTTTGAATTAATCATGGGTTAATTTATTTTATTCTTAATAAAAATACACAAAACAATAAGACACTCGCTTGTATTGCACGCATCTTTATTGCAAAATGAATAATAATTTAACACACCATGCAAAAACTAAACAAAAGCACTTATGAAACACCTTTAAAGTGCATTTATTAACAAAACGAACCACTGCACACATCGTGCAAGTATCAAACAAGAAATTATATAAAAAAAATTCACTATTCGTTAAATAAAGTGCCTGCCTTTTTCAGCAAAAAAAAAAAAAAAACACCGCAAAACCATCGAATATGAAATGAACGAACTCCACGCAAATGCACCACTTATCGAAGGCTGTGTTTGTGTGTCAGGCTTTTGTGGTCGATTTTTGGCCGCTGGACCCATCTTGGCCGCTTCATTTTTTTGGTGTGCTTGAAGATGTGCGTGTAAATTCGAAGTGTTACCTCCGGATGCTGCCACTTTCATCAGGCAAAGTTTACAGGATGCGTCGTTAACGTTTTCAGGTTCCCTGTTGGCATTTGGTTTGAATCCAAAATATTTCCAAATAGGTGCTTTTGCATTTCGCTTTGAAACCAGATCTTCTGCCATCCTTTGCCAGTTAGCTCGCCTCACTCTCCTCAAATGATAAATGAAATCGGACACATGCTGCTTTACTGTGGCGCTCGTTCCGCTTACGCTAAATTACGAAGGCACGTAGTCACTAACTGAATTAAGTGCTTTATTGCTATAGGCTAAAACTTCAACGCGATGGGGACGGTGCCGGTGGTCAAGTGCTATGACCGGTAGGTGGGTTAAACACCGTGTATCACCGGTAACACCGACTATCGCAACAAGCCTATACTATATATAGAATACAGTATATACATAAACACAATATATATTTATACATAAACACATTTTTTGCAATGATCACTCAAATCTAATGATAAAACGCTTATAATGATGTGACAGAGATATGTAATGTAATTCAACTTTATTTATTTCACTTCTGAACATTCTTTCACGGATTTGCGCTTACTATCTTCACACACAGATGAAACTTACTAGAGAAGTGTGAAATAATATAGGGGAGCGCGGGGCACAAAGTAATGCAGGGTTAGTTTTAACACATTTGTTTTACCATTGCAAAACTTGAATTCTGGTGTAAGAAAATTTTTCACCTGCATTTGTATTATTCGCTGATTTGCTCAAATGCTCACATAAAGAAACCATTTTAAATGTTTAAATTGCGTGTTTTAATAATGGCATAATTTAATGATCGACTTCATTGAATCAAACATAAATTTAAAGAGACATGGATACTTTGCTGAATCAGTATTGCATTAAAAACAATATTTATGATTAGAAAGATTGTCAGTATATAATAAATCGCCCAGCCCTGTTTGATGTCTTAAACAGCAGAAAATACAGTGTAGTCCAGAATGCATGCAGTTCCTTGTCCCATCATCAGATAGTTTCTCTGTGTCCTGCAGTGTAGATATGGGTTATGAGTGTGTCCTCCCCGTCCTCCACCCTTCATGTGTGTTTCCCTCCCTCCCATCCTCCAGCACCAGGTTAGCCAGCTCTTTGGGTAACCTGTATGAACCAAATGGCGAAGCCAACAGCTCTGGGAAACCGCCTTCCCCTTCTTCATTCACTTCCTACCCCGTCCGCATGGGTTACAGCAGCCCGATCACCACCCACAGTTACCACTATGAGGTCAACAACAATCAGCATAACAGCACCAGCACGCCGAACAGCAACGGGGTAAGCCCAAGCAGCGGGGTAAAAACCCTGACCTACAACCTCAACAACACCAGCCCAAGTGGACCTTCCACCAATGGAAGGCTAGGGGCCAGTGAACAGGGGCACCACAGAAGCCCCCCGACGGGGCTGAGCGGGCTCTCGGCACGATACTTCAGTCGGTCCATTCCTGTAAGTCATCTCTCCTCCCATCAACCCTCCCAAGATGCACACACAGCAGCAGCATTTCAAAAAATGTAACATGGTAACTGTCGGTTTCTGCCAAAATGCCATAGTTACTAATAATATGTCAACAATATAATATGACATATATATATTTATATAACCCTGGACCAAAAAAAAGTCTTAAGTCACTGGGGCATATTTTTAGCAGTAGTCAAAAAAACATTGTATGGCTCAAAAATATAGATTTTGATTCGTAATATGCATTGCTAAGAATTCATTTGGACAACTTCAAAGGCTATTTTCTCAGTATTTAGATTTTTTTGCACCCTCAGATTGTAGATTTTCAAATAGTTCCATCTCTACCAAATATTGTCTGATTCTAATATATATAATACATCAATGGAAAACTTCTTTATTCAGCTGTCAGATGATATATAAATCTAAATTGACACTTAAGACTGGTTTTGTGGTCCAGGGTCACATATATGTGTATGTATGTATGTGTATATATATATATATATATATATATATATATACATTACTCAAATTAATACACTTGTCTTTATTCACAAAATATTTACAGAAAAATCTAAAAATGAAAAGTGAAGATATTATTGAAAGAAAGTAAAATTGAAATGGTTTATAATTGTAATTTGATTAATTTATAAAGTGAGTATAATTGTAAATACATAATTGTTTTATTGTATTAAATGTATTTAATGTATTAAATGTATTATTATAATATTAATGTAATATAAAATGAAAATGACAAGAACATAGAAACATTTGTGCTACACATTGAGTGTGTGTGTGTGTGTGTGTGTGTGTGTGAGTAGGGGTGATTGTGTTACTTGTGGTCTTTTATGTGATTTGTGTGATGATGATGTTGTATGTATTTGTGTGGTGAAGCCCAAGACAAATTTCAGCTTGTGGACAATAAAGTGACTAAACTAAACATTTCTAAATCATTTAAAATTTAATGAATTCATATATACATTTGATTTATGTACATTATAATTAAATATAAAAGCTAGATACCTAATTTTTCTGTTATCAAAGTTATATATATATACATACATATATATATATATATATATATATATATATATATACATATATATATATATATATATATATATATATATATATATATATATATATATATATATATATATATATATATATATATATATATATGATGGGAATGAAATGTGCAGAAATTTACTGAAATTATATAAAAAAATACTTATTCACTAAATAACTTGAAAAAAGGTTTGCAACTACAATATTTTTTTCAATGAAATGAATGTAATTTTAAATACATAATTAAATTTTTTTTTTGTAAAATATATTTTAAAAACATAGTAAATGTTGAAGAACTATTGTTCATTTGTAATTCATGTTCACTATAGTTAACTAATGTCAACTAATGAACCTAATTGTAAAGTGTTAAAAATAGTAATATAAATTCTGTCTAGTTTTATTGTGTTACTTTCAGTAAAAGTGGGCTTATTTTATTGGCTTGTGTTTTTTAAGTTCAGTATAATTAAAATTGAGTTAAATTTAAAAAGTCTCACAAAATAACTTTATATTATTTAATAACATTAAATAACTGCATGTGCATGTTATACTGCATGTGAACTGCATGTGCAGTTTCAGTTTTTGGCCAGAATTTTAATTTCGGTGCATCCCTATTACATTTCTAAATCTGGAATCATCTTAATCTGCTCAAACAAGATTCCTTATTATAGTCATAGCAGTGGTGTTTTATTGGAAACTGTGGTTACCATGGTACATTTTTCTTCTTCAAACTCCTTCCTACCCCACCCTGATCTAACATGTAACAGTCTTATTTTTTTTAAACACTTATCTTAAGCATGTTGCATGTCCTCAGTTTTTACCAATTACACACTCACGTGCACACTACTCACTTCTACTTCTACATCTCAGTCTGTGTAGCATCTGTCCCTAGTGTGTTCTCATAAAGCTCTTACTCAGATGACCTAATTACAATTGTCAAATGTGCTTTAATCGAGTGGTCAGGATGAGACTCATTTTTCGTTTTAAGCTAATCCCTCACCCTTTAACTCTGTGAGTGCATCCCACACTGATGCTCTGAGGAAAAGAAAATTAATACTAAATTAACAGATATTAAAAAGGCCGAGCAGGGATTCATACAAAGGATTTAAAATGTAGCTAATGTACTAACGGCATCTCAGTGCTGCTGTTTGAAGCAAAGGGAGTGGAGTCCTCGGCAAAATAATGCTACAATATTCAGCATTTGTTTGAATCCGTCATTTTAGTATAGTTACACCTTTTATTAGAGCTATGATTCAGAAAGCAAGATGTCGTACAGGTCTAGAGTTATTAGAAACGTTTGACCGATGCAGTGAAAACGCATTGTGGTATCGCGTGACCTGAGGGCACTCAGGCCGGACAGAAAGGCCATGTGTTTAGTTTTTGTGTTCTGTTGTTCTTGGACCGTCTCCACACCGCTTGGAAGTTGTCTTGTTGGAAGGAGTTCGGTGGTTCCCCTTACAATTTCCTGTTGGTGCCTTTTGTCCATTGTGAGTCAGGGATTTTTACGCACATTTCTCTGTACTGCACTGCTAATCATGTGATTTCACAAATTCCTAGGCTTTCTAGACTTTCATTTGTTTATGTGATTGATGATTGGCTCATCTCATCACCGTTGTGAAGTGTAGTGTGCTGTCTTTGTTCAGAACATCACAACTCCTACACATATAGCAGCAGTGACTCAAGGTTTCGCTGCAGTGATGATAAATATCAGTTTTTCATCTTGCTCTGGTAGCAGCACTGCGTTCTGTTAAACTTTCATCCTCAAAGGGAGTTCAGTTGATGGCGATTGGAGCCGTCTTCTTTACTTTCATTACAGTCAAGATATCATCAGTTTCTTGATGCTAAAAATTGCAACTTTGGGTCATATTAAATTAGCATAAAGCTTCTCAGCATTGTCATGTTGTTGGACTTTTAACAAAACTAAAAATGAAATTAAAAAAACACTTTTTTTTAGAATGTTCTGCACTTCAGAATTCTGTGGAATGATTTTAAACACTGTATAATGTGTTAAATGGAGTGGCTAGAACTATATATTCAGGTAACTGAAAGCATGATCAAATTTGTTTAATAAATTAAATTATATTTAATAAGCTAACATCTGTAGATCGTGCAGAACTTGTGAACGACTGACATTCCAGTTCGGTGGAATCCTGTGAGGCTTCCTGTGATATTCCTAACGTTTGCCTAGATATTTTAATCAGATGTTCAAACTGCGTTAAGTAGCTCTATGCACAACGCTTTACAATTTTGAACGAATGCAGTTCTGTGTTGTTATAACGTTAATCTAACGTTTGTAAGTAGATGACACAAAAAAGTGCTTTCTTTTGCTTTGTTAGGTGTTTTATGTGTAGATGATGATATCAATAACAAAACCCTTTATGTTAGTGCTCATAATGAATTTACAAACTAATCTGACAGGGTTACTTTAGCGAGAGATATTCAAATTTGGTTACTGATTTTTCATTACAAAATCATGAGATTTAAGATGTTTGCAACCAAGCTGAAATGTACACATTCATCAAGATATTCCTATCAGAAGTTTAAACATCGTTAAGTAGCGGTATGCGCAACATTTAACAAATTTTTAATGAATGTGATTGTGTGTTATTAGAACGTTGTTAAAACGTTTGTAAACAGACAGGGCAAAAAAAGCCTTTTTTTAGGATGTTTGCAATCAAGTGGAAATTCACAAATTCATCAAGATATTCTTATTGCATGTTCATACAACGCAAAGTATGCTAATATTGATCGTTGATCAAACGTTTCTAAACGGACGACACAAAATAGAATAAAATCCGTTCTGTTGCTTCCCATTTGTCTGCTGTACAATTTGTTTTTGTTGCCCCCTGCTGTGGTGCAATTATGAATAATTAGCATTCAGCTATGCATGTTCTACACCTGACTTCTAACCTAAGTGGCTTTTTTTCTGCACAAAGTCTACCCAAAACACACACACACACATTTATTCCCCCTCTCCCTAGCTTTGACTTTTTATGCTCATCTCAGCCTCATTTACATCAGAGAGGGATGTGATAGTAATGTCTCAGTCTGGCTTTTTAGACTATTATTTAACTACCCTCTGCCATGTTATTTTCTGTAATTACGTTCAGCATCGTAATCATTTCATCTTCTGTTTTTTCCCCCTCTTTTGCAGTCCCTTCAGTCTGAGTATGTTCAGTACTAAAGCTGCCACCTTCTGCTAACCCCCGTCCCGTGCTGCTGGCCTGGTCCTGACCCGTGACACCTTCACTGTGACCACTGATTTGCTGACTTCTTGTTGTAAAAGGGGAACGAAGCCAAAAGGAAATGTTTAGAGACGTTCTGAACTGTCAGCCTCATGGTCTGATACCTCTTGCTATGACAGGGCTGATCTGGAATCTGCTGCATGCTTTTAAAACGACACAAACTTGGCTTGCTCGTCCTTTCAAAACTTATTTTCTTTTATTTTTTTAAGAGATACTCTCCATAGTTAAATATTTTTAGATGATGAATTTTTTTACTATTTTAGTCCTATTTTATCTACAGTTCTTGTACTCGACGACAAGGTTTGTTAATATTTGTGCATCTTTGGATTAGGAAATTTGTTCTGATATAAATATCTGACGTTTTTGTCTCCTGAGTGTATTAACTAAGTAACATATCAAGTACGAGGGCTATATTTGAAAGGTGCAAAATGGTTCGATAGCTACATATCATCTTAAAAGGGATTTTTTTTTTTTGTCCACGAAAGCCATAAAGAGTATATGTTTTCTTCATTTGGGGATCTAAGGGGGGTTTGTCTCCATGCAACGGATGATGGCTAATGAGACCACAAACAATCTGTAAGCAAGCTTATTTTTCTCTGGAAAATTAAGGGCTTTGTTTGTTCAGTATGAACGGTTGTAACAGGATGGACTTTTTTCCCATCGTTGTGATATAATGTGCGCTATTATTAAACTAATACAGATATAAGGTTGTACGTGTTTCAAGAGCATCAAGGGCTGTTGAAAACACAACCATCAACACTTCACTTTTAAGGAGTGTCCATTTCACCAGCGCATCTGAAATATAACAACTCAGAATGTACGAGTGAGTTACAAGCGTTTGGCTATTGGTTTTAAAATGCATGGTTTTTGCATAAAACAGCTCAAACTGCTTAAAATATACATTAACAATGTAATTAATCGCAAACTTTAGTAAAATAGATGAGCTTAAGTGTAGAAGGTGATATGCATAACAAAACCTTTTATGTTAGTGCACATAATGAATGTACAAACTGATCTGATTGCGTTTTTCCAGCGCTTGTGTCTCAAATTCAATTATTTTAGGATGTTTACAATCAAGTGCAAATTATTTATCGTATAGAGTTCTTAAAGGTGACCAGCAGGGTTTAAACTAAAACCTTCAGAATTACTTCATGCAAAAATGACAATAAATTCAGCCTCATGTCATTCCTTACTTGACCTAATTTTTTCTCTGAATTATAAAATAAGATTTTGCGCAATTACCGTATTTTTCGGACTATAAGTCGCACCTGAGTATAAGTCGCATCAGTCCAAAAATACGTCATGATGAGGAAAAAAAACATATATAAGTCGTACTGGACTGGATGTCAAATCTGATGCAAAATGTCATAAAAACAATTGGATGTATTTAAATGAAATCGTGGTGTTACAGTAGAGAGGAAGCATTCTGCAAATTGCAAAGTACATTGCATTTAGTTTATCACACTGTTGTACAGATTTGGTAAACTCCGGTATCATATTTCTTCTGAAAATACCAGCATGTTACTTATATGGTGCACATTTGGACCTCAGCAGCCTTATTTTTATTAAATGGAAAAGAGCAGCGTGAACATTCCTCCAAATATCATCTTTTGTGTTCCACAGAGAAAAGTCAGTCATACAGGTTGATATCAGTTGAGTAAATTATGACAATTTTCATTTTGGGGTTAAACTAATCTATGTGTTTCTCTTTGAACAATTACCCCAGTGCAAGTTTATGCAATTATATCTCAATGATTGACTTTTCTGCATCTATTAGTCCTGTAGCACTCTGTACATTCCAGATGGTGTTATGAATTATGTGTGTATATATATGTTTTGGGAGAATCGTATTTGAAATATTCTACTTCTTCGACATATACATGATGTAAACTAATCTATTGCTTAAAAATATAAATATCTATTTTTGGAGCAGTGTGCAAAGACAGTCTAACAATGTTAGAATGGTGTTTGCTTTTCAAAGACATGCAGACGTTAAATTTCAAAGTAGTGGGTTTTACATTATTCTGTTAAAATGTAAACACGATTTGAAAGACCAGAATAAATAAAAGACAAATTTTGCTTTAGTTTGTTCGTTTTCTTTCGTAATTTCTCTCAAGTGCAGATTTCTAATTAGTCTGCAATAGGCAATTAAGTGCTGTTTTGGTTGTTAAAAATACCCTTTTTCTTAACGGCTCCACAAAAGTAAATTAAGTGCCAGCTATACTCTCTCCCTGACAACCAACAAAGTGTGAACTGCGAAAATGGCCACACATTTGTGAACTGAAGTCTCATTTTGAGTCTATCTGGCAGGAGGCGTTGGGCCGTGGCCGTTTGGAGACAGCTGTGAAAATGGCTGCAAGTCGAGTGACATGAATTCGCTTAGTATTTCAAAATGTCACTCTAATTTTCTTCACAACTAGATGCTTGTATCCGTGTCGTGAATTTTCTCTTCTACCCATTTTCTTGAAACGGTTTTGTAGGCCCAGAATGTTCTTCTAAAGAAGTCACTCAATCTTAAGAGTTACTGTACTTGAACACTATCGCTGTCGTAGGTGTAATATAGTTAATTGAAACCGTGGCCTCGAGTTTTCCCGAAGCCCTTTCATTCAGCTTATGATGATGGTATACTATCTGTCTTTGAATGCACATTTAACTCGATAATCCACTCAAAGCAAATAGCAGGTTTCAAGGCCACTACACTTGTTATAATAATAGTGCTCAAGTATCTTGACAAAAGATGGTTGCTCTGTCTATACTGTACTTGATTGGAGCACTTGAGAAACAGATTAAGAAGATATACGTGCTGCACTTTTTAAGAACGATAAAGCTCGCAAGTGCTAACTTCCGCCAATGCGACCGTGTTTCCAGCATTATTATGCACTCAGTCTAGCCCGAATACCCTAGTTTACACGAACAAATGACTTTTATGATGTTTTTGGCGTCTCAAAACATAAAACACGATTAGAGTAGTTTGATTCCTGAATTTAATGAATGAAAAACATGGAATGCGATCAGTGTCCGCAGTCCGTGACTAGTGTTGTTCAATACAGTTCAAAACTCAGTTATTTTTAGTTAATCAAAAATGCACTGCATGACCGGTTGTAGTCCAATTCTTGAACAAATTACTGCAAGCTAATTATTTTTGTGAAATCAGAAATATACAACACGATCAGCGTAGTCCGATTCTTGACTAATGAGTCGCATGACTTGATTATCTGATTATTTTTAACGAATCAAAAGCACAGCTTTTTTTTACGATTATGTTTAGTGAATCGAAATGATACAGCGTCTTTTTCTTCTGGTTCTTTTTCGGTGTACAAAAAGCAATTATAAATCAAACCGAGTTGGTATCATAGGTTATTAATAATTGTCATGTCCGGTTTAATATTTTTCTCACTCGGCTGTACAGCTTTCATTTTATGAAACAGAGCAGCGTGAACATTCTGCAAAACATCTCCTTTGAATTGCACAGAAGAACGAAAGTCCTACCGGTTTGAAACCACGTTCAGTTCTTTTAAGCAAACTAATATTATTAAAGCTCAAATCAATAGCAGAGTCACACTGAGTATATTCGGATCCCGATTCTCTTCCTCTTGTTCCTGATGGTTCTCAATGGGGAGCTCATTATATGATGCTCCATTGATTATCACAGGCTCAATCCATTATGAATAATTACTTGCCTTCATGGTGATTGCGCTGCCTGAGAATAATGAACAACACGTGAGAATGCAGCGTGGGCTCCTGTTGATCTCAAGCCTCTCGTATTCTCACACACACACACACACACACACACACACATACACGTGCGTGTGCACACACATATAAACCAGGGTTCTCCACCGCAGCTTCACTAAAGGGAGCTGCGCTCTCTCATGCACACGTTCCTCACACAATGTGAGATGGGATAAGATGAGATGCCATTATCCGCACATCTCCCATCATGCCGAACGACACAGATGTGCCGCTGTCTGCGTGCGCTCTGGGACGCGGCTCGCGCATCTCCCTCGCCACCGTCTACTCCTTCATGTGCATTGTGGGAAGCGTCCTCAACCTCCTGGTTATCTATTTGGTGGTGACGTTCAAGAAGCTCCGCACAGCCAGTAATGCGTTTATCGTGAGCGGCTGCGTGGCGGATCTTCTGGTCTGTGCTTTCTGGATGCCCCACGAAGCAGTGGCCACCTCCACTGGGACATTTTTGGTGATTGGCTACCAGGCGTTCAAAGAAGCGCTGCTGTTTTTGGGAATCACCGTGTCGCTGCTGTCCCACTCGCTTATTGCAGTCAACAGGTATGTTTTGATCACCAAAACCCCTGCTGTGTATCAAAGCCTTTATCAGAAGAGAAACACCGAATGGATGATTGCAGGATCGTGGCTCATCTCCTTGGGCTCCTTGTTCCCGTGGATCACGTCCTTTCGGTACCCCCCCGAGAGGTGCCGGGACGCCGCCGACGCGTCGTTCGTCAAGGGAACATCGGTGTCTGTTTTGTCCAGTCGGTTCGCTGCTGGTACACTTGCGTTTACTATCATCGGACAGACTTTGGTGGTGGTGTACTGCTACTTTAAAATCTTCCGCCGAGTGCAAACGAGTGTGAAAAGAGTCAGTATTTTGAATTTCCAAATCGTGAACAACCTTCCTTATTCGTTCCCCAGAAAGGACAAGCGACTCGGTTTTTACGTTCTCGCAGTCTGCTTTATTTTTATTCTTACGACCGAGCCGATTTTTTGGGTTCTCGTGGCAGGACTCTTTGCCCCGGTGTCCGTGGTGCTTTGGACGTCAGCGTGGATTGTGTTCTGCACTATTTTCGTGTCCAATCCTTTTCTGTACACCTGGAAGAACGAGGAGTTTCGGAAGTCCTTCAGGTCTGTGATGAGAGGGGACTTCTTGCGGGGATCCACGGTTGGAGTCGAGCCCATCACCATCAATACTATTTCTCACATCTTCCCGAGACAAAACAGCCGCAGGGCATTTCTGGGTGAGATGAACTGAGCTAGACCTGAATGAAAGAAATTTCGCTCGTGCCTGTCCAAAATGCTTCTACTTTCTGCTGGTGATTTTTCAGTCACAATGAGCTGCATGTGTTTTGTACAGTTTTTGAAATATTTTTTTGTGAAAGTTGAAGTGTGAAGTGTTTTTTGCACAACTGTGAAGGCTATGAATGTTCAAATAAATCATAAAAATCTCAACTTGTGTCTCTTTTATATATATATATATATATATATATCAAATTTTGTATCAAATTAAGTGTTCTTTTAAAGAGTTTCAAAAATATTATAATAATCAAATAATTATATTTGAATTAATATTCAGTGTTTTTAATATTATTATAAAATACTTATTTTTTTATTTAGCAGCGTGTTTTAACTTGTCTAAAATGTAAATTATAGGCATATAAGTTTTATTTTAAAATTACATTAAGTGTATTCATATTATATAAAATGCTTATTTAATAGTGTATTTTAAGAGCACGCTTACTGTCAATAATATTCTTTTTATTTTTGAATTAATATTCATTAAGTATATTATTATTGTTTTTATATAAAATGATTTATTTTATTTAATAGTGCATTTGTTAACCGCTTGTTTAAAAAGTCAATTATATCAATAGGTTTCATTTTAAATTGATATTTACAGTGTATTAATAATATTAATATATTATATTTTTTATTTTATTTAACTACTATATTTCAAGCTTTAAAATGTCAATTACTGTCATATTTTGATGATGTAAAATGCTTAACATTTAATAGTGCATTTTATTTTAAAAGGCTGTTTAAAATGTAAATTAATTAATAATACATTTCATATATTTTTACACCATTAATATAATATATAATTTTTTTTTTTTTTTTTTTTTTTTTTAGTAAAAGTATTAATAATATTAGTAACATTTTAAATGTCTATTGTGTAACTTTTTTTTAAATATATATATACATATACAGCATACTGGTGAGATGTTCAGCACCATCTAATATGTTTTGTTGTTTTCTTTTCATCAAGCAGTCACAATATTATATATTTGAATCAGTGTAAGAACATCTGTGATGCAGTAAAGTTCAATGAAGAAACACTGACAGTGATAAAAAGCTATATCCGGTCATATCCACTCTTAAACTCTCGCTTACATAATGCTTGGGCTTAAATGTTAAAAACCTGAGGAAGCATCTGTGCTAACAATCCGAATGATTAAACTAATTCATGGAGAAATGCAATAAGTGGAAGACAGCATTATAAAACTTAATTTGGTATAAAAACAAAGTGCAATAATTTAATCATTTAAATTACATATGCAAATATTTTTTAACTGGATAAATCTTTCAATATATTTAAATGGCTAATTTATAAGAAGTAATTAAAATAAATAAATTACCACCGCCTCTACCTTCATGATTTGAGCTGCTTCTTGTAGATTAAGCGTTTCTGGGAATCTATTTGTTATATGCAGTCAATCACTGGCAGATCATAATGGAAATATTATCTTCAAAAAATACACAAAGTAATTTCCTGTAATTGAGAAGAAACCCCTTCGGGACAGCAGAGGGAGCCTGTGGAGGGAAGGAGAACACAAAACATTAAATGGGGAATTCCTCTTTGGCTTATATTAAGTACTGAGGAGGTGGATTATGATCCCTCCCCTTCGCCTATAAATTAGGACTAGGAATGAAAGAAACACATTAACTCAGTTTTATTCTCTTGGAGCAGAATAACACCAAAAGTGGACAACATGAATTCAGCTTTACTGCTGTCTTTGCTTCTACCAGTTGCAGGTAAGTTTAGACATTTATTTTAGGCTTTCTTGTAAATGTCAGGATTTAAACTACGCATGCAGAGTAACCTGAATATTTTAACATATTTTAGAGTCTTACCATCTGCTCTTTTCTCAGGCACTGCAGATTTATATATATATATATATATATTAGGTACCAAAGCAACAGTTTTAGTTTAATTGAACTAAAATAACCAGAAAAAAATGAAACCTAAATAGACATTTAAATAAAAACTACAAAATTTTACAAAAGCACAACACAATTACTAAAACTTTAAATAAAGCATTAATAAAAATGATATAAACTACAGTATCTCGATGCTAAAATGGCAAAGACTTGAATATAATATTCTTGTGACAAATCTTTATTAGTATTTTGTTTTTATTGAATTGTAATTTTTAATATAATTATGTAATTTTTTTAATCATAAAATAGTTTTGCCATTTTTATTGATCTCCCTCCTTTTTCTGAAAATTGATTTGACAGCACAAGACTCCCATATAACCGCATATGCAACTTATTTGATATTTTTGTATTTACATAATTGTGTATTTTGATGTTTCCTCTTTAGTAAGTTGCTTCATGAATGTGCATTTTTAGTTAATGATCCAATATTTTTTTTACTATTTGAATATTGTGAGCATTTAAAACTAAATTCTCTATAATATATATATATATATATATATATATATATATATATATATATATATATATATATATAACACTGCTATTTAATTGCATATTACTCAAAACTGCCAAATTATTTTAAACCATCATTTTAAAACTAAGATTTACTGATGAGTTCATGATGAACTAATGTGCAATGTTCTCTTAAACAGTTGTTTCCCATGTACTGGACCTGCCGCCCAAAGTTCTGTTCAAACTGGGTGACAGGAGAGAGTTAAGATGTAGCATGTCATCTTGCCCCGGGAAGGTGAAGTTTGTTTGGAAGCCATTAGGAGACAAACCGATATACGCTACTATTAAAACACAGGACAGTGTATCTGTGCTGGTCTATGACAATGTGAAAAAGTATCACGAATACTCCTTAGTGTGCAAAGCAACCTGTGAAAAGGAGACAAAACAGGCGACAGCAACGATTCAAGTTTATTGTGAGTTCTTTTTTCAATTTTAATAAACTTCAGCTTGCTTCATAATGCACTGTTGATGAAGACCGGGGGAAGTTGTCACACTTTTTTAGTAAATATTTCTGAAGGGTATGTTTAATACTGGTTTACTTATGGATTTAAAGCAATTTAAGACTGAAATCATTCATGTGAAAGTAAACATTTAAAAGGTAACCATTGTTTTGGCTAATTTGTGTATTAAGACCTTAGGTTTCTATTGAAATATGTGACATCTGGCCCCGGTCTCTTTTATTCATTTATTTTAAATGCTACATATGAATCACGTAAAAAAAGAAATTTCTAAACTTGTTTTTTCTTGTCGACTCATATTTGAATCTTGGAATCCATTTCAGCTTTTTCAAGAAACCCAGTAATATCTGGACATGACAGCTTGAAACTGGGTGAGAAAAATGTCCTGCGCTGTGAAGTGTCTTCTGTACACCCTCCGGAGTTACTCACAGTGCAGTGGCTCTATGAAGGTGAAGTTCTTCAGACTAATGAGGGAGAACCTGAGAGTAATTACATATTCACACCTTCAAGTGAGGATGATGGGAAGGTGATAACATGCAGAGCATCACTTAATGTTGATGGTATACCACTTGATGAGAAGACCAAGGAGACGTCTGTACACATGACAGTTTTCTGTAAGCTACACTTACATATATTCACATAAACTATGTTTTAATTAAATGGATGTGGGAATCATACTTCCTCTCTGAAGATGACGACCAATGATTGTTCATTTTCCCATTGCTTTCACAGCTGCACCGCACAATGTTAAAGTATCTGGAGCGACCGCCGTCCCGCTGGGATCCAGTTTAAATTTGACCTGTGAGGCCGAGGGCGAGCCAAAGCCTGCGTTTACATGGACCGCTCTCAAACCAGATGGCCAGTCTGTGGAAATGGGAAAACATCGAGATCTCCTCGTACATAACGTGTCCCTATCAGATGCTGCTACTTACCAGTGTGACGTTAGAAATGACTTTGGAAGCCAAAGGGCCAATGTTTCAGTAGTCGTTCAAGGTTAGTGGTTCATTTAATTCTTAAAAAATCTTGGTCAGAGATAATAGCCTTGTTGGTAGCCCTCTAAATCTCTCCCAGTTTCTGGGAGAATAAATAAATGCAAAACTGCCACAAAACTTAATGCCTAATTTCGAAACATTGCTTTGTTCCCAATTAATTTGTTTTTTTTTATTTTTTGGCAGCACCTCCTATGAATACCCTGATTGAAGCAAGTCCACAATCCATTCTGAAGGAAGGAGAATCTGTGAACATTTCCTGCAAGTCCAGCGTAGTCCCAGTGACACACGTGGTGCTCAGCAGCAGGGTGAATGGTGCAAAAATAGAGCTAGCGTCTAGTAAAGAGGCTGAAACATCATTAGCCCTCCTCTCTGTCAATCTGACCGACTCTGGAGAGTTTGTGTGTGAGGCTTTCAATGATTATGGCAGTCAGGAGACTACTCTCAATCTAACTGTTGAAGGTAAGACCTTGAACGTCTGGGAATAGTGGATGTTGTTGGTACAAAGATTGGTCTGTTGAGCGCAGTTACAGTGTGGGTTGTAATGGTGTGTTTAATAGAAAAGCGCAATCAGTTGTAGTCTGTTATCTCCTAAAGATACTCTGAGTATCGCTGATATTATATAATATAAGCCAGAAGTTCAATGAACTGCAAATTCAGTTGGAGGCACCAAGTAAATGTTTTTCTTTTTACTTCTCACAGCTCATTTGCTAGAAGTGGTGTTACAACCGGACGAGGTCGTGTTGGAGAGAGGCTCCAGGCTGGTCCTCTCATGTCAGGCTTTCGGTTGCCCTCAACCCAAGTTCTCCTGGAAGAATCTTTCAAATAAGCCGATCCTCAGGCTACTTGAGACGGATGACTTACAGTCCCAGCTGGTGTTTGATCTAGTGGAGTTGGAAGATGAGGGAACTTTCCTTTGTGAGGTCACATGTGGCTCGATCAAGAAGTCCAAACAGACAGAAGTCAAGGTGTTTTGTAAGTATCTCAAAAGGTTTACTATCCAGTCTTGAGTTTACGTAAAAAATTGTTTGTATGGGTGAAAGGCACCTGTTGCATTATACAGGTCCTTCTCAAAAAATTAGCATATTGTGATAAAGTTCATTATTTTCCATAATGTAATGATAAAAATTAAACTTTCATATATTTTAGATTCATTGCACACCAACTGAAATATTTCAGGTCTTTTATTGTTTTAATACTGATGGTTTTGGCATACAGCTCATGAAAACCCAAAATTCCTATCTCAAAAAATTAGCATATCATGAAAAGGTTCTCTAAACGAGCTATTAACCTAATCATCTGAATCAACTAATTAACTCTAAACACCTGCAAAAGATTCCTGAGGCTTTTAAAAACTCCCAGCCTGATTCATTACTCAAAACCGCAATCATGGGTAAGACTGCCGACCTGACTGCTGTCCAGAAGGCCATCATTGACACCCTCAAGCGAGAGGGTAAGACACAGAAAGACATTTCTGAACGAATAGGCTGTTCCCAGAGTGCTGTATCAAGGCACCTCAGTGGGAAGTCTGTGGTAAGGAAAAAGTGTGGCAAAAAACGCTACACAACGAGAAGAGGTGTCCGGACCCTGAGGAAGATTGTGGAGAAGGACCGATTCCAGACCTTGGGGAACCTGTGGAAGCAGTGGACTGAGTCTGGAGTAGAAACATCCAGAGCCACCGTGCAGCACTGGACTGTTGCTCAGTGGTCCAAAGTACTTTTTTCGGATGAAAGCAAATTTTGCATGTCATTCCGAAATCAAGGTGCCAGAGTCTGGAGGAAGACTGGGGAGAAGGAAATGCCAAAATGCCTGAAGTCCAGTGTCAAGTACCCACAGTCCCACAGTCAGTGATGGTCTGGGGTGCCATGTCAGCTGCTGGTGTTGGTCCACTGTGTTTTATCAAGGGCAGGGTCAATGCAGCTAGCTATCAGGAGATTTTGGAGCACTTCATGATTCCATCTGCTGAAAAGCTTTATGGAGATGAAGATTTTGTTTTTCAGCATGACCTGGCACCTGCTCACAGTGCCAAAACCACTGGTAAAGGGTTTACTGACCATGGTATTACTGTGCTCAATTGGCCTGCCAACTCTCCTGACCCGAACCCCATAGAGAATCTGTGGGATATTGTGAAGAGAAAGTTGAGAGACGCAAGACCCAACACTCTGGATGAGCTTAAGGCCGCTATCGAAGCATCCTGGACCTCCATTACACCTCAGCAGTGCCACAGGCTGATTGCCTCCATGCCACGCCGCATTGAAGCAGTCATTTCTGCAAACGGATTCCCGACCAAGTATTGAGTGCATAACTGAAGATAATTATTTGAAGGTTGACTTTTTTTGTATTAAAAACACTTTTCTTTTATTGGTCGGATGAAATATGCTAATTTTTTGAGACAGGCATTTTGGGTTTTCATGAGCTGTATGCCAAAATCATCAGTATTAAAACAATAAAAGACCTGAAATATTTCAGTTGGTGTGCAATGAATCTAAAATATATGAAAGTTTAATTTCTATCATTACATTATGGAAAATAATGAACTTTATCACAATATGCAAATTTTTTGAGAAGGACCTGAACTGAATCACTTAAACAAAAAAGAAATTTCTAAACTTGTTTTTTCTTTTCGACTCATATTTGAATCTTGGAATCCATTTCAGCTTTTTCAAGAAACCCAGTAATATCTGGACATGACAGCTTGAAACTGGGTGAGAAAAATGTCCTGCGCTGTGAAGTGTCTTCTGTACACCCTCTGGAGCACCTCACAGTGCAGTGGCTCTATGAAGGTAAAGTTCTTCAGACTGATGAGGGAGAACCTAAGAGAGATACATTTTCAAGTAATTACATATTCACACCTTCAAGTGAGGATGATGGGAAGGCAATAACATGCAGAGCATCACTTGATGTTGATGGTATACCACTTGATGAGAAGACCAAGGAGACGTCTGTACACATGACAGTTTTCTGTAAGCTACACTTACATATATTTACATGAACTATGTTTTAATTAAATGGATGTGGGAATCATACTTCCTCTCTGAAGATGACGACCAATGATCGTTCGTTTTCCCATTGCTTTCACAGCTGCACCGCACAATGTTAAAATATCTGGAGCGACCGCCGTCCCGCTGGGATCCAGTTTAAATTTGACCTGTGAGGCCGAGGGCAAGCCAAAGCCTGCGTTTACATGGACGGCTTTTAAACCAGATGGCCAGTCTGTGGAAATGGGAAAACATCGAGATCTCCTCGTACATAACATGTCCTTATCAGATGCTGCTACTTACCAGTGTGACGTTACAAATGACTTTGGAAGCCAAAGGGCCAATGTTTCAGTAGTCGTTCAAGGTTAGTGGTTCATTTAATTCTTTAAATATCTTGGTCAGAGATAATAGCCTTGTTGGTAGCACTCTAAATCTCTCCCACTTTCTGGGAGAATAAATAAATGCAAAACTGCCACAAAACTTAAAAATACGAAATTTCGAAACATTGCTTTGTTCCCAATTAATTTGTTTTTTTTATTTTTTTGGCAGCACCTCCTATGAATACCCTGATTGAAGCAAGTCCACAATCCATTCTGAAGGAAGGAGAATCTGTGAACATTTCCTGCAAGTCCAGCGTAGTCCCAGTGACACACGTGGTGCTCAGCAGGAGGGTGAATGGTGCAAAAATAGAGCTAGCGTCTAGTAAAGAGGCTGAAACATCATTAGCCCTCCTCTCTGTCAATCTGACCGACTCTGGAGAGTTTGTGTGTGAGGCTTTCAATGATTATGGCAGTCAGGAGACTACTCTCAATCTAACTGTTGAAGGTAAGACCTTGAATATATAATATAAGCCTGAAGTTCAAAGAACTGCTAATTCAGTTGGAGGCACCAAGTAAATGTTTTTCTTTTTACTTCTCACAGCTCATTTGCTAGAAGTTGTGTTACAACCGGACAAGGTCGTGTTAGAGAGAGGCTCCAGGCTGGTCCTCTCATGTCAGGCTTTCGGTTGCCCTCAACCCAAGTTCTCCTGGAAGAATCTTTCAAAAACGCCGATCCTCAGGCGACTTGAGACGGATGACTTACAGTCCCAGCTGGTGTTTGATCTAGTGGAGTTGGAAGATGAGGGAACTTACCTTTGTGAGGTCACATGTGGCTCGATCAAGAAGTCCAAACAGACAGAAGTCAAGGTGTTTTGTAAGTATCTCAAAAGGTTTACTATCCAGTCTTGAGTTAACGTAAAAAATAGTTTGAATGGGGGAATGGCCCTGTTGCATTAAACTAAGTAGTTCACTGGTTCATGAATGGAGAATGTATACTCAAGTTTTCGACATCGGTGAAATAATTATCTAGATGCAATTGCAAGACTGATTCGTAAAACTCATTGGGCCAAAATTGCCGTGTTTGGCCAGTTGGGATGTTCAAACACCAACATTTAACAAGACTCTTAATGTCAAGGAAAAATTTCCTTTCCCTTTAACTTCTCAGAGTGTGAGTTGCTATTAACCAACTGTTTAAACATGAGTCATCTGTAAACAGTAATTAGTCAGTCTCTTAAAATCTCTTTTAAGTTTTAAAATAGCTCTCTTTGATGCTGATTAGATGCAGGAAATAAATCATAATAAGTCATGATAAGTCAGGGTTGGTTGTTTATTTGTTCTTTTCAAAAGCGATTTTGTCTTGGTTTTTGTTAACATTGTGCTCCTTTTACAGATCCCCCGAGAGTGCCCAGAATCACTGTGAGCCCACTGACGGAATTGAAGGAAGGAGAATCCGTGACCATTTCTTGCCTTTCCGACAGCTTTCCAGTGGGGCGTACGGTGCTGAACAGGGTGGTGGACGGCATACAAACAGAATTAATGGCCAGTGATAGGCTTGAAACATTGTTTACCATTCCTTCGCTTGAGCTGGATGACTCTGGCATCTATATTTGTGAAACTTCTAACATGTATGGAAGCCGCAATGATAGTGTGGAGATTACAGTAAAAGGTAAGTTACTAAATACATCCAGTCAAAGTATCAACATGTTGTAGTGTTGGAAATATCAACAGTTATTTGAAATAAAAAAAATAATAATGGAGTGCCTTGCTCTCCATTTTGCCTTGCCCTCCTTTTCATCGAAATGCATATATTTGGCTTCTACCGTAAAGAGTCTTTGCTCTTATTAAGTGGATCTTGTCTAGTCAACTGACAATTATTATGCCTCTCTTAACCCAGCACCACCCAGGAATATGACAGTGGAGATCTTTCCATCCACGGATGTTCAGGAGGGGCAGAATATCACCATCTGTTGTCGCTCCGTGAGCTTCCCTCCACCTGCGGTTGTCCTCAGTAAGCTGGATAGTGAGAAACATGTCTACTCTCTTGATGGTGTATTCCTACTGATCAACCTCAAACCCAACGACACAGGCTTATATCAGATCAACGTCACCAACTATCTGGGCTACGAGACAGAGACTTTTAATATCAATGTGATAGGTGAGTAAAACTAAAATCAGGTCCAAAATCAAATTCTTGTATTTCCGAATACACTGACTACGTAAAACATTCAGTTTGTGAATAAACACCATGTCCAAATCAGACGTGACACGATCGGACAAACTTGTTCAAATCGAATAAATCGATTCAGACCGATCAGAGCACATTTGACACTTAATGTACATTTACTGTATGTGAAGTAACATTTGAAGGACAAGCACATCATGTTTATTTACAAACATTATCCAACATATTTTAAATTTGCCTTTGACGTTTCGTTACAGAGAAAAGAGTCAACCCTCCATTTGGCTGGAATGATTTTTTTATGCCTGCGATTAGCCTGGGAGTTGCTGCTGCGCTGCTCGGTGTTGTGGTGTACATGTGGAGAGCTAGAAAGAAGGGATCTTACGACCTTGCCAAATGTAATCCAGGTACCGTGTAGGCTGTGTTTACATTCCATTGGCTGTTCTGGAGGCAGCTACACTGGGATGAAGTGTCTTGTCGGGGCCAAGGGCCTCCCTAAAGCAAGAACTGCAGGTGCCTGGATTCATCACCTTGAACATCAGGTGACCATAACCCCAGCTGGATGGGAACCTGCATTCTCCACAGCAAGAGACAATCAATGTGACCGTGATTTGGCGCGCATCCCCAGAGAAAGCAAATCGAACCAGTGCGGTTCCTTTGTGTTGCTTGTGTTGGGAAGTGTCAACTCTTTTAGAGACCACCTGGTCTGCACTTCAAGAAGTTTTCAAGTGTGGAAGTATAAGTTGAAATGCAAATTGTGAAACATACATGTAAACATTTTAGCATTTAAGAGAAAATAACCTAGCCAACATGTTTTAATTGAACTGTTTGGTACAATTTCATAAGTCTCATGTAGCCTATTGTGTCCTAAAAAGTTTGTATTTGTATTGGGTGAAATCTTTCGTTGTCATATTTATTAAAGTATCAGGTTTCTGTCAATTGACCTGGGAAAGTTTTTTCTGGGAAAATCCGTGGAAAATTTGATTCGCAGGAAATCCACAGCGTCTTTTATAGCTTCACTTTCACTTTAACATTTCACTTTTGCTTTTCGGTTTTTTTGCAATGTTTTCCTGTCCGTTCAGCACAATAAAGGTGGGATGATTTGGATAAGCTTATTGTTCACTGCCTGTGTGCAAGCCATTTTCCGAATTTCCAACAAGTCAGGAACAAGCACACCTTCCAAAAATAAACCACTCCACATATGTGCCTCCATCCTGTCAAGACCAATCAGACGCTCTGGAAAACATCTGTTTCTGGTTACTGTTTATTTTGTCCTGCAAATAAAGACCAAATGATTAAAAATCGAGCTCCTCGCTCCTTTTTTAGTGTCTTATATTGATTTTTCTTTTTTTTTCTTTTTTTGTCAAGTGTTGCTATAAAAGACTGTTGCCATGGTGACCATCCAGATGCAATGGTAAAGGAGGATGGGTTTTGTTTTCATGTTCCACGGGGAAAAAGAGGAGAAGCAAAGGTGCAAATGGAACCGTGTTCTCTTTGAAAGATTGCGGGCCACTCACCCATTTCTTTTTTTAACCTCTTCATATTAAATTTAATACAATCTATTCAAAGAACCAGCAGCAAGTATTGTTCTCGCTTAAGAACAATTGCAGTATTTTATCATTATTGTGTCTTTATTTTAACACTATACCTCACAAATGTTTCTAAAGAGGCTGGTGTTCGACTAAATACGAGAAATAATAGTGATGAATGACAAACTGAACTATAAGTGTGTTCTCCAGTTAAACACTTACCACGTCCTTGTGTGTATTGTACTTGAAGTGATTATATGGAAATTGTGTGTTATTGTTAGGCTTCTAAGTGCAGAGTAATTGAACGATGGTCAAGAACATCTCATTCTTGTTCTCAGAGTCTGTTTGCTGACATCTGATTCTTTGAGGCGACTCACGTTTTGAAGGAACCCTTCAACAGTGATTCATCTTAATCTAGTTTAGATTTGATCAGGACTCCAGACCAAATGAATGCTGTTGACTACAAAACTGATTTTAGTTGATAAATTACAGAATTCCAGATTATAAATGGTTCAGACAAGTTCTTAAATAGATTTATGTTCTTTAAATAACAATTCCTGGTTTATTTCGAATTGAAAAACGACTCTAAATGATTCACTGACTACATCAAACAGATAAGAGTTCAACATTTTATCTCAGTGATTGTTCATGAATCATTGCGTGAAGAAAACACTGGCACACATTCAGACTCTCTAATAATGAGCTATTATTATCTATAATCTATAATGTTATTATATCTTAAGACTTAGATTTTAAACTTTCTTTTTTTCTTGTCACATTTGGTAATATTTAGTCTCGCGTAGTCAGACCTGCAGACTGACGGCTGAAGGTCTGGAATCTATGGCAGCTTTCATTGGCCAAGAGTAAAACAAACCGACGTGTAGAACAACTAATCACAGTTCGTTTATTTCATCATCATGTTTCAGGGCGTGGAAAAACTCTACGTATTTGAAAGATTCTATGACGCGAACTTAAAATATTTCACATACTTCTGAGAATCCAGCTTTTAGTTGATCCTGATAAGCGCTCGTCGTCACAGTTTTAAACACGACGGCTTTCTTCTTCCATGAGGGGGTTTGGCGGCACTGCATCTTTGTTTCAGACAGAACATTAAAGAACGCGACACACACGTCTCCTGGAAGTCATGTATAATTCAACCAATCCGACGACGACTTCAAAACTCCTGAAGTGTTTTCACTTTTGTGCGCCGTATGCATCAGATGTTTAACCAACGGTCCGTGGGCTTGAGATCTGATTAACATTAACCTTATTTATTATATAGTAAAAATGTAATGCTCATGTTTTTTGGTGGAATTTTAGAACTACAGTTTTACTACAAATACTATGGTTAAACTATGGTTAATTTGTGGTTATGTGCTAACTACAAAAAACATGTTTTTATGGGGGGGGGGGGGGGGTATTTGTAGTAAAACCATGGTTAATTTTCATATGGAGGGTTTTCACGTTTATTTTTTATTTTTTTGGATCTGTGGATTACTATTTGAGGATTCATGTGTTCCTTTCTTAATTAGTGAAATAAAGATGAACAAACTCCTAACACTGGTCTGCAATTTTTGTACTATATACAGACATAAATAATACCTCAAAATGAGGTTTGTTGAAAATGTGTTTTAAAAATCCAGCAAAATAGTACAGTTAAGATGTTATGTTGGTTTTAACACGGACAAACTTTCAAAACCATTTAATGGAGGTTTTGTCAACTGAAGTTTTTTTTTTTTTTTTTTCACGAAAGACATTTCCTAGTATATTGTTAAAGTACAATCTGTTGAATGCACTGTACTTCTATTCCTCGCAGTTATCAATTCTGTCAAAAATTAAGTATGGTGCAACCTGAGTAAGGTCTATTATAATAGAAAGTGGGCACTTTCGTTATGCAATTTGATTCACTGGCTATTGTGGTGGTCCCTGACAGTAACAGTATGTTTTTTTTTTTTTACTGTACTCTGTTTGCTTAGACGAGGGGAATGTACCACTGAAAGCCCTTGCTTATGTAACCCTCATGTGAAAAAAGAACAGCACCAAACATTTGTGCAGAGTCCTGTCTTTTTTAATCACGAAAAGACATTGGTATTTCCTGGTTCTGTGTGGACAGGGAACATCTCTAGAGCAAAGCGTCTCTAAATGCTTCCACTCCAGCTTGTTTTTTTGATTGTATTTAAAGAAAAACAGAATATTTATGGAGATGAACCCCCTGGTTCAGCAGATGGCGTTTGACCCAGGGTCTCTGCGTTCTTGCGGCGCATCCTTTGCCCATGTAGCAGATCAGCATTTTTTTACAACGTCCCCAGGGATCTTAAGGATCTCTTTTGTGTTTTTATTGTTTCCCTTATATGTATTTGCATTTCTTTCAATGCTGGTACATTACAGATACACACAAGCGGCACTAAAACTGCACACAGCTGCCTCACGGGTCCATCTGTGAATTAAATGGGAGATGATCTCTTCCAAGAAAAGCAGTCAATAACAAGGAATGTTTCATTTGGCTGGCAAGTTTATCAGGGCAGGCCAGATTAATATTTTTTTCCATCACTAACAGACTGTTTTATGCTGACTCCCCAAATATTGTTTTTGATCTTCAGATATCACTGAGTGCTATGCAATAAAACACCACGTACTCTTTTGTAGGACAACATCCACTCCTGATGCAGAAAAAAATAGTTTTGTTTATCAAAGCTTGGACTATGTCATGTAAACATGGCAACAAAAAAGATGCTGCTGTCAGTCTGAATATCCAACGCTATCTCGCGACCAATTCTTACGTATTTTACGAGGTGGCTTATTCATACGAATTTGTATGACCTCACTCGTACGATTTTATATGATTTGTCTAAACCCCAGTGACGGTTAGGTTTAGGGGCGGGGTTAGGTGTAGGTAATTTGTACAAATTAATACGAATTGTGCAACTCGTAAAATATGCACGATTTGCAAAAATCGTATGAATTTGTACGAGTGTGGTCATATGAATTAGTACAAATAAGCCACCTCGTGAAAAATGTATGAATTGCAGTGAGACTGGGTTGGAATATCAGCATGATTGACATTTGGACATAAGCGTGAATACACATAAGAAATACTATAAAAAATGCTCTTGTTGCACATGCAAAACACATGCAAAACACTTATATTCGCAGATGCTATGCATAGAAAAATTGTAAATTAATGGAATAAAATGCCTTTTTAAAACAAAAAAGGAATTAAAATATTATCGATTAAAAATTAAATATTAAATATCTGCTAAACAATGGTATTTCATAACGTCTTTCCGCGGTTGAAACAAAATATCTTCTGATGTTCATTCATGTTTATTTCATGCTAACTAGTAGCTAAAGATGAAGAGATGATCGGTTCATGCACTGAGGCACTACAGCGATCTGTCACGACACTTTAAAGAGCCACAAAACGCTATTTATCATTTGAATGTCTTAAAACAAAATGACAACATTTAAAGTTAAGACTATTTCATACCAAAAGTAACCCGCTTTGGTGTGTCTTCCTCTTTGCTCCATGGTGTATTTTCCCTGCAAGAGAATATGTGTGGCTTGTCGGACATAAATGTAACCGATAAAAACGCTCCTTGCCGCGCAAAATCACAAAGCCTGCGAAACAGTGGAGCTCAAACTGCGAAACGTCAAATTAAATGTTTTTGCCGTTATGATTTTTTTTAATTATTATTATTAATAATTTCAAGGATAAGCAGCAGTAATAGTGATTCTTGCCTTGCTTCAATAATACAAACCCTGCAATAGATAATTTTATGTAATACTCACACACTCATCAGTTGTGATAAGCATGCATGCTTACATATTTACGAGAGTGGTCTATTTTTAAAATGACCTTGAATATCCACTGCCCTCTCTGAGCCCTGGCTCCATTCTTGTGAAACGTGTGTGTGTGTGTGTTTTTCACCTCAACACAATGAAAACATCAAGTGTAAATCTTTTCATTGGCACTGGCTTTTCTTAAAATGTGTAAGGATATGTTGCATAATGAGTCAAAACATGGCATAAACGCCATGTTTTTCCAGAGGAAGTAGAGGTTTGCATACTCTATCAGCAGGCTATTCCGGAACACAGATTGACTCACAATACGGCTGTGTGACCTTCCTATGTATATGGGGTACATCTTGAAGACAGCGATAATGAAGACATACTTGGCGTGAAGCTCGAGTTGCTGACCTTAGCACAAGCTTTGCTAACTACAGTACAAACTGTGCTTTAGTTGTTCAGCCACTGTGACACTATCACCTCAAGAGCTGCCTGTCAGAAAAAGACTTAAAAAGTGGTCTTAAAATACAGTTTTTTACCCTGTTTATTCATTTGAACCAGAACATTTAGAAAACTGCACTGAGATCGATCATCATTATTGATTATACTGCTTATGTTTAAGGTTAGTGGCTTCACTGTTTTTGCTACACACATGAATATCTCAAATCATTCACTTTTTCTTCACCTATAGCGGACCATAAACCAGGGCATATAGGGACCTCAATGTCATAGTTGTCGCTTTTGAACTTGTAAGCAAGCTCCCAGAACACCCGAGCAACCACCTTACCTTAGAGACCACATTGAAACATACTAAAAGCCATTAAGACAGCCTAGCAACCTAAGGTTTACATACTTTTTAAATAACACTTAAAATGTTTCAATGTTGCTGCAAATGCAAAAGGGATGTTCACTTGTACTGTCCCCTTAAGATGGGAATGCTATTCAAAAACATTTCCCACTAAGTTTTAGCCCCACTGACTCTCTTTTTCTCTATTTTTCTTAGATACAACCCAACCAGAACAAACATTTGTACCTTCCTCTTGTTTAATTCACAGTTAATAGAGCCAAATAGAGGCCTCTCACATCTAATATCTCATGCTGTATCTACAGAGACTGTCCGGTCCAAACTACGAACACTGTGAAAAACCATCTCCAATCCTTTTATACATTTGCAACATACAGATTTTGTCTGACGTTTGTGTTCTTAGCTTGCATTCATTTTCTTATGGAAATAAGCGGTCTTATGATGATATCACGAGCCCATGGTTGGACTGGAAAGTCCTCATGCATGTTTTGGCTTTATGGACACTTCTAAAGGGCCGTTCACACCAAGTGCTTATTATAACCATGAAGTTTTAATAAAAATAAACATAAAGGGAAATGGTGATGGATAAAATATGAGATGGGAAGGAAGAATACATTTCAGGGTTTTTCAATGATATATAGGTCAACAGTTTTGCATTCCAGCCAAGATCCTGAGAAAGTTTGAACAAATCCAGGGATGTGTTCTCTCCCCTCTGCTTTTCTCCCTGTACACAAACGACTGCACCTCTAAAGACCCCTCTGTCAAGCTCCTGAAGTTTACAGACGACACTACAGTCATCGGCCTCCTCCAGGACGGTGATGAGCCTGCTTACAGACAAGAGGTTGAGCAGCTGGCTGTCTGGTGCAGTTTTAACAACCTGGAGCTGAACACACTCAAAACTGTGGAGATGATCGTGGACTTTAGGAGAAACCCCCCCGCACTTTCCCTACTCACCATCATGAACAGCACTGTGACTGCAGTGGAGTCATTCAGGTTCCTGGGAACCACCATCTCTCAGGACCTGAAGTGGGACAATCACATTGACTCCATTGTGAAAAATGCCCAACAAAGGCTGTACTTCCTTTGCCAGCTGAGGAAGTTTAACCTGCCACAGGAGCTGCTGAAACAGTTCTACTCAGCCGTCATTGAGTCTGTACTGTGTACTTCAATAACTGTCTGGTTTGGTTCAGCAACAAAATCAGTCATCAGAAGACTACAGAGAACTGTTTGGACTGCCGAAAGGATTATTGGTGCTCTCCTGCTCACCCTTCAAGAACTGTATACATCCAGAGTGAGGAAAAGGGCTCAGAAAATCATTCTGGATCCCTCACATCCAAGTTACCCCATCTTTGAACTTTTGCCATCTTGCTGGCGCCTCAGAGCCACAAATACCAGGACAGTCAGGCACAAGAACAGTTTCTTCCCCCAGGCAATCTACCTCATGAACAGTTAAATGTTCCCCAATCTTCTGTTACGTGCTCCCGATGCACACTTCTGCTGCACACTACATCATGAAAGTGTGGACTCAGAGGAATGCCACAAGGGTTTAGGGTGTTGATTTTGGGCCTCAGTGGGCTCGACAGAAGTGCACATCGAGGGTGCATAGCGGTGCTAGGGGGCGCTCACGAGCACCCTTCTGATAGCTAAAATGACCATAAAGTCTACGTCTCGTGGACTTGTAAGTGGAATTGTAAGTCTGCAAGACCACAAATGCATGTGAAGCACATGCTTATAATAATCAGAATATAATCCCCCGAACACTATGCCTATCATTTTTTTGTGAATGGCCCTTTAACTGTAAGAAGACATTCATTACAGTTTTAGGAAATCATATCACACATGCATTTCCCTTTTGAAGGAAAACTTGTTGAATTCAAAACCAGAAAAACGCCCACCATGTCTCGCAGGAGGAATGATACACATAAATGTCCATTAAGGAGATGTTGCACAAGTAGTCCTTACATTAACCTTAGGTTACACAGAAAACTGTCTTTGACTTTCTCGCAGCGCTTCTAAGACACTGATAGCAGTCATACATCACGGAGACGTCCATTGGACGTCTTCAAGACTTATTTTTTTAATGTGTGTGTTCATCTGCAATCGGTCAATAGGATCGATCAATTTGGTCAATTTGATTTCCTATCAAATGTCAAATAGACGTTTAGAAAATGTTTATGATTTAGAATGTATGTTAAACTGAAATCTTAAAGACGTCTATCAGATGTTTGTACACAGCAGAAGCTTTAAGCGATCTTTAACTGATATCTCGCAGATGTAGCCTGGGGAGGTTATTATTAGAAAGCGCCTCAAGTTTGCTGATATTTCAAGACTAACAAAAGCCTGAGATGTGTGTTTCTGTATATGTCTGCATTTCGTGTGCAATGGTGTTTTGTTTTGGTTTTGATTATTCGTCTTGCACGTATCTGTGGGGTTCCTCCCTCACCCTCATCACTACAGTTTCCGCTTCTAATTGTTATGACTCCACTCACCTGAATTCAATGTCTGTTTATCTCTTGCTCTATTTATTCTCGTCTCTCGCGCCTGCTGGTGCCAGATCACTGTTCGTCAATAGTCCCTGTGTAGCCATTCTGTCTGATCCTGTCAAGCCTTGTTCTGTCGTGCCATTGTTTGCTGCTACTGGTTTTGTTTTTCTATTTTTCCACTCCCTCATTTCCTAGACCGGACACCGGCGTTCTTCAGAAGAGTTTGCTCCATCACTGGCTCTCTCGTGGCTTCCTCTCCTCTCTGCTCTCTACGCGGCCGCGCCGTTTTCTGTTGGACCTTTTTCCTCATTTCCCGGCCTGTTTCTGTTCGTTGGAGGGAGATTTTCTTTTTTACTTTTTGAATAAATTGGTCTCGAACTGTAACCTGCATCTGTGTCCAGTTGTGTCCAGCAGGTGCAGATTCTGTCAGAACCTCAGTCACCCAGCAGGGTGTTCTTTTGGGCCAGCACAAATCTAGACTGATGAAAACCACAAGGGAGGTGAAATTTCTAGCCAACCAAGTGGCTGAGCTGACTAACCGCATCCAAGAGCTGAAACGAGAGGCTGCTCAGGGTGGTGCAGTTCACCATATTCCTCGCCATGAGCCTGAGCCCCAATGCAATAACCCACCACCCTATGATGGGGACCTCAATTCCTGCCGGGCCTTCTTGTCCCAGTGTTCTGTGGGGTTTGCCTTGCATCCACGCACATACGCACTTGAGATGTCCAAAGTGGCTTTTGTATTGACTCTTCTAACCGGCAAGGCTAGAGACTGGGGAACCTCCATCTGGGAGACTAAAGCACCCTGTTGTGCTTCTTTTAAAGATTTCCGCCAGGAGATGGAGAGGCTATTTGACCACTCTGCCAGAGGTCAGGAAGCAGCTGACCAGCTAGCACGGCTCCGTCAGGCGGGTCGCTCAGTGAAGGACTATGCGATTCATTTCAAGACTCTGGCAGCTACCTGCGATTGGAATGAGGAGGCCTGTCGAGCTATGTTCTGTGCTGGGCTAGAGGATGACATCCAGGATGAGCTGGCCACTCAGGACATGCCACGTGACTTTGACGATCTTGTTAACATGGCGTTGCGGATCAAGGGTCGCCATCGCCGCCTTCATCAGCGCCTGGCAGTTTGTGCACCCTGGAGGACTGAGGAGTCGTCATCTGTTTCCCCCACAGAAACCACTGAGCCTGAGCCTATGCAGCCTATGCTCACTCCTCAACAGAAGCAGCAATGCCTCGCCCTAGGGCTATGTCTGTATTGCGGCAAATCAGGTCACTTCGCAGCAGTCTGTCCGCTAAAAGTCAAGGCTCACCAGTAAAGAGGGGGATCCTGGTGAGCGCTACCCCTTTATTGCATCCCCCCTCCTCTCGCACTCTCCTTCCTGTCTCAATTCAGTTTGGTGATGTCCTTAACTCCTGTACAGCACTGGTTGACTCCGGAGCTGAGGGCAACTTTATGGACCTCTCTCCAGCCACCCGTTGGGGAATTCCTGCCATTCCTCTTCCTGAACCTATTCCTGCCCGTTCATTGAATGGCCCTTTGATCACCACTGTCTCCTATGCAACTCCTCCTGTCAATCTTTTAGTCTCGGGCAATCTCTGTGAGGTGACCACGCTATACCTTCTTGAATCCCCAAGTGCTCCCATAGTTCTGGGGCACCTGTGGTTGGTGCAACATGCCCCTCATGTGGATTGGTCCACCAACCTTGTCTTGTCTTGGAGGTGATTGTGTTATTGAGCTCCTCCCAGGCACTTCTCTGCCCAAGGGTCACTTTTTTTCCCTTTCAGGTCCTGAAAGAGAGGTCATGGACAAATATATTAACGTATCCCTCAAAGGCGGTCTCATCCGACCCTCTTCATCTCCTGCAGGAGCTGGGTTCTTCTTTGTCAAGAAAAAGGACGGCTCCTTGCGTCCTTGTATAGATTATAGAGGCCTGAATGACATCACTATTAAAAACAGGTACCCCTTGCCTCTTATGTCATCTGCCTTTGAGCTATTGCAGGGAGCCAAGGTCTTCACCAAGCTAGACCTTCGGAATGCCTATCACCTAATTCGCATACGTGAGGGGGATGAGTGGAAGACAGCTTTCAACACACCCACGGGACACTTTGAGTACCGTGTCCTACCATTTGGTCTGACCAATGCCCCAGCTATCTTCCAGGCCCTGGTTAACAACGTGTTGAGAGACATGGTGAATCGCTTTGTCTTTGTGTATCTTGATGATATCTTGATATTTTCCCCATCTCTGCAGGTACACACTCAGCATGTTCGCCAGGTGTTCCAACGGCTGCTGGAGAACCAGCTCTATGTTAAGGCGGAGAAGTGCGTCTTCCATGCCCAGTCGGTTCCGTTCCTGGGGTTCGTTGTTTCTGCGGGGGAGATCAATGCGGATCCCTGTAAGGTAAAGGCCATTGCTGAGTGGCCAGCTCCTGGCTCTCGTGAAGCTCTGCAGTGGTTCCTGGGGTTTGCCAACTTCTATTGCGGGTCATCCAGAACTTTGGTCAGATTGCTGCACCTTTAATGACACTCACCTCTCCCAAGGTAGCATTCAAGTGGAATACTGTGGCACAGGAGGCCTTTGATAAATTAAAGTCCCATTTTATCTCTGCTCCTGTCTTGTCTATTCCAGACCCTGAACGTCAATTCATTGTTGAGGTGGATGCCTCCGATGTCGGTGTGGGTGCGGTCCTATCTCAGCGGTCGCACGAGGATGGAAAGGTGCATCTCTGTGCCTTCTTCTCCCACTGCCTGAGTCCCCCAGAATGGAATAACAACATAGGTAATTGGGAGTTGTTGGTGGTCAGGCTGGCTTTGGGGGAGTGGCGTCACTGGTTGGAGGGCGCAGCTCTTTCTCGTCTCTTCGAGGCTCCTGGGGGGGGGGGGGGGGCTGGTCAGCACACCATCTTGCCCAAAGGGGTCGTGGTGGCATCCCTCTCTTGGGACATCGAGAGACGAGTAGAGGAGGCCCTACTTAAGGGGCCTGTGCCGAAGGGGGGTCCAGCGGGTAATCTGTTTGTTCCCACCAAGTTGCGCTCTGAAGTCATCCAGTGGGGTCACTCGTCCAGGCTGGTCTGTCATCCAGGAGTCCGGAGGTCACTGGCTGCCATCCGTCATCGATTCTGGTGGCCATCCATGGCCAAGGATGCCAGGCAGTTCGTGGCTTCCTGCTCGGTGTGCGCTCAGAACAAGACTTCCAATGCGCCTCCCTTTGGTCTGCTCCACCCGTTGCCCATCCCTTCTCACCCCTGATCACAATTGGCCCTTGATTTTGTCACTGGCCTCCCGGAATCTTAGGGTAACACCGTCATTCTTACGGTGGTGGACTGTTTTTCTAAGCCCATTTCATCCCCCTTCCCAAGCTCCCCTCAGCCAAAGAGACTGCTCAGGTGATGGTTGATCATGTATTCCGGATTCATGGTCTTCCGGTCAACGGGGTCTCTGATAGGGGTCCCCAGTTTGTCTTTCGGTTTTGGAGGGAGTTCTGTCGGCAGATCGGGGCCTCTATGAGTCTGTCTTCAGGATTCCATCCCCAGACCAACGGGCAGTCCGAGCGGACAAAACAGGATTTGGAATGTACTCTTTGCTGCCTGGCATCCCACAATCCCAGCTCCTGGTGGCATACGCCCATAACTCCCTTCCGGCTTCTGCCACAGGTATGTCCCCATTCCAGTGTTCTGTCGGTTATCAACCTCCCTTGTTTCCCACACAGGAACCCGAAACTGCGGTCCCGTCTGCTTTGGCCTTTGTCCGACGGTGTAGACGCAACTGGAAGAGGGCTAAGGCAGCCTTGGCCCAGGCTAATAGGCGGACTAAAGCAGTGGCCGACCGTCACCAGAATCCTGCTCCCCGCTATGTGTGTGGTCAAAGGGTATGGCTCTTGCTTCATCACTGGCTCTCTCGTGGCTTCCTCCCCTCTCCGCTCTCTACGCGGCCGCGCCGTTGGGCGCCCCCTGCCGGGTGTTTATGCAAGGACATTGAAGTCTCTTATTTTTCTGTTGGACCTTTTTCCTCATTTCCCAGCCTGTTTCTGTTCATTGGAGAGAGTTTTTCTTTTTGACTTTTTGAATAAATTGGTCTCGCACTGTAACCTGCATCTGTGTCCAGTTTTGTTCCTGACACTTTGAGAATACACTCTTACTTTGAAGCCTCTCCCATGCCCTTTAAGATGCTCATGAGTGTGAAACGGCGATCCAACATAAGGATGCAATTGTTCGTATCAATTTTAATATGCATCAGCGTGCATGCAAAATGTTGATCAAAAACTGCTTTGGTGAGCTTGCATTTCAGCTGTACTAGAATCAGTGGATGCCCTTTACAAGAAACAAGCATTTTTCAGATTTGCTTATGGTCAGCGTTATATAACAGAAGTGTCATTTCACATTTCTTTATCAGGGAAAGCATATTGTGAGCATCTGGCGATCGTGTTACACAGGCTGTGCTTGAGTTCCCATTCCTGTCTGCTGAAGCAGTTACCATGGGAACACTTTTTTTCTCTAGTATTGAGGGAGCATTGAAGTGTTGTTTTGAAGTATTTGAAATGCAAGTCTTGTACAGTTTAGCATTTCTTTAGCATTTCTTAGCACATAGTTTCCTTGGGTGTTAAAACTTGTGTTTACTAGCTATTTATTGTACTTAGGTCCTTTATTCTGCTTGAATACTTTATTAATGAATGCTTATTTTATTTTTTTAGCAACTCATTCAATTAATTTGTTAGTTATATGTATAATCTATAAAGATGTATATATTTTTTCTTTATTATTTAGTTTACAGTTTAGAGACCATCTAAAAGACTGAAGTTTTAACTTGACGTTGAGATTATATAGCTTACTTTTTTTTTACAGTAACGTATATCATTACTATTACTATTCACTTTACATTTCTAGATAATAATAATCTAGAGTCTAGCCAGACCAAACATGTGCTATAAATCTTTCTACAACGTTACAAGGTTACACACACGTCTAAAATTGTGTGTGTAATAACTGGAATGGCCTTTCATGAGAGAAGAGTGACATCTGCTGGTGTTCTGCTGTAAAAAGAAAGAGAAAGAAAGAAAAGAAAAGAAAAGGGATTAGATTTGTCTGTTTTGAACACCAAATGACTATATAACATATTCCAGAAACAGTCAACTGACTTTTAGAATATGACAAAGAAATTATAATTATGGCTATTTCAGAAAATTAAAAATGAATGGATGGTTTTATTTAAACAAATAAATGAAGATATTACATTACACATCTTTGCATCCATGCAATGAAAAAAATTTATATTGTTAGAATGAAAATATTTTTATATTGTTAGAAGGATATTAATAATCTAATAAACATAAATACAAAAATATTAGAAATGTGTATTGAGTAATAAAATAATAGTTTATGAATTCTGTAACCATTGATTATCCTTATATAAAAATATTGTTAACATATTGAAATAAAAAAAATTGAAAAAACAATAAACAATAATTTATGAATGTCTACAGCGATGTTTTTATTATTATAAAATATATAAAATGTTTATTTATTTTATTTTAAATGGTAATTCATTTTGACATATATGGCATTACTACAAAAAGAAACAACATCAACAAAATTAGCTGTTTTTTCCGAAATAGTTAAAATTGTTGTATAAATGAAAAAAGTCAAACAAACAAATAAAGACATTATTTTGCAACAGTATATGAAAATTGCATAAATAAGAATAAACCCAGTCTTAAGTCGCTGGGGTATATTTGTAGCAGAATCCAAAAATACTTTGTATGGGTCAAAATAACTGATTTTTCTTTTATGCCAAAAAATCATTAGAATGTTAATTAAAGATCATGTTCCATGAATATATTTTGTAAATTTCCTAAACGTAAATATATTCAAACTTAATTTTTGATTAGTAATAGCTGGAAAATAACTTAATTTAGACAACTTTAAAGGCGATTTTCTCCAATATTTCGATTTTTTTCTACCCTCATATTCAAGATATTCACATAGTTGTCCTGAACAAAGCTTATTTATTCAGTTTTCAGATTATGTATAATACTCAGTACGAAAAATTGACACTTAAGACTGGTTTTGTGCTCCAGGGTCACATATATTTCGTTCATGAATTTAACGTAAAATTATTTGTATCATGAATGAATGATCATTTCGCGTCTAAATGAAATAAAACTCGTGAATATTCCTAACACAGATGAATGGATTAGATGTGTGTTGGTTTTGTTTAATCCTACAGTGGCTCAGCGACGTGACGCACGCGACGTCGACGCCTCGACGCACAGGACTCCTCGCTGTCTCGCGACCAGAAGCCGCAGTGCAGCTCAACGGCTACCGGAGACTACCGTTCGGCTGAAAAATGCTCCCGTTATCCATCAAAGACGACGAGTACAAGCCTGCCAAATTTAACCTGTTGGTCAAGATATCGGGCTGGTTCAGGTAAAGACATTAAAATGCTCAATATTTCATTGAGTTCACTCACAGCTGTCAGCTCTGTGTGGCTAAGGCAGTTAGCATTCTAGTTAGCACTCGAGAATTATTAGAAATTAAACTAGACTCTTTAAGACATTATTTAAATTTAAAGGATATAATTATATGCTAAAACAATTGAACAGTTATAATAAAGATACAGACCACTAACGTTACAGCTAATTTTTTCAGTTAGCCAGTTAGCAGGACGAAGTAAACATTTGACACGTAACCTTAAATATCTTTCATTTTACTTTAAAAAATGTGTTGAAATGTATTCCGCAACATAATATGTCTATCAAGAGATTGTTCGGACAACATGTCATTTTTTCTAGACCCTTTTATTTGAATAAACTACGGTTGTGTAATTGATTAGCTGTGGCTTCCTGCAGCCAGTCTGTCTGGTCAGGCCACTTTATAAATGAGTCCGTCTGAAACCACTCTCTCTTTTTGTCTTTATGTCTTTCCCCAGATCGATTCTTGCCGATAAAACCTCTCGCAATCTGTTTTTCTTCCTGTGTTTGAACCTGTCGTTCGCGTTCGTGGAGCTGCTGTACGGAATATGGAGTAACAGGTAACAGTCCGACGCGAGATTATGCCACGTAGGTCTAAATGTGGGATGTGCTAGTGCTTTTGTTTTGGGCCCTATCTTCTGTCAGCGATGTTTTGATTGTTGGTTTTCCCCTGAGCTGTCATCGTAGTCGTCCTTGAAGTGAGATTGAGTGCTGATCGAAGTTCAGCTAATACAGGGTGTGTTTTGAACGTTCACACATGCCTCTGATGTCTGAAAATGTATTTTAGATAAGCAGTTCTTACTTGGTTTTGAGAAACAGCTGTCAAGTTTTATATATAACCCATGTGCGGGATTAACCATTTGTTTGCCATGGTATGTTAAAGGGATACTCCACCTCAAAATTAAAATTTTGTCATTGATTACTCTCCCCCTATGTTGTTCCTAACCCATAAAAGCTTTGTTTGTTTCCGGAACGCGATTTAAGATATTTGGGATGAAAACCGGGAGGCTTGTGACTGTCCCATAGACTAGCAAGTAAATTACACTGTTATGGTCCAGAAAAGACATCTTCAGTATAGTCCATCAGTGGTTCAAATGTAACGTTATGAAGCGAAGAGAATACTTTTTGTACGCGAAGAATAAAAAAAATAAAGAGTTTATTCAACAATTCTTCTCCTCTGTGTTTCACCGTAGCACCATTTTGGAGAACATCTGCTAAACTCAAACTGCGTACACTTTTCTACAAAATGTTCATTTTGGGTTGGAGTAACCCTTTAACGACTAAATGTCTTGCCATTTTTACATTATACATCCACTTTCACTGAGGCTGTAACATTGTTGGTTGTTTTTTTAAATGTTTTAGTTGATGTGATTTTAAGTGACGCAGTCATGCATGCAGCAGAGTTGAGCATTACAGCATTATGCAAATCATTTACATTTTTTTATATTTTGTTGTTATTGATATTGTTTATTATAAGTTTATTTACTCTGCTATCTTTCATCTGATAATATTATGCAAATAAATGACACCATCCCATGAATGGGAGTGCAGACAGTGAAGCATTATTATTATTATTAAATCAACAATAGTACCACTAGTAATAATATAATAGTATGCATTTTTATTTATTTATTTGTTTGTAATACTTTATTTAAAACAATAATCATATTATGCAAATTGAACAATACAACAATGATTATTTTTATTATAATTATAATAATTATTGTTGCTGTTTATAATAATTTAATACACTTTGTCATTTTATAATATTATGCAAATGACATAATCCCATATTTAAATCATTAATATTTTTTATTCATTATTATTGCTTATACATTATGCATGTGTCTACACAAAATATTTATACAGTACATTATATAAGCAATGTTTAAATCAATATTAAATGTAAATGTATTAGTAAAAGAATATAATTTAGTATTTATATATATATATATATATATATATATATATATATATATATTATATTATTAAATGTTTAAATGTATTTGTTTGATTTTGCGTAATTTGACCCACTTGAAAGGAACTTGACAACCAAATCTCTGTCAGCACGAATGGAACTTTTGGACTGTTTTCTTTTTGTCTTGAAGAGAAAGAGTGAATGTCTAACAAAAGCTCTGAGTTCAGTATGGGGTGGGATGTATTTCTCAGGTTTCCTGATAATTTTACACTTCCCTTTTTGTGTTGGTTTGATTCTCAGTCTAGGGTTGATCTCGGATTCCTTTCACATGTTCTTTGACTGCACCGCTCTCCTGGCAGGCCTTGCAGCATCGGTCATTTCACGCTGGAGGTCCAATGACTCCTTCTCATATGGGTGAGAGCACACCACAGTTTAGAAACCGCTATTGTGGGTAGTGTACCAATGACACAAGTTTCCTAAAACTGACACTTTGACTTCTGCCCGAGTGGTTTTGACAGGAAACTGCATGTCTTCGCTGCGTTGTTATGCAAGTCCATTTGATTGTTTTGTAGGTATGTCAGAGCAGAAGTGCTCGCAGGATTCGTGAACGGCCTTTTCCTCATCTTTACCGCCTTCTTTATCTTCTCAGAAGGAGTAGAGGTGTGCAGTAGTATAAGATTTCAGTCCATTTACTTCCCAATTGGCATACTGATGCACTAATATCTTTATTGTTGAATGATGGTGTTTGGTCTTCTCACCAGAGGGCGCTGGAACCCCCTGATGTGCACCATGATCGTTTGCTCCCGGTGTCTATAGCAGGGCTGCTGGTCAATCTTGTAGGAATATTCGTTTTTCAACATGGAGGTCATGGACATTCACACGGTGATGAAGGTAAGTGTCTCACAAAGAATAACAAACTATGAGTGTATATTTGCACAGTATTTGCTATTAAATTCATATAGTTATTTGGTGATATAAAGTGCATACGTTTCTCTATAGATGTGTTGCTCTTATTTTTAAGGTCACGGCCACAGTCATTCTCTGTTTAATGGCAGTGCGGGACATGGACACAGTCATGGGGGCCACGGCCACAGTCATGAGTCCAAGCATGGACACGACCATGGGCATTCACACGGAGGACACGGGCATTCACACGATGATCCCCACTGCCATGGTGAGACCTGAAACTACAGTACTGATTTGAGCGCAGTTTCTGTTAATGCATCAGATGTGTTATTGTGAAAATTGCAGAAATCATTTCTATCTGTCTGTGTCCTCAGATGACCATTTGCACACACCGGGAAAAGGCTCCAGCAAGCAGATTTTACAAGGTATGGTCTTTTTGTATGTTTGTTCTCCTCCAGATGGCGCTAGAGATCGTTTTGTCACAATATTTGCCATGCTTTTAAAAAGGCACCAGATAGGAAACTATTTACAGTCGCGTTTATCAGGTCTAGACAGCTTTTTCTTCTTTTATAGGTGCTCAGTATTTTGAGTTCTTAGTGGATGAGGTCCTCTAGTAAAAAAACAAAAACAAAAAAACTGAAGGTAGACAGTGGTCTAGATCAGACGTAACTGGATGATGGACTTTTCTGTGCAACCAAGTGACTCCTCTGACCATTCTAACCTCTAACCTTTGACTTGGGGTGGGGGGGGTGACCAGGTGAACACTGACACCGGAGCAAACGTGGTACACTGTCACTTTAAATCCCTTTGTCCGAGCTTGTGTGGGAAAGAGCAGAGCAGAGAAAGTAGTTTGTCCCCTTCACCCTGGCACACACAGAGAGAGAATGGATCCTTTGGGAGGCCTGCTCAAGGGAGAAAGAACGAGGCACAGAGGGGAGGACCATGTAGAGAGAGGGAGGGGAGGAGGTGACAGTGCAAAAGGTTACGCTGCCTCCATCCCAGCCGAGGGACCTGTTCTCTGCTCCCCGTGATGAATTGCAAGTAGATCCTACCAGCCTCCCGTCCTGAAGATTTTCATGCCTATTTTGGCTATGTTTATTATACTTACTTTTTACACAGAATACTCGGTAGATGTAGTCTATTTGCCAAAACATGCAGTATGAAATATTCTGCACTGCACAGACTACTGTATTTCACAATGCAATGCACTTGGCTTTCCTTTTGTAGTATGACAAATGAAACCTGATTTGTCTAAAAATATTTGTATATACCTGTGTTTAAGACATTATACTCAAGTATTATTATTATTATAGTCTTTTTATTTAATTACTATTACCATTTATTAAAATAATTATAATTATTATGATAATTTTTCAAAAAAAGCACTGGAATATATTATTATAAGATTTTTTTTATTATTATTGAGGTTATTTTATAAAAGATAATAACAAAGTAATAATAATTAACTAGCAAAAATAAATATTTTTTCTCATTATGATTGTTTTAAATTATCAATAGCAATATTTAGCGATAAATGTATTATCATAAATATTATTAAATTACTATAATAATAATAAATAGGGATTATTATTAATTAATGAAAATAGTATTTTACTAAAAATAATGGAATATTTTATTATTGTTATTAAGTGAGAATATTAATTTTTATTTTGCTGAAAATAAATATTTTCACGAATCATAATTATTTTATAAAAATGAATCATAATTATTTTATAAAACATTATTAATTTACTTTTCGTAAAAGTTATACAAAAATAGATTAATAAAACAATTATTATTAGTAGTAGTAGTAGTTTTGATGTAAGGAAGATATTTGTAATAAAATGAAAATGTTTACATATATATCGTTGTAATTTTTTTGTATTATAATGTGAAAATGTATATTTTATTTTAATTTAATTAGTTTATACAACATAGTAAGCTATTAGTACTTTTATAAGCCATTCTTTCTAAGGACACACAGAGCTCCAGCATTCCTGTTATTTTTCTAGTATTTATTTTGACCACATTTGGAAGAATTCTTCACTTATTAGGAAGTTTGCTCCGTTATTGCGGTTGTGCTTTCTGCAAAACTAAAAGTAACCGCAAGTATGTCAACTCATTTTGAGTGAAGGAAAGTGGACCGTCTCAGTGCCATTATACCACAGTCCACAGCTATTCTCCAGTGTTGATCAGGAAATGTTCAGGAAATGTTGACTAACTCACTCAAGTTGGTTTTAACATAGTAGCATATGATATATTCTGGAGATGTATTCAGGGAGGGCAGTCTTGCAGGTTGGCCATCCATTCGAGGACGTACTCTCATGATCTGTTTGTGGAATGACATCATCAGTTTGAGGGTTACCGCTAGAGATGTATCCAAGACCACGGGTTCGTTCCGTCCGCAATAGTCATGTTTGAACATGGGTGCTAGCAAATGCTGTATCCACATCTCATTAGTGCTATTGAAGTGAAACCAGGGCCTTTCATGTAGGCAAAAGCCTTAGTGTATAACTAAACTACCTACATCGATAACAGTCTACTTCATAAGTGACCGGTTTGGAAAACTATGGGAATGACTTATGCAAATGGCCTTTTTTGTCTTTTTTTCCTCAACTCACAAATGATTTTAATAGAGTTTGATGTTAACAAGTTGCTTAGCTAAAAGCACACACAAATACTTGGTATTTCAATTTGATTCAGTTATTTTAAATTAGATTCAGTTATTTTAAATTATTATTTTTTTCTTGTGGACCAAATTAGCATATTAAAATGATTTCTGAAGGATCATGTGACACTGAAAAACTGGAGTAATGGTGCTGAAAATTCAGCTTTACCATCACAGGAACAAACTAAGTTTGAAAATATATTAAAATAGAAACATTATTTTAAATTGTAGTAAAATGTTACAGTATAGCTATACTTACTGTATTTTATAAAAAACATTTTGAACGGTTTCGAGTATTCTCCTTCAGACTTTTTTACTGAATAAATCCTAACCCTAATTTTCTTCATTCCAGGAGTTTTTCTCCACATTGTTGCGGACACGTTGGGCAGTGTCGGGGTCATCATATCTGCCCTCCTAATGCAAAAATATGACCTGATGATCGCCGACCCCATCTGCTCCATGCTCATCTCGATTCTCATAGGAGTGAGGTGAGTACGCCAACCCCGGCCCATGCTATTACGAGAACTCAAGACAATCCTCCAATCCTCAGACCCCACCCAGAATCCCTCAACAGCACCTAACACAGATCATACAAAAGCCACTTCACAGTGCCCTTCACCAAGAGCCCTGTGAAGCCGTTGGCGTGCCAGTCGGGTGAATTACAGGATACACGCTCCGAGGGTGGAGCCCAGAGCACTTTCTCAACATGTGGCCAAACCAGAAAACCCAGGATTTGACTCTTATGTGGCATTTTTCAACCAACTCCAGTCGAGAAAGAAAAATGCATAGCATTTCATCACTTTTTAAAGCTACCAAACCTCTCATTCCTCCTCCGTAGTCTTGAAAATGCCATGTCAGATGCTTTTATGAGGATGAGTATGCTTTATTTGTTGTGTGTGATGTAGGTAAACGTATGTAAAGGCTGTGTAAATTTCAGATGGCCGGTGGTTACTGTGCTTGAGAGAAGAGGAACCATTCGTGGCCCCTTTTTGCAAAATGCAAGAGTCTGAGCAAAGCCTTTCCAGCATATTCATCTCGTCCCTCCAACCCCCCTCTCTCTCCCTCTTGTCCGTGTTTGAGGCTTTTCTTCTCCCTCTCTGGAATGTGGTGGCGATCTGTGAATGTTACTTCAACAAAGGCATCTTTTAAGATGGATTTTTCCTTCTTTCTGTTTCTCAAAAAAGAGGGGTTTGTGTCATCAAGACCCAAGACATTTTTTCCCCTCTTCTTCAGCTTTCCATGCACCGATTGGCAAGTCCTGAGAATTGAGAGTAGTAGGGCTCAGACTGTGGATGTTTTCCCATATTGCACCTGCGCATGACAGCGTCTCGGTCTCAATCAGGTGCAATCTGGAGGACGATCTGGTATGGCTCATGTGCAAAGGTATTACACAACTATGGAAAGCCATTAAACTACAAAGCAGAGAATTAAAAACCGTTGCATGAGCTCGTGAAGCTTAAGACTTGACGTTCCTGTGGTCCATCTGTAGATGCTGTGTCTTTTGAAGCTGAATGATTTTGATATGACTAAACATGTATTGGTTTTCTGAGACCTAAAATTAAGCAACATTTCTGGCTGTATTCATATTGAATACTAGCATATTCAATACTAGTCTTCTCACGTTCACGACGCTGCTGATGTGTTATCTTTGTTATTGGGCGCACCAGAAAACACGTCAGCAGCGTCATACGTCAACAGTCACAGCAGTCGCACTCACAACAGACCAGACGAGAGAAGACAATGCTGAATAAAGTCGTCATTTTTTCTTTCGGGTTTGGAACGACATGAGGGTGAGTCATTAATGACATAATCAATAGCAAGCTGTAGCATATACTGCAGAAATAGTAGTATGCTAATGTGAACATTTCCAAAGAAAAGTGAAGTGTTCAGCAGAACTAGGCTTAATGTGTTTGGGGAAGCACCGCTATTGTGTGTCCAAAGCATGAGTTCATCTGCAGCTCTAGACTCTCTTACACATTTGAACTTCATGTCTGTGTACGTCTGGCATAGCAGAATCATTCATCGTTCGAGTCTTGAGAGCGATATAATTGGCCACACGGAATGTCTGTGGCTCTTTGTTTGATCGTTAAGATGGACTCTGCTTTGTTTGGATAGCATTTTCCCCATATACCCCTCATTGTGAGATTGATATTCTCAAGAGACCGCCTTGTTTTGATTCCGCCATCTCGCTCAAATTTGGATGTTTGACCTTTCAGTAAGATGATAGACTTCTCCTTCAACAGATGCACCTGAGGCGTGACACATTTGCGCGGTACCCTCTGCACAAGACCCCCTGCTGCATGTGAACTGGGGCGTGTTTAGCTAAGACCACTCTGGGTGCGCTAGGCTTGCTTTAGGGGGATATCTGTGTACGGCTGCAGCAGCTAGCTCTGCTCTACCCTGTGATTAGTTGAAGGGAGTGGAGGAGTCCTGCTGCTGTGACCTACAGCAGTCCCCCACCACCAAAGTCTTCCAAAGACCGCTAATCGCTTTGGGCCACAGCCTAAAGCCCGAGAAACGGGCGTGTAAAGAACGCTAACAGTAATTAACATTTGTTCTGGCCGTGCTAAGCTGGGCCTTTGAGGATGAATTCATTTGTCAATCCTCAGTGCAAATGTGTCTAACGGCTCTCTGAAGCTGCATGTTATTCTTTGATCTACTGTATTTCTTCACATAATACACTTTAGCACTGTGCCGGCTACTAGATACTGTAAAGACTTTCAGAATGATAATTTATGTATTGATGCAGGAACAAGTCACATATACATGCAACACTTATTTAACACTCAGCTCTGCATATAGAAGTAATTTTTGTCAGCTGAGGGCTGTATCAATCAGGTTATAGTTGTGACCCAGACATGTTTCACGAGATTCATTCCGTTTTACACAAATTGTCTTCTACATTCAGATTGGACCTTTTTTGACCATCAGCTGTGTGGTAAAAGAGTTTTAGTATTAGTGATCATTTATAGTAGTGTTAGTAGAGCTGGTCAGAAGATGTTTGAACATTTGAAGACTCTCAAACTGTAAAAACGAAGCATACATTTTATGCACAAGGCCAAATAGCTATTCAATCCTGTGGTTATGACCACCATAGCTTCAGTGCAGTTCGTTCCTAGCAGCAAAGCATCTGAAGCTTTTTGTGGTGGAATCCCAATAACTACTTGCCATAGAAATTAAATTAAATGTACCTGCTATAATTCCCACTGTGATGTTTCAGACGCAGACTTCGCTACAGTCACCTCATTCTCGCGGTGGGTCTGGTGTCATAAATATTTCTGTGCTCCAGTTAGGTACTCAGGTTGTCTGGGCGTGATAACAAATAATTTCCATGTGGTTTAGAAGTGTGTGTGCTTTTACGAGTGACTGCTTTGTGCCGCGTGTCTCCAGGCTGTTTTCCTGGTTTCCAAAAAAGTCCATAGGTGATTACAAGCATCCTTGCAGAAATATTTGATCCTGATTGTCACCCTGACCTAGGTGGTGACATTGCGTTTGTGTCACTGGCCAGCTTAACCTTGATGCTTGCACATAATTGTATTTCAGGCAGCTGAGTCACTTTTGTAACTGCATTACAGCATTTTCGGGGCAGGTTAGCGATCAAGCGCCAGCAAATGGTGAGTAAGAGTGGCTCTGTTTCACTGAACAGGAAGATATGGAACAATAGTATGAAGTCAGAGGTCTGAGGTACCCTCATCCAGTACTTTCCTGTTTTCATTTTATTGCCCAGCACCGGTTACTGAGAGGAATGCACAGCAGGAAGTTTCACGATGCCCTGTCAAAGTACATGTTGATGGGAACATTTGTTAATTATAGAAAAACCTCCAGAAACTTGACACGACATATTTGCTTTAACACCGTTTTAACCATTTTAAAATGTTATTTATAAATGCAGCTTTTATAACCTCATTTTATTTGAGAGACTACAGGAAGATTGTGTATTAATCACTAATAGCAATTGTTTATATTTAATGATTCAATCTTACATGTTTTTTTTTTTTTTTTTTAGAGGACACTTTACTAATTTAGTCCAATTTACATGGACTAATGAGGGCAACGGTGATTTAAAAATATCAGATATCTAGTTGCATATCAACTCTTGATATAGGGTAGTAAATGTCTGTAGAACCTCACGGGTCAAGAAAGGACTATTGTGAAATGAAAGCCTTGTGAGTAACATGATTGCTAATTTTATCAAAGCAATGTTGGGGCAAAATATTTTGAAGGCACACGTTGTTGCAGTTTTTCAGCAGTGTGTGCCATTTGTAGATGTTGTGAAATGAGTCCATGAATGTCCAAATGGGACAGCCATCAGCTTCTCCACTTTGGCGTGTCCCAAACTGAGGCTTGGGTTTCAGGGAGGAGTTCAGGAGAACATGGGGGTGATAGAGTAGATTAGGGACCGGGAAAAAAGTCCAAACCAAGGAACCCTCTAATGGTTCCCAGATGGAGCAGTGGTCAGGCCTTGAAGGTTTGAAGGAGAACTGATGACTTTGTAAGATGCTGGCCTAGCCAAGACCTAGCTTTGATGGGGCTGAAACGGCTGACTGGTTAGGAGAGAAATAGTCTTAGTACTATTTTAACCAGTCAACCGTTTCTGCCAAGTGATTCTTCGGCAGAATGAATGGGTTTGGATGTCTATCCAGGTCTGCTCGGGGTTGTTTGCAGGCTCACACGCACTACAGCTGTTAGAATGACATCAGCACAGCTCTGTTACTCCACCCCAACCATAAGATGGGCAAGTTAATGTTGGAGCATGCTCTGAAATAACCCTAATGAAAGGAGTTCTTGTTTGTCATGATATTAACAGAATTTCCTCTCCCTAGCTTATAACACGATGTGTCGAGCTGTTAGGTCACTAACCAATGATGTTTTTATGTGTGGCGTCCCTTCCTGTTGCCAGAGTTTGCCTAGCAGTTGGCGCTCCATTGAATTCTTGTCTCCTAGAACGGCGACTCATTTCTCGCCTCCCTCTTTTCCACAGTGTGGTTCCTCTGCTCAGGGAATCCATAGGGATCTTGATGCAACGGACGCCTCCTCCTCTGGACCATACCCTTCCTGAATGCTATCAAAGGGTAAGTTATTTTCATCATCTGAACCCTATTTGTGAAAGTTGGCTACTTGGTTAGACAGGGATATCAACTGAAACATAACTAGCTATACAAGGACCCACATTTGAAAAATGGGAACTTAACACCCTATTGAGGGTCAGAACCTCAATCTTGCTATATAGCAGTTCCAGGTTTTTGCCTAAAATGGTTCTAGATTGCCAGTGACCGTCTAAGCACCCTAATGACTGTCTAAACCTTTGAGAAAAACGGGGGTTGTGTTTGCTAACCGCAAATGTTCCCTGCAGGTCCAGCAGCTTAAGGGCGTCTATAACCTCCAGGAACCTCACTTCTGGACCCTTTGCACAGATGTGTATATTGGTACACTCAAACTCCTTGTGGCGCCCGATGCAGATTCTAGATGGATTCTCAGCCAAACACACAACATTTTCACACAGGTGGGGACCGTTGGAAACACAGCTTTAACAACTTAATCTCACTTATTAGGAGACAAATTTCAAATTTTCCATTACATGTTCTTTTCTGCCCTGTGCCCAGGTTGGCGTCAGACAACTGTATGTTCAGATTGAAGTGGCAGCCATGTAGAAGTCCACCACACTTCTCCTGATCTTTGGGAGTCCCGGGACCAAAGGCCCTCTGTGCTGCTGTGGGGAAATTCTCCACCTCAACCCATCTTTGGGTTTCTGTCGCTCCACTTCCATCTTGGATCAAGATGGAGCTGGTGCAGTCCAACCTGTCTGACTCCACTCCTGCCAGAAATCAATTGACCAGCTTTTTGAGGGAAGCAAGAACTTGCAACATTGGTGCACCCTCTCGATCATTTGAACTTTTGTTATTTTTGAAGTTCCCCATTGCTTTTGATTTTTATAATCCCTACAAAACTGTTTCTTTTGTTCATAATTGCTACCCCTTTCCTGTATCAGAATGGGGTTTTAATTATTGAATGTGGAGTTCAGTGGACATTTAAAAAAAATATAGCAGTATGTGATTCATTGACTTTTTGTACTTCACCTGCTTTGATTTTCAGTTGCACAGTTGTAAAGAAGTGCAGAATCAGTTTGCCAATGCCATTATGTAAACAAAACATTTGTCTGCATTTCTTAAGTGCCTTTTTAAAAATGATCATGGACAATCGCTTTCACCATCATGTTTGATTGTCAACATGAATGCGATGAAAACTGGATCTTTATGACCTTGAGTTCTGTCTACAATTAAAACATTCCTTTGCATTTGGCTTTGCTGTTTATGCATGGTGTAAAAATTCATATAGACAGAATTAAATGGAAGCAGCTGTTGACTTGAATGGAAATTGTAAAACATCTCCATGATTATTTTTATTTTTTTTAATACACAAGAAGGTGCAAGTATCAGTAGGAAAGTCCAACATATTTGCAGTAATATGTCAGAGCCTTTTACGGTTTATTTCCCTTCAATTAATCTGTGGAAACAGTTAATCAAGGCTAGTACTGACTGGAGACAGACTTTTTTCAGATTAAAATTGATCAAGATTTCCTTGTGATTTTCAAGACTTACTCCAGTAATTTTCAGCAAAAAAAAAAAAAAAAGGTTTTAAGCTGTACTTAAAAAAAAAAAAAAAAAAAAAAAAAAAAAAAAATTCTACTCCGTAATGGGATGAAGAAACGACATTTGAACATTTTTAGTTGCATTTGAAAGGATGAAGAGTTTTGAGGTATAATTTTTCAGGACAGTATTGTTATATTGTTTAACATTTGTTAAACTTTGTTAGCCAAGCTATTAAGATTGCACCAAAATGTTAATTTTATTATATATATATATATATATATATATATATATATATATATATATATATATATATATATATATATATATATATATATATATATATATATATATATATATATATATATAATCAGTTAAATAATTGCATACCATACTGCAAGGTGGAAACAAGCCATACGTTTATTTTGTCAAAGGTGTGCCAAAAGGTACATAACCTTCACTTTAACCAGTTAAAGTTTAAAGAAAGTTAGTGAATCTTGGGCTTTGTATTTTGATGGCAGTAAAAAGCAGATGCAGATCTGTAAACCAAATAATCTCTAAATCCAACACGTGAACTCTAATTTGTCTTTGTGTATATAAAGCAGACAGAGGCAAGCTACTTTCTGACAAAAGCTTTGTTCACTTTCTTTGCAATGAGAGATCACAAACAAAATCAAAGATGTAGTTGAAAGCAGCCAAACCACAATAGGGCGTTGATGTAATCAGTGGCGATGACTGTACGAAAATCAATCTTCATTCATTATGACATGCTCCAAAGAATCTCAGTATTCGCTTTTTTTCTTATTTACATTCTTACAGAGAAAGTTCCATTAAGAAATGTATGGAAACATTATGCCAATTTCAAAGAAAGCTCCATTTCAGAGGCACTAATGCAACCCAGATGCAGTTGGTCCACAATAATCTTTTCCATTTCCTCTATTATAATTCCTTCATATATTTTTCAACAGCAAGAACATGACCACCACACGTCAAAATAATCATCCCACTTCCAATCTAAATCTTGTAATGAAATGCAACCCTGGCCCGACTGGTACTTAAAGGTTATAGTGGTCAAATTTGATCTGGAATAACAATTATGTCATTTGCGTGCTCTCCTGACCCTCCGGCAGCTCTAGGCTCTCACGTGGGCCGCCTTGTCTGCTTTTCCTTTTTAGAAAAACCCAGGAGCACTGAAAAGGAAACTTTTTTTCTTGAGGAGCACAAGCTTCTTGGGTATCAAGAAACGTATGTGGAACTATCAGTCATCTTCAAGGTCTTCAGTCCCTCAGGACCTCTGAAGAGTTTCAACATGTTAACCTCTAGAGGATGAAGGTGGCCATTGATGATCATGAAAGGAAGTGGTCCTCCAAGGTCACAGGACACCAACTCTTGCAGCGTCCCAGAACGGATGGTCTGGTCCTTGGCTCCGATCCAAGCCAGACCAACACAGACTCTAGGCGTTTCTCAATGTCAAGGATGCTTCCTTGGTTGGACTGATCCTTCCAAGCCACTTCCTTCAGAGGCTAGGTGAGACTCCTCTTTAGCATACGGAGAACACGTACAGTATTGTTCAAAATAATAGCAGTACAATGTGACTAACCAGAATAATCAAGGTTTTTTGTATATTTTTTTTATTGCTACGTGGCAAACAAGTTACCAGTAGGTTCAGTAGATTCTCAGAAAACAAATGAGACCCAGCATTCATGATATGCACGCTCTTAAGGCTGTGCAATTGGGCAAATAGTTGAATTAGTTGAAAGGGGTGTGTTCAAAAAAATAGCAGTGTGGCATTCAATCACTGAGGTCATCAATTTTGTGAAGAAACAGGTGTGAATCAGGTGGCCCCTATTTAAGGATGAAGCCAACACTTGTTGAACATGCATTTGAAAGCTGAGGAAAATGGGTCGTTCAAGACATTGTTCAGAAGAACAGCGTACTTTGATTAAAAAGTTGATTAGAGAGGGGAAAACCTATAAAGAGGTGCAAAAAATGATAGGCTGTTCAGCTAAAATGATCTCCAATGCCTTAAAATGGAGAGCAAAACCAGAGAGACGTGGAAGAAAACGGAAGACAACCATCAAAATGGATAGAAGAATAACCAGAATGGCAAAGGCTCAGCCAATGATCACCTCCAGGATGATCAAAGACAGTCTGGAGTTACCTGTAAGTACTGTGACAGTTAGAAGACGTCTGTGTGAAGCTAATCTATTTTCAAGAATCCCCCGCAAAGTCCCTCTGTTAAAAAAAAGGCATGTGCAGAAGAGGTTACAATTTGCCAAAGAACACATCAACTGGCCTAAAGAGAAATGGAGGAACATTTTGTGGACTGATGAGAGTAAAATTGTTCTTTTTGGGTCCAAGGGCCACAGGCAGTTTGTGAGACGACCCCCAAACTCTGAATTCAAGCCACAGTACACAGTGAAGACAGTGAAGCATGGAGGTGCAAGCATCATGATATGGGCATGTTTCTCCTACTATGGTGTTGGGCCTATTTATCGCATACCAGGGATCATGGATCAGTTTGCATATGTTAAAATACTTGAAGAGGTCATGTTGCCCTATGCTGAAGAGGACATGCCCTTGAAATGGTTGTTTCAACAAGACAATGACCCAAAACACACTAGTAAACGGGCAAAGTCTTGGTTCCAAACCAACAAAATTAATGTTATGGAGTGGCCAGCCCAATCTCCAGACCTTAATCCAATTGAGAACTTGTGGGGTGATATCAAAAATGCTGTTTCTGAAGCAAAACCAAGAAATGTGAATGAATTGTGGAATGTTGTTAAAGAATCATGGAGTGGAATAACAGCTGAGAGGTGCCACAAGTTGGTTGACTCCATGCCACACAGATGTCAAGCAGTTTTAAAAAACTGTGGTCATACAACTAAATATTAGTTTAGTGATTCACAGGATTGCTAAATCCCAGAAAAAAAAAATGTTTGTACAAAATAGTTTTGAGTTTGTACAGTCAAAGGTAGACACTGCTATTTTTTTGAACACACCCCTTTCAACTAATTGCCCAATTGCACAGCCTTAAGAGCGTGCATATCATGAATGCTGGGTCTTGTTTGTTTTCTGACAATCTACTGAACCTACTGGTAACTTGTTTGCCACGTAGCAATAAAAAATATACTAAAAACCTTGATTATTCTGGTTAGTCACATTGTACTGCTATTATTTTGAACAATACTGTAAATGGAACAGGCTAGCAAGTGCACGTAATTGCGTCATTACGTCAGTGAAAAGGTCCGTTTGAATAACGCTATTTGGACAACTTAACTAGTTATTTATAAAAGAAATGCCGTTGACGGAACCAATTGTTAAATGACAGGTCCGGTTCAGTTAACCATTTGTATTTGTATAATTTACAATATCAATACGGTAGTAATTTATACTGGCATTTAAACGTCAAACTTTGCTTATATTTACTACAGTTATAACAAATGTTTGGTAACGTAAATAAAAACCGTTAACGCTCCGACTACGTTAACGTTCGACATTTTTGAATTTTTGAATTTTTTTTAATGTTAGATAGCAAAGCTGCCCGCGTAGGATTGTGGGTGATTTGAGAGCGCAAAGGATACACATATGCATCCTTTCTTGTGTATGGGATATTCTTTGAACGAAGGACTCAGTCCTTGGTTGAAATTCCGAGGATCCTCGACATTGGAACAGTCCTTCGACGGATGTCGATGACGTAGCATCCTCGAAATACTGGCTTCCAAAGATCCTTCCTTGACATTGAGAAACACCTTCTGTCTTCAGTCATTGCTGCATTGAATGAAAGAATAGGACAAACTGTGAACGATCACAAAGCTCTTCAATCAAATCTAATCCAATTTTACGTCAATGCTTCCCAGTGTCTCAAGTCGGCCAGACATCAGATTGTTCAACCACAGAGTTAACAGACGATTTCATGCAATACAGAAAGGTCTGCAAGAGTAACATACCCAGTTCCTGACCCCGATCCCGTCCGTTCAGTAGTATCTCTAAGAGTTGCTCAGCTGCCTGAGCAACAGTCATGTACCTGGGAGGCTCGTAAATCTTTTGACCCCTGGAAAGAGAGAGGGTTGGTAAACTTTAAGGTGAGCAGATGTATCTGATGTCTTCCATTAATCTGTCTGCATCCTTGACAGTGTCGAAATTAGTTAATGCACAGGTTGCAGGTGGTCCCAGAACACTGAGCAAGTAGGTGACCATTAATGCAATTTACAATTGAGCTTTAAAGTTGAATACTCTGCATGCTTAAGGTACATTAGCTTTTAACGGACCATCGGTCTGTCTTTAATGGAATCAGTCAACTTAAGGAAGTTGGAGACATGCTTTGAATTTTTTGGGGGGCCATTTCCCCCTCCCTGCAGTGAAGGGCACCAACCTCCCTGGACAAACATCTGACTGTGACCAAAATCATGCAGCATATGGATATTCCATTTCCAAGTAATGGTATAGCAGTGCCAATAAATCTGGGAGACATTAACACACTTTCCAGCCTTAAACAGGGAGCACGCACCAGGCCCAATGCTCGTCTCCTTATAGCATACATAGTGGAACACTAAAACCCATTTGGGGTTTATGTGGATTGGATATAAAATTACACAAAGTGTGTGACCAAGGAGGGAGATAATTATAGGACACCACGGAGAGAGCAAAGAGTTAACAACCATCTTCTACGATGAAAAATAATTCAACACCAGTGAAAGTTTTTCAGAAAGACTTCAAGTTCAAGTATGAAAGCAGTTGATGAAGTTCACTGTTGCCGATAAACATATTTCTGAAGGCTTCAGAAGGGAAAATTATACTGTGGCAGTTCTGGACGTGGCCCAGGGAAGGTCCATGATAACATATCATGCGTCCAAGTCAAACAAGCGCCCACGGTTTTTACTTTTGTTACTTGCAGATTGCATATATGTTAACTCAATGTCTGCTATAAACCACAAATCGACCCTCCTGGAAAAGCACCACAGACTAGATATAAATCAGCAGAACCCACTCAACCCCACAGAAAATCAGAAGTAGTAAGGGAATCTTACCTCATTAAATTCTTCAAGGACTGCTCTTTGACTTTGATATCTGCGAAACAAGGGAGTTGTACAAAACAATAAGCTTGGGTTTTATAAACTAGGCCTCTCTGGATGTTAACGTCACATCATAAATGGTAGGTCGCCCCTCCATCTGGAGCTGCTGACCCCACTCAGTCTGGAGCGCCAGTACATTTTCACACTACACCTGAGAGGGCTTCATATTGAGAACAAAGACAAATGTACAAATCATGACCAGTCATGTTCTCACACCATTTCTACACTGAAAGCTTCTTCATTAACCTCAAAATGTTTATAAATAACGGACCAATCAGATGAGACTTCAAGCCTAGAATTCAGCTACAATAAAATAGGACAATTTCTTAGTTTCCTACTTTCTTTATAAATGGAAATATGATATCAACACTGACTTTGCATGAATTTTAAAAGGCCAAAGAAAATGTATGTAAATCTACCCTTTTTTTACGTAAAAGCTTTGCAAAAGATTTAAAACAGACAAAATCCATAATCAATTAATGTTTAAAAAACAGCAAATTTATACAAAACTCGTAATTATATTTGTTTAAAAACCCCAGCAAATTCATTATTAATGATATTACTGAAAGAAAAAAAAAAACGGAACAAAAAACAGAAAATTAACAAATTCAAAATTAATTATTGATATTAGCAAAACAAAATCACTTTTATTTTTTTAGTTGGATAGAGAAAGATGTGGCTGGGGTAGCAGAGTACCGTATAAAAAATTAAAATGGAACAAGTTCAAGTTTGATGTGTAGACACTGTCAGACTTTTTGGAATTACATATCTCATTTTATTTTTGAATTAAATCTTAAAACACCAGCAAATAAATGAACTAATATTTGCCAGCTTGATGGATTGCCCACGTCTTGTTAGCAACGTTATGATGAATGGATGCAGTGTTTATTCCTTGTGTTTTGTCTGTGTGTGTGTGTGTGTGTGTGTGTGTGTGCTTTTGTTGTGTCTGCAGCTTATTGTATTAGATAAGCACTCTTGCGGCCAATGGTGGATGGGGAGGTGCCTGATGCCCGCCTTCCTCTGTTTGCTTTTGAATAATAAGGTTAATAACCCTGATCCCTCTCTTGCTCATTTTTGCCCTCGCTTTTGCTCTCTGACTTCTTAGCTGGAAAGCACCTGGGGACTCCCACCCCTCCCCCTCTGTCCCAACCCCTAACCAGTAGACTACTATTTTACCAACATTCATTACCAAAGCTGCCTTCCAACGGGAAATCCCACTGGTACTTTGGAAAACAGGGCTTTAAAACAGGAGTTGGCTGGAAATCTCCATGGCACACGGATATAAACATAAATTATTTGCGACGATCTGCCTTGGGGGGTACCAAAGCATTTGCAATGGTTCTAAGTTTAATGTGCGTCCCGAAGGGAAATGCCTATTTGACGGGACGTCAAAATACAGGGGTCGTCGCTTCTGGTTTTGACACATTCATAGTTACAATGACAGTTAAAGATGAAACAAATATACATGCATGGAAATTTGCTTGGGAATAGAGCCAAGGGACATGAGAACCTGCCAATTGTGATCAGACAGAAGGTTATATGATGTCATTAACAAAGACTCAAAGGAAGAGCTTACCCAGCAGGCACAGCGTGTGCAGGCCCATATCCCTGTTCTTCTTGATCTTATCATAGAAGCTCGTAGGTCTCCATGTGCCCATCCAAAACATAATGGACACAGTCTTCTTGAAGTTGTACAGCTTATGAAGAAAATGCAATCACATTCATACTCATTCACACTAGATCTTATTTTGCATTGGTCAGTGTGTTCACGAGTAACCAGTTCTGTTTATCCACCGACAAGGTGCTTCCTGTTATGCAGTAAGCATGACATCATTCTGAACACTAGAGTGCCGCACAGCTGAGACAACAAAGTGACATTACAGCAAGCAGACTTGTTACCAGTTACTTCAGGTCCTACAGACCATCTGAAGAATGTATTAGTGCGATATGAACAAACACATAGGGAGTGTTGAAGTACCAAGGGGTGTCCAATCCTGCTCCTGGAGGGTCAGTGTTCTGTAGAGTGCAACTCTAACGTACATGCCTGGAAGTTTCTAGTGAATCTGAAGACCTTGAGTAGCTGGTTCAAGGTGTGTTAAATTATGGTTGGAGCTAAACTCTGCAGGACAGTGACACTCCAGGAGCAGGTTAGGACACCCCTGACAAACTCCGTTTGTGAGTCCTAGATGAATGCCTTTTTGTTTATCTATAACAAATTCAGCAGTGGTGACTTAAAGGGGATGAAGAGAGTTTTTACGGGGCCCCTTAAACAAGATATTATATAAACAAACATACTAATTTGCTCTCGCGTTTTAGTTACATCAAATAAAATTGGAATGAGGGAACAAGTGTAGACTTGATTTACCTTAACAAGAGAATGGTTAATTAAACAGTATTGATTAAAGAGATTAACATTTGATTAAATGCAAACAATATAACTGAAGCATGCCCACAAACCAATTAGTTATGGGAACACATTTTTTGTTCGTATACATATTATCTATTTTTTCCTAAGTGTCATGTGCAGGGCTCTGCAGGTTTTTGCATGCTGATAGTCTAAGAAAAGAAGATGTTTTGAAAAATGTAGTTTGAACAATGTTGTTTTGGACCCCACTGACTGACTTTCATCGTTTGAACAAAAAGAGTTAAAATATCTTGAAGAAGAATGGACGTCAGTCAGGTTTGGAATGACACAAGGACAGAAGTTTCATTTCAGGGAAGTCGTGGTCTAGCGGTTAGAGAGTTTGAATCCTAACACTAGGGTTGTGGGTTCAAATCTCGGGCCGGCAATCATGACTTGAGGTGCACTTGAGCAAGGCATCGAAATCCCAAATGCTCCCTGGGTGCAGCAACATAAATGCTGCCCACTGCTCTGTGTGTGTGCACTTTGGATGGGTTAAATGAAGAGCACGGATTCTGAGTATGGGTCACCATACTTGGCTAAATGTCATGTCACTTTTCTGTGTGAAAGATCCATTTAAAGTTGGCACGAAATGAAAATTCACCTTACCTATCTCTAAATGCAAGCTGATCTTATTATTACCAACTGATTCATGCTATTTTTTTATAAAAAAAAATGTCACAATTCAATCTTCCAGTGAAATTATAGATTTCTCTTAAGTGATATATGCCGTATTTCTCCAATAATTTAGTCTGTTTAAACACCACCCTTTCTTACAATCTCCCGCAAGTTCCCATGCTACTTTTTTTGCTAATCCATTTCACTCGGGTGTATTGGTGCGTTCAAGTCCTCCTGGGAAGTTCGTACGCATGAGGTGGGAAGTCGTGCTTATGAAGGCATGTGCGTTCAAGTCACTTTCAACGGAGAAAGATGGCGGTGTACTTTCTCTTAATTAATAATACAAAAATACAGCAATGTTCTTAAACTCTTGTTCTAGAAAAGGAGAACAAATAAATGTCCATTAGGTATACTTCGTTTTTAATGTTTTAAATTAATTTATGAAGCCATTGCCAACTTTATTGTTACAAGTTGCATTGTTATATTATAATGGCATCATATTATGCGTCATTGATTAACTTACTGCGCTGTAAATAGAAAAGCCTGACAATATCACAGCTAAATACCTTTAAGTATTGTGTATTCCGCCATGTTAATCACTGACACGCCCCCCAACTCGTACAGATCGGGGCTTAAAGAAAATCCCGAGCTCCCCCACTGGTATTTACGATATTGTGTTGGCGTTCATGTGCATTCAACTCGTAAATACGATCTATACGAGATGACTTGAACGCACCATATGTCACAATGTGGAAGAAAATAGCTGTCGCTACGTTAATTTCATCGCAACATTTAAAATCGTCATTCCGAATTCATGACCTAGTCAGAAGAGATGCAGAGCAAAACCAAACCTTCTCATACAATCATTTGACTTTGGAAACAAAACAAAATCACATGTTTTTGGTAACAAAAACAACACACCACTGGGTGTAGAAAGTCTTGAGTCATTCTTTTTTGTGGCATCCCTGGTTTTTGATTGCTTCTAATTAGTGTGTCATGATCTACACCCAAACAGTAACTGCAAAGTGTGTGTTATCCTTCCAGATCCCTCTGTGGCTGAGAGCAGCAGCTGCAGTAGATGATTTAGTACCTTCTTTTCCAACCTAAATAATATCCTTTAGAAATGGCACCGCTGATCTCAGATCATCTGAAGATGCCTATCGTGAGTTTAGGGCGGCATCTGGGGCCTCTTGGTACATAAAGCTGCCCTGACAGGTCAATACAGGGGGCTGTTATTGATGGCCAGTTGCCTTCGTTGATAGACTCCGCTGGGACGCCTACGACACAAAGGCTGTAATGTCATTTGATTGTTTTCACGAGAGACTGGGGACGAATGACACACGATAGCGAAGTACGTTCTCTGGAAAGTATGTTGACAATGACACCATAGGGAAGCACTGAGTTAATGTGCGGCAGCATTACTGAATTTTCTGCCAAATTTTGGGAGCAAATATGGTCTACTGGTAATAGTGTAGCGATGTGTGAAAGCACAACTTGCACAGAAGTCACTTTCAAACCGAACTGCTTTCTATTGGTCAAAGTGGCGAAACTGCATGACCAATTTGGAAAAATTTTCGCCATTTGTAACATTCCCAATCTCTATTGACTGGATTTCGCCCGCAACTTTATCCTTACCTGCAATCCACAACAGCCCACCGCATTCATGATGGAAGCATTGTGAATAACGCCATACCGAATCCCATCATTCAATGCTCACAGAACCAGGTCAATGTGGGTCGTAGCTCTGGAGAAAAGAAACTGAGGTTCTTTCGTTCTTGAATATATCATTAAACTTGATTAAACCCACAGATTCTGAAGTGCATGAAAATGAGGAGTCAGACTCACGTCCCCCATCCACTATGTGGGTTTCAGTGGTTTGGCTGAAAAAACGCTGGAGCCAAACACCATGCAAAGCTCAACCGTGACTAGAAGCTGCCGAGACGGGAAAGTGCGGTGTAATTAGTTCATCTCTTCTGGAGCGTTTCCACAGTACCCATGCCTCAGACGTCCACGTCTGGTAAGACCCATAATGCTGCACCCCAGAGCTCTAGTTCTCAACCACTCTGTGGTTCTTCAGGCACTAATATCCTGAATAATAGGAAACATTTCCATTATTTATCTTCTGTTGGGCTGTAGAAAGTGTTTTTCCCCTTACACTTATGGTTTAAAGGGAAACTTATTTTGAGGAGTGCATGCTTTCAAGTGCACTTAATTGTTTTTGTGGGCATTATCTTATCTTCTTAGCCAAATAAGTTATAAGATAACATTTTCTCCAATTTCTCATATCATTTTTTCTTTATTCCTAATGAAATCTGACTCATATAGGCTAGTGATAAAGCTTTCCAATGCATCTCTGTATGTGTGGTTTTAGATTTTTTCTGATGAGTCATTGCACTTGTGGGATTGTGGCGTAAGTGAAGGCAAGTTATGGGTGAGTGAAAACAATGGCAACATATGAGGTGCATCATATGACAAATATGCATAGAAACCTCATATATGAAAGTTGACAAACTATACTGTTGATGGTTAATCCTCATTGACGGATATCTTAGTTCAGGACAAGTTTGCAGTTATAGTCACACATGGAATAAATCTGACTTTAATAGCAGAGACTGGCTGTAGATCTTGAAGTAGTTAGTTAGTCTTTCCCAAAAGGATAACCAACCACTAGAAACGCAACGTCACTGACATCACACAGGTTCGTTACCAGGTAGGGCAGAGACTAGAAGGTATTAATGTACAAATGTTTATTAGGTTTACAATAATCAGAACACTTAATACTAAAAATATACTTACCCAATCTGCCACATATATATATTGTGTTTAGACATTTTCAGTTGTTTTGGCACATATTTAGGTTATTGTGTCTTTGCGTGACTTATAATCGCCACACAGCTCACAAAACATTGGTTTAGAATGAAGTCTGGGCATTTAATGGGTAAACTCTCATTAACCTTAAAACTACATGTGCAGCCTTTACACAAGTACAGCCGTATTGTGTAATTCACAATGTACTATACTGTTTGCTGTTTATTTACTCTGTAAAGCCGTCAGTTTCACCCTCAAATTGCAGAGAAACTTTACGATGATAAATGTGCTCACAGTCTTATCCCAAATACCACATAATGCAGCTTTTCATGACTTTCTGTTTTGTTGATTTATGACTTTTGCAGCTTTTTCATAGGCCTCAACTATGACTTCTAATGTGTGTCGAGATACATCCATTGTACTTAATAACCACGGTTTAGCTGACCTTGAGCTTGACCTGGTTTATTTGTAGGTTAATATGCTGTGAATAAGGGTGAAGACCTTTTGTTACCCACAGCTGATACCTGTAATGAATGAACACAAAGTGCAGTCAAAGGTCCTTAATCTAAATATAAGGCTTACAAGATCTTAAAGCTCATAGACCATCTGGGCTCCACCACCAGTGAACTTGTAATGTGAAGCCAAACAAAGACATTTCTGGTTTTTCGGGTTGTTATGTGTTGGTTTGGCTGACACATAATTATTGAAATCTATTTGCTTTATTTGGGAGAGTAAAGTAGAGTGGCCAAGTCGCTCGGAGGCCATCTTGGTCATGCTCCTAGACAGCTATTTTCAAGCACAGCTCCTAAAAGAAAGTTTATATGGGTAATGCAAAGGTTTTGTTAGTGAAAACAAGCACTTTGTGACTGAACGCTTTCAAAAGAGGGACGCAAAGGTTTTCGGTGTAATGCAAAACATTTTTGAGTGATCGCAATTTTTTTGGTATAGCAAAAATTATTATTGAGAGCAAAGTTTCTCAGTGGAATGCAAAGATTTTGCCAGCAAATGCAGAGTTTTGTGGTATTTCCTGGGGTACGCAAAGGTTTTACACATGAACCCAAAGGTTTTCGTTGGAACACAAACATTTTTAGAGCAAGCACAAATATTTTGCGAATAAACCCACATTTTTTTTGGGGGGGCGCAAGCATTATTTTCAGGGGAAAGTTACAATTTCATGAGCAAATGTGTTTTTGCAAGAGAACACAAGGGTTTTGCAGGGAATGAAAGAAGTTTTGCAAAGAAACACGTCTTTCTTTAAGCTACACAAACATTTTTTGAAATATTTTTCAGATTTTTTACACCATGTCACTTTAGGTTCTACATTTTACTTTTTATATATATATATATATATATATATATATATATATATATATATATATATAACATCTTAGAGTAGTGTAAATAGAGATAGAAAATAAGTTTAAATATGTATGTATATTTGTATATATATTAGTACTACAAAAGCAAGTACTATGAGTAAGTTCTTTTGTCATACTGTATAGAGGTGCATTGTCATTTTTCTGCATACTGAGCTCTCGTTCTCTTGTCTAAAGTTGCAGACGAGGCGTTGTTGTTTACCTCAACTCCGACTGATTTGTTAAGCAGATTTCAGGCCGAGGTGTGTGTGAAAATGTATGACTCGCCTCGAGGCCTCTCCAGTGGAGATTCCTCACCATTTGTAAAGTGCAGAATGGACTCCGTCAGTCTTCATTGTGCCAGGCAGAATGGGTTCAGTGGAGGTTTGTTTGGATCTGGTGCTGTCCATTCCACTGCCAGCGCTGCTCGCTGCCTCCTAGCGGGTTGCCACGGCAACCGGACCAGGCCAGCATCTGAAAACAATTTGGATCTTAATGAGAATTTACTTTGCGCGAATGGTGGGAAAATTGGGGGTGGGAGAGTGCGAGCAAAAGCCGGGGTGTGCGGGGGTTGAAGGAAGAAAGCAATGAGTCGCCTGGATCTTGCATACTTGTCATATTTCTCAGTAAGACAAACTGGAGAACTGTCCTGATTTTTATCAAGGGGTCTTGTCTTATTTATAATCTTTCAGATGTGTTAGTGATGAAATTAGTTTCCGATCCTGAGTAGTAAACAGCTCGTTTCTCATCCACTAATTTCTAAATGCAGTGTTATGTAGTGCATCTCTTGATGTCTTGTGTGTGTATGAGGGGCATTCAGCTCTCCCATGAATGGGAAGGATGCCAGATTCTACTGGGATCCCCCCTTTGTACCCGTCTCCCTTTTCCCTGGTTTTGTTTGGGCCTAGTCAGCCAGTAGCAAATTGTCCCAGCAGAAAGGGCCAATCTGATTGGACTGTGGCGAGAGAGAGGGTCCTTACAAAAAAGTTTGTTGTGGCCAGGGTCTGCCCAGACCACCTCAGAGGACCTGGTGCCGCTAGAGGACCAGGGAGAAGGTTGAGACAGGCGTGAAGGGGAAGGAAATCAAGGTTTCTTTGGATCAATAAGTTCGAGCGCAGCTGTGACTCCTGATTTTGTTTTGGTGGGATCTAGTTGGGTGAATGTCACAAAAACATGTCCGGGTCACATTTTCCCCCAAATCAAGAGAAAGTTTGAAATTATGTAAGTTATATATATATATATATATACACATACATATATATGTGTGTGTGTGTGTATGTATGTATATGTCTGTATGTTATTTAAAATTGCATGCATGTATACATTTTTTTTTATATAAAATGTAATTAATTATTTATGATGATAATAATAACTTTAAAATATAATATTTCTAATTTTGCATACAGTGGGACTAAAGGTTGTAATTAATACAAAAGGTGGTTCAACAAAACACATTGGGTTTTTTTATTTTATTTTTTATATGCTGACATGTTGGTGTTATATCTTTCATTTGGATGTTATAATTTCCACTGAATAAATACAGTTAGCTTTCAGGCTATAAAGCAACAAAATGTGATTATTTTAATGGAGGGTGATTCTTTTCTATACCCTCTGTATGTGTGTGTATAAATTTGCTTAAATTCACTAGAAAAAGAAATCTAAATGGACATCTTTAAGGCAATTGTTGACAAACAGTAAGAGTTTAAAATGAATGTGAATGGATCATTTACTCTTGGAAGAATTTTTCGATTATAATGAGCCCTCTCACTTTTGATTGTGGACTTTAGATTCTAACTGAGCACAGTTTGAGACATTAAGAAACCTTTTAAAACTCTAAAGGATACAAATATCTAAATGTTCAGTTTAATCAGTGGTGTCTGGGAGAAACAGTTGAGATCATTGCTGCTTTTAGCTTCAGCTCGAGGTAATTCAGGTCATGGTTTTGAATTTATGTTTTGTTTTTACTTTGTCACTGTTTTATCTCAAGACTTGAAATACCAACACAGTCTTATCTGTGGACATAAAATACCAAGTCAAATTTTCTAAGTGATATAAACTATTAGCATATTTATCATCATAGTTTACATTCTCCCGCTATGCTTGTAACAGAAATGTCCAATTTATGATATTCAAACCAATGCAAAACCACCTGTTTAACCAGGCCTTCAAATATCTGATAATGCCTAGATCTGTTCAAATACACCAATAACAGGAAAACGACCATTTTTCCTATTCCAGTGCTCTGGGCATGAATATTCCCCCAGCGGCCTCTGCCTTCTCCCACGATTCTTGGTGGGAAGTCTCTGGTTCTTGCTTACGTCATCGCTGTGAGGCAGACGTGTCAAGGGAATACTGAATGATGCCTTTTTTGGGGTCTGTTGTGTTTTCACTCCCCATCTTTTCTCCATAACCCTCCCTCTGTAGGTTATACATAGCTGACAGCATGGAGCTCGGAATAGCAACTAATAACCAGTGGGACCAGAAAGAGAAAACGTCTGCTGATCCAAAATAGTATCCGTCTGCTTTGGATGCTATGGTTGTAAGTCATGTGACCAAGTAACACAGCTCTTACCTTCAAATCTTCCTGAGATGTTTCAACCTATGAGTTTGAAAGTCATAATGAGTTGATGTGGTTGGCCACATTTGGGTAATTTCAGCCAACTTCTAGTGTCAATGCAACAAAGTTAGGATTAAAAAAATACACTAAATCATTTCATCAATGTACACAATTACAACAAATATGACCAAAACCAATTCTATTTGTCCCTAATTTGGGAAGTCACGATTAATAAAATCTTGAGTTTCCTACTGGTTCATAACCCCTTAAATGACTTAAATTGCATAACTCAAAGGCAGCATTGGATTAGTATATCAGAAATGCAAACATGTTCAAATATATTAGTATTTTGGGAACTTTCAGCAACTTGAGTCATTTGAATTCAGCTCCAGTAACATCCAAAGTGTGAACAGACAAATCCTGCTTTAATCATACCTTGGGGAATAGTTAGAGACGTACCAAAATTCTTTGATGCATCAGGAATTAGATGCCTCAAAAAACTCTAGAGTCAAGAGTAATGGGCATACATTATTAAGGATATTCACCACGTGTAAAGAATGTAAGGTCATGAACACGATTGCAATTTTTTGTGTCAGTCTGGAAAAGACTAAAGTGACCAGGAAGAGCCGATGGAATGCTGTCCACTTCCAGTCAAGGGATGCACTAGTCACAATGAGTCACTTCCTCAGAATCTGACCTTTGTCCTATTGAGTGTGCCCTACAAATGTCATAGATATCGACACGTCCGACACAGAGTTTACCGATGTACGGATTCAAACAACAATGAGATGCCGTCAATGCCATGCCAAGTGCATACTTGGATTGTCAGGTCCAGGATGCTGCCTCAGCCACTGTTGGAAAGTCCCATTATAGTGTCAGAATGCTTCTTGATATATTAAGGCATATAGGGAAACTCCTGAGGAAATAGTGCTCACCTGATCTCGGCAACAAATCAATATTTGCTACTGCAAAACACAGGACTAAGTGGCACCATTTGGCAAAGCAACTGAGGCAGTGTGAGTGTGTATATGTGTGTGTGTGTGTGTGTGTGTCTTGTCCTGCCTGGAGAGCTCCTCTTAGCATTCTGTGTAGACTTCATTTCGCATGCAAAGCCCTAGTGTTCAGTCCATGCCTCTTGAATGAGCTCCTTTTGTGCAGTAATTGGAGATCGTTCTGTGCGGCTAACAAAGAGTTGCTGGCCTCTCTCGTCCCTCTCCTCTGCCCCACTCTCTATTTTCCTGCCATCTTTCTTTTTTCCCTGTTCTCCTCATTACGCCCCAGTCTCTTATCTCTTGTGTACCGTATTGCGTAAAGATCTTTCAAATCATCTGTTTACTATCTTTGGAGGTGGCCGTGTGGTAGCAAGCGCCTTTCGTCGCAATCTTAGCATTTATTGGATTGGTGTTCCATTTCTGTGGTGCGCCATTTCCCCATTTGCCTCAATCAACAGGCTTCTGCAATTTTCTGCATTTGGACGGAGCACAATTCCACAATCCCAGCTGACCAAACATGGGGAAAAGCAGAAGAATCCGTTTCGAGTTATGTTCAAATCCGTATCCGAACCTAACTTAATGTTTGTTTTGCAGTTTGTTTTGGATGTGATTTTAGAGTCCCAGACGTTGACGTTTTCTCTGTTGAAAATATATCTTTTTTTTTGGTACTGATTGGAACGCCAACCATGGAAAATCCACAAAGTACTCTCTGAAGTACCTTAAGAATAAATAAATACACTCTTGACAGTCATTATACCCATAGTAAACAAAGACTTTACTGGATCTGCAGTTGTAGTCCCTCAAGACTCATGACACTCATGCTACTATTCTTATTTTTCGTTTTTAAATACAGATATTTCTAGAATTCACTGCTACTGTCAGACGTTATCATCACAAGTCATGTGTACTGTGCATGTAACCCTGTAGAAATATATACATGGATGCCTCATTAGTTGCTGTTTCTGTGGACCACTATATGTAAGCCATCTACCATATTGGAAATGTCAAAACTGGTCAGCAATTCGATTGCAAGTTATATGTATTTGAATATCCGTATCTGCAATAGACATCAGCAGATGATTTAGTTGTACTAACACAATACTACAAGATGAAGCCATTAGCTAACTTGACATTTAAAATTACCATAGTTTAAAAACCTGTAATACTTATTAATACACAAACCAACACATTCTCACCAGAGAAAGATTAACCCATTTCTTTGGGAATTTAAATCTTGGCTGTTTTTACAACCAGCAGCTACACACTATTCTGGTATCTTGGAAAACGCTTTGGTTTTTCCTGTAAATGACAATGTTGACCACTCCAAGATGGCAAACAGGATCGACGGCCTCTTGAGTTGTCGAATATGGCATCTACATGTACCCTACACGTACAAACCGCAGTATACTTTGGCCTTTAAATCTGTGTAATGTGAAAAGAGCCAAATTGAGCAAATAGCTTATTTAGGCTACATACAAAGTTTTGGAGTGACAGCTGCATTTAAATGCGCGAGTAAACCTCAAAGTTTAAAAAGTTGTCTAACAGTTGTAAACAAGACAATTTAACCCATATTTGTTGTTCGATATTTTCGACCAACCTAATGTTAGCAACAAGAGATGTATAATCCAGCAAATTTAAACGTTTTTAGCTGCTAACAGTTGGTAGAAGCTAATGCTAACTTGATTAAAAATGTCCATTTACTCTCTTGTTGAACTGTTAGCATCCATATTTCCAGCTAATAGCAGGGAAACATTTGCTACGACTTGAGTTTGGGAGTTTCAGAAGGCTATTACCTCACGGGGTAGTTTCGATATGATTTCCTCCTTCATGATCCTGAATCATTAACCCATACCAGACAACACTCTCTCAGTCCCTCTTCATGTCATTACAGTGAGTCCTTCCAGAATCGTACAGAAAAAAGCCACAGATGATGAGGCTGTTACACAGTACTGGCCATTATACGCGGCATGTACTTTTCCTTCAAAAGGGTCACTTGTGGTCCGGCTTGAGTTCAGTCATGTTTCTGATCACCCTCCATAAACTGTATCCATGTGGATGCAGATAGTTTCACAGTGTGATTTTGAAACCTCTCAGCTGGTAGTAACGCGACAGATAAGAGTGTCTTCTATGGCCAGACGTTATCGTCAGAACATACCAGCAATGTCCCTTCCGCTTACTCATTGAATCTTTGAAATGCGATTGTTCACCAGAAGTTGACACAGAATCGAAGGCTGCTGTTAAAAAGATGTTTTGTTCAGTTTCACAGTGTTTTGTTCTCGTTAATGTTTTTTTCTTGGAGTAGAGTATGTTTGTTTGTTCGTTTGTTTGTGTGGGGTGGTCAGAGAATGAGAAGTCCTAAATCACTGAGCTTCCTGAACTTCGGGACAATCTGTTCGAAGGAAATGAAAGAAAAGTACATTGTAAATAAACATTGCTGTGTTTCTCAAGCTGACTAATGCAAAGCAACGTTTCCTGTTACCTTAAACATCATAGTGTTCCTGCGGACATTTAAATAAACTAACTTCACCACTAGATTTGTATCTTTCTTCCTGAAGATGTGAGTATTGTTTTCCTGTGCATTACTCTTTGTGACAATGCTAGAGTGTTTCTGATTGGTTGCTAGGCGGTTGTCAAGAAATTGTAGTGGTTTCAATGTAGTTGCTGCGATTTCTGAGTGTTTCGCTCTGGCAATGTTAGGTGGTTGCTAAAGTGTCTTTTGTTTTTTGAGTTACAGACATGCAAACTCTGGAAAAATAATATTTATTGTACTCAGACAGGTATGTTCTATATGATTATTTTGATGTATGGGAAACAAGATGTATTTCTAGTTTCAACATTATTTGTTCTTCAGAAAAAGTATCAGCCGAATGCAAATTGACCCGCATTTGGTTTTTTGACCACTGAAAATGTGTACAATTTAATAATTTACTCCTGGAGCCATACTGAGATCAAATATAGCTGGAAGTGGACCAGATAGAGCATGAAAACGAAGATGCCCGCCCAAAAAAATTTGTTAAGATCCAATTTCTAAAAGGGCATTAGGATATATTTAATACATCTTGAGCTACATATTCTGGTTTCTTCAAGTTTGACTTGGATCCCACATTCAATATAAGGGTTTTTTTTTCACCAGGTTTCATAAAAGTAATACATGACTTATTATAGACGACTGATAAAGGAAGTCAGAAATGGAAAGGAAAAATGAAGAGATGCATGTTTATGCATTAATATAGCACTGCTATGCTATCAGTCAAACTTGCTTTAAACAACATCCTCTTCTTTGAGGTTTAACAGGAAAGTCAAAAGCCAACTGAAAACAATACATAAACCTCAACAACAACACACACACACACACACGTACTCACTCTCTCTCTCTCTCTCTACATATATAGTGGTGTTTGTGTATAATGCATTATGTTTTGACGTTCTAATGACAGATTGGCCCACTTGTATCATGTATAAAAGCACAGAGTGTCCTTTGACCTGTATGTCTGGAAACAGCTGGAGTGTTACTGTAACAGGAGCACATTGTGGTCATGGATCCTGACCGCTAACCCCTGCCTTCCCAAACATAAACACACACACACACACACACACACCACTGATGTGCTGATGTCTGCAGCCGACCCTGGAAAAGAGGCGATGGAGATGACGCACACAAACGATTACACACAGAACCTTCTATATCATTTCAGTTTTTATATGATATTTTCATGCTATATGATTGAAGTTCATTTGCCATGTTGCAGCTCATTATACAGCAATAGTTCAGCTAGAAATCATAATTTCTTCACCCTCATTTAGTTTCTAACCTTAGACACGCACAAAAGCATGTCTCCAGATTAAACTCCTCTGTGTTTGTTATGAACACTTTCAGACACATCTCGACTAGAAGGAAAGTCTATCTCAAACTGATGGCAGATAACCCAGAAAGGGTTTATTATTCCCTAAAATCCTATTTCAGTTCTAAAATTGTCATACATTTTCTATTAGTTTATGATTTCATGTCATCTTTAAAGAGACAGCTGGCTAAGAAACTGATGAAATAGATCTTTATGGTTTACGGTTATGAACATCTGCTTATTTGATGTGTGTGAATAACTACTAAATGTGTGTGTGTGTGTGTGTGTGTGTGTGTGTGTGTGTGTGTGGATTATGCTGTTTGCTGAATCACATAGGACATGGATACCCTGCAGAAGAGTGAACTAAACTAAATTAATGCTATCTTTTGTTTATGGGAATCTAGTCAACTTCAAGTGAACACGAAAGTTAAGTTTACTCTCACTCCGAATGGGATTTTCTTTACAGATGTAATGTTTTAACTCAAAGCAAACCTATATAGTAGTAGGTTAAAATTCAGTGCAGAATGGTTTAGAGACGTGATTCAATCACGTCTGCTTCAGGAAACATTGCACTAAACTATGCCTTGATCTTTTTAGGCACAAAAAAACGTCTGCCCTCAGTACCAAAATTAATTCAGTATTTTTTGACCCAGTTTCATTTTATTAGATTTTTTAATTTTGGAAAACGAAAAGATATTTTTTTGTTTTAGATGGTACTAGTTTAGTTTTTTTCATCTATTTATTGAAACCTCTTCTTTAAGTAAATAACGTTTATCTGATTATCAGTACATTTTCATCATTACACCAGTGTTATTTTTGTATTACTGAGATACTAGATTAATAATATACTATAGAGAGATACTAGTTTTTGTTTTTATATTTTCAGCTTAGTTTGTTTCAGTAGCTTTGTAGCTCTGTTTTTGTCGTTTTTTATATTTATGTAAATATAGTTTTTTTAATTACATTTATTTTAGTTTTAATTATTTCACATCAAAGTAAACTTAATTAGAAGAAGAAATTCCTCTTATCCTCTTGTCCATACCATTATAAGAAATTGCATCTTTATTATTTCCACCCTCAACATCTGTTCATTAGCGCTTTCCGTTGTCTTAAGAGCAAATTGAATTTTAATGACCAATGAGAAGCTTTAATCATCGCGTGTTTAAATATATGCTCCACTGACCACGCCCCTCTCTCTTAATTTTTTGTTTGTCCGAAAGATTTCCAGCTTTGATGTGCTTGATTATACAGGTACATTCACACACACAATCCAGATGAATTCTATTCACTTGTGGCACTCACGAGCATCCGTATCCCTGGTTTGTTTTAGTGAAATTATCATGACTTCCTTTTTCTTCTCACTTCAGTCGCTCTTATCCGAGAATCAGACGAGTAGCGGGGGCATAAACGGGGGAATTCCGTCTTGGATGCAAACGTTCTGCTCCTGGGTTTTCCATTAAATTCTTCCAAATAAATCCCTTGTAAATGATGCACTGTTGCTTCTCTGTTTTCACCTCTTTCTTTGATTAACAGCGTGGACTTCAGCTGCGTGGCTGTTTTCCATTCTGTTTGTTTACGTAGACCTTTTGAATGTGGCATGCAGGAAAAAGAGCCAAATAAATGATAAAAATCTCTTCTGTAAGCATTAATGACCAGACCTGCATCCCTTGATTGTTTCTCTTTTTACTATTTAATTTTTTTTTTGGGGGGGGGGGGGGGGGGGGGGGGGGCTGATTACAAGGCTGGTCTATTTGTACAACTATTTGCCTTCATATTTTACAGTAAATAATGATATTATTTCACACACACACACACACACACACACACATATATATAGCATTATAATATTAACAACAATCGCATAACTGAGGCTACTTGTATTGAGAAACATTGACTTTAGATATATATTTTTATCATTTTAATACATTTGATATATTTTCTCGATATAAATATATATACAAATAATTATTTATTTATTTAGGTTTAATTATAGTTACATACCAGTACATTAGTTTGTTTGTTTGATTACTAATGGTTATATGCCAATACAATTGTTTAAATTATTCTTTCTATTTATTTTACACTGTTTTATATATAAATGTTTAATAATAGTTATATACCAATACAATCCTTTATGTTTGTATGTTATGTATTTATTATAAAGATATAATTAATCAAATAGTTATTCATACTTATTTTATACTTATGTATTTATATTCCTATTTAACTTATTAAGGTTTAATAATACCTATGCATAAATGCAATTGTTATGTTTATTCATTTGTATTTAGTTTTAGTATTTTTATTTTTATTTAATTTTTTTGTATATAAAGATTTAATAATAGTTATATTCCAACTATTGGTCATTTGTGTCGAAATGCACCTGCGAATCAGTTTTTCTGTGTGACATAGTCATCTGTTCTGTTGTAGGTTTACTTCTGTGAGGACAGAAAAAGGACATCAGATGAAGAGGAATATTCACTTCAGCCTAATGCTTTCACCATCATTACTCACAGCCTTACTTTCTCGACTCTCACCTTTATGTCCTCTTTAGAAAAAAAGGAAAAGGGCAGGAAAAAGAAAGAAAAGTTGCTTCTCTGCTGCTTTTTAGGGAGGCCTCCAGGAAATGACCATTTAGAGGCATAACTAGCTAAGCTATTTTTCCTCTGTTTAGAGCCGTGTAGTTGATGGGAACTATGTATAGATGACTTCAAAGTCACAATACACATCACATCTGCAATATCCTTCAGCAATAAGTCACGTATTGTGCAATGCATCCCACAAACCACAATTTCGATTTTCAGGAAAGACATGAACATTTTTGCATCGTGATTAATTGTAATGCAATGCATTACACAGTTCACAGATCTACAGGTTCTCGCTTGTACCCATGTGTGTAGCTCATTAGTAAATTACAGGGTCTGGTTCCAAGCAATCGGGGTGGGTGTCTCCTCCCTATGGGTGTGCTTTTGCTTGCTCCAATTTAGCGAAAACCCATTTCCATTCCCTTAGCACGCTTGGTTGGATCCCTTAATACGCTGCCCACCCTCAGTTTCCACATAAAGGAGCTTCACTCCGAGTGCCCCATCACTAACAGCCCTCTGATAACCAAACGCACACAGTATTAGGGATCATTCCATGCCTTCCCACATCTTCCCTTTTTTGTCTTTCCTTCATTGTGTTTCCTTCCCTCTTGAGAGTTTGAGCTTTATTAATAGACCTAGTGGCTGTTGGGTCCTACAGCTGCTGGAAGAGTTGCCCAGACTAGAAAAACTAGAATGAAAATGCTGAAAAAATATAAAGTGGCGTCTTTGTTAAGCTAAGTCTAAATTGATTGGCTACAGCATCATTCAGTCAGTAATTGTAATTTAATAAAAGGCATGTTTGAAGCACTTTGGAAAAAGTCCTAAAAAGTCTAAAGAGTTAGTCTTAGCTTAAATACTGTAAGCCATTGATTGACTAAAACAGCATTAAGAAGCAGTCACATTAGTGAAACTTTGTGAAAATGTGAACACTTTCAGCACTTTCAAGCTGATTCATGTTTTACTTGAAAAATGTTGCGAAATCTCATGAAATTTACAATCGTCAGGATTATTATTGCAATCACTTATATTTTCTCGCAAAACTTCACTGAACAGAATTAAATTAAACCTCAGCTATATTTAGCAAAATACAAGTTTTGACGCAACTAAATCTCATGAGAAAGCACAAGCAGGCTAGTTTACAAGTTCGTGATTTGTGAATGCTCAATCGCGTTCAATGTAGGTGTCTAAAGTTTAGTCTAACACTGTGTCAGAATATGCCTACTTCCATACTACACAGTAAACGAAAAACTGAATTTGAAAATTCATTATTCAAAAAAAATTTTAAGTACTTGGATGTACACTGTACTACTTTCGCTGAAATTCTGAAGTTTGCATTAGATTGACACTTTACTATACCATGAGGAGACAGGGTTTTGAATGGTAATGAAACGATGCAACTGACGCTGGTAACAATATGGCGGGTGTAGCGTGTCAGAATTTCATTCAGGCTACCTATAGATATGTGTAGCTATATACCCTATTAACAGTTGTTTCTATAGGACGCTATACGAAAGACGTCCGCCATATTGGAATGTCAAATTCTATCCGTGAAGACTCGAGAGCAATGGGTGCATCTAGTGCAACGGTTTTTATAGACATGAATGAATATCTATATCTTCAGTAGACTTCAGAAGATGCTTTTTGCTATGCATGCTACCCATATTCGTACTGTATAGAACATACTTTTATAACGATTACGAATTAAGTTTCAAACCAAATATATCAGGTCTACGCATAGACACTATGCAGTTTCAGACGCAGGTTAAGTCTAAAAAAGTCTGGTTGAATGATTCTGTATCTATTCAAATGCGGACGAGCAGAATCATGTTTGAAGCATCGATGCTTCTTTGAAGCGAGCAGTTATAATCGGATCAGCTCATTTTAAGTGTGCATATCTAACGATGATTCAATAATGACGTTGGGACGGATGAAGATGCCGTACGTCTGGCCGTGTGCCTGCATCCAGTTGGAGTGTGGCTGATTAGATTTAGACATCACTGATTATGCAGCGATTTCATTTAAATTCATAATCAACTGAAATAACATTATGATAGCCTGGTGCCCCGAGATTAGCCCTAGTTAAACAAGTACGATGAAAGTACTTTAGTGTTTCGCCCATATGCACCATCAGATTAGTCTGAGAAACCACGACTAAAACTAAAGTTTACCGGGGAATGAGTCAGTTGCGTTTCATTGTTCGCGAGCCTCCTATATTCTCTGCAGGAAACCCTCCCATGTGCCTCGTACAAAACAACGACGCGTTCTCTTTGTATGTCAGACCTCCTCTGTGCATCGCAAATGCAACGTTGATGGCTGTATAGATGATTTATGCTCCTTCCATACACAGCATATGTGTGTTGTGAACGCTGACATTTTTGCTTCAGGTTGAAGCGTTGATGATTGGATACACAAGCGCTTTGTGTCAAGCGCGTTCTTTCATATTATAATAAGCTTTCCACTCAAACAAATGTCAAAAATATGTAAATTATCTGGGTATTATCTGTTTTGAGTGCTGTATCAGGGCCATGGCATCTAATTAATGAAACATTTATCAAAACAACACCGATAAATTATTACGGAGTTCTGTTAGTTTGTTCATTCGACCAACATCTTGTAGTTTAAATGCCCTTTTCTCCTGTATTTAAAAGTCTCTGCTCAACTCATTCTGTAGTTGAGTATGAGGATTGGTTTCGCATAATTTAGCCATTTCAAGGAAATATCTGCACCTGATGAACACTTTTTAGTTATCACATGGTATATTTCCAAAAAAAAAAAAAAAAAAATGCAAACCTTTTCAGTTAAGCATAAGTTTTTCTTTAGCTCAGTTTACAGAGCTTTGGCCTAGCAATGCTAAGGTAATGGGTCTGATTTCCATACTCGAATTTAACATAGCTATAATTACCATAGTAAAAACATTCATGGTCAGTTTATGGGATGGTTGCGTATGGAATTTTTAGAAGCATGTAGTTACTCCAGTGTAAAGTTCACTTTTGGATATTCCCGAGATGTGAACCCTCGTCCTCCTGGTATATGGCACTAGCCGCCAGATTTGTGATGGGACAGGGCCAGGCTTTTGTGTTGGGCTTGTGGTGCTGGGTTCTAACAAAAGGAACTGAATGTAGGAAACCGGAATGGAAAATAAGAGCCAGTCCTTGAACAAGACTGTCATTACAGCTGTGAGTAATGGTTTAGTCATCTACTTGCATCCTGGAACATGTATCCTTTAATGTGCAACACTCAAGAATTCGGTCTCATAGGAATTATAATGGAAACACTGTTGCGTTTTAGCGTACAAATGGACTTGAAGATGCAGGCTTGTTATGACTTGCACTTCAGTGTAATATTGGATTAGGATAAAAGTAGATCACTAGATGCACGAAGCACGTCTGTGACTAAAGAAAAGCTGTATCATCTCGGCAGGGAGGACGAGGTCAGTCAGTTTGCAAAGGAAATAAGACAATCGTAGAGAAATGCGTGTTTGTGTGATTTCAAATAAAGAATTTCGGCTCATTTGTTTTTTTAATTTGGACTAGGATGTTAATTAGAATAGCAGAATGCATCATTATTGTAATTTGTGTATGTGTATATAATATATTAAATGCTATATATATATATATATATATATATATATATATATATATGAGAATTTCAGTAATATAAAACTATTATATGATCAAAATAAATTACTATATAGTTTTTAATTGATACATTTATTTATTATAGAGGGAGAAAAAAAATTATTGACAACATATATATTTATACACTTTATATACTATATAAAAATATTTAATATAATATATTAATGCAGTTCTTATGAGAATTGCATTCATTTCACATATGTTATATTTAGTTTTAAATTACATTTATATAATACAGTATTATGTTAATTTCTAAAAAAATGTCTCTCTCTCTCTCTCTCTCTCTCTCTCTCTCTCTCTCTCTATATATATATATATATATATATATATATATATATAAAGAAAAAAAAATGTTAAGCCTCTGATATAGCAATATATGCTTCAGAGCACTGAGTCTGGGACATCCTAGATTAGCATTGAGCTCAGATGACATGAGATATTAATCAGTTGGTCATGTCCTCATGTGACACAGGTTTCTGAGATGATGCAGTTTTAGAGACTAACGTTGACGTTGGTCAGCAGCATCCCGTCCAGTTCGGCTGTGTCTCCTCCACTATCTTCCAGCAGCACGGCTGTGATACATGCACTGTGAGTCAGACCGCTGCTTGTGTTTATACTCCTCCAGAAGTGTTGGAATATTGACTGGAGCTGTGCAAGAGTAGCTGTGACAGACACCTGTAAGAAATGAATCAATGGAAAGGGAGAGAGTCGGAAGAGATGGTGACAATAGCACGGGACCTCTTGAGAGTGAATGTGAAGGAGCGTGCATAATATATATATATATATATTGTGTGTGTGTGGTGGCAGCATTTCTGAAAGTTAGAATATAGTGTATTAGTATATTAGTATGGTTTTACTACATTAAGAAAACTGATTCATACATGGCCTAAATAGTGTTTTATTCATAGGCATTAACAAGACAAGCATCAGTGTTACTATTGCTAATAAAGTCACTATTAACTTCAGTACTTGAATACTATAAAATGGAGAAGCGAGTCGTGCTTTTACACTTCTAAGCAAGTGGATTTTTTTTTTAAATAATAATTTTATTTATTTCATATTTATTTTATAAACGTCCATATTTACTAATAGATAATAGATGATAGTGTAATGCAAATAATATTTCAGTAAAATTGCATGTCTTTTCTTGTCTCTTGCCTTTTGAGGGACTATGCGAGCTGCGAATGGAGATGGAAGAAAAGCGACTGTTGGACCGCTGAGATCTGCCTTCAGCTTCATACTGCTGTAAGAAGAGCCTCTCCAGCCCTTAAACTCTTTAGAAAAGTAACCACACAACTGCTCTTTTATCTGAAATGGGTGTTTTCACATCTACTGACTCCCGTAATACTGGCAAAGCCACGGCGTCCCTCTGTTGTAATCTTCTTTCATGCATTCACTCGTTTCGTTTGCTTCTTATTATCATCAACCGGTTTGGCTGCTGTCAGTCAGCTGTTTCAACAGCTATTGGGGATTAACGAGTGATTGTCATCAGCCCGGTGTAATATTTGCTTAGCATCCTGCGCTTATGTTGTGCTTGATAAAAAAAAAAAAAAGTCACAAAACAAGTCCTCAAAGGATAAACAAGGTCAGTCTTGGTTATTGATTTATGTGTTTGTTTATTTAATTATTTAGTGTTTTTATTTTAATAGTTTTATTTATACCTCTTTAATTTATATATATATATATATATATATATATATATATATATATATATATATATATATATATATATATATATGTATTCAATTCGATTTTAGCATATTTAATTATTTTATTTAATTAGTTATTATTTTAATTTTTACATTTGAGCTTATCTATTTATGAAATGTTTTTTATTTATTGTAGTGTTTTTATTGAATTGTATTGTTTTATATTTTATTTTAGTATCAATTTACTTATTTATGCGTTTTGTATTGTGTTTATTTTTACATTTTTTTATTATTGTTTTGTTTTTGTTATTGTTTTTTTTAGCTGATCTATTTATTTTATTTTATTTTTTGTTTATTTATTTATTCCAGCTTTATTTATTTAATCTTTTATTATGAACTGACTTTTATGTATATATATTTATTTATTTTTGTATTGTATCCTTTTTATTTTATTATCTTTTTATTTATTGATATATTTTAGTTTGTTTTATTTGTTATTTTGGCACTTTATTTTCCTTTTTTTTTATTTATTTAGTTTTAGGCATATATCTGAACATCATATCAAGCACACTTTCAAATTTAATAGAGATTGCCTCAAAATGACAGATCAGTGATAACTAATCTAGATTATGTAGGGTGCTGACACGGTTACCTTGGTTGTCCTTTGGTAGATTGACTTTTTTTTTTTTTTTTTTTTTTTTACTGAACTGAGATCAGTTTTGAAATTTGAGAGGATGGTTAAATCTGTAGGTCAATGGTCAGCATAAAAGACCCTTGTTTCTAATGACCGGCTCCAATATCTTCTTACATAACACTGGCCAAACCATGTGTGAGTGCATGTGTGTTTCGTCCTGTGTTTAAAACACAAAGTCTTCTATTGTTCAGATATCTGCAAAGCCTCTGTAATAAACAGGTAGGCAGAAAGGCTTAGACTGAGCTGAATCACGCTGCGGCTGGATTTACCCTGGACAACAAAGAGCAGGCGGGTGGCTTTAGACTCCGGGCTCCACGCTTGTTTCACTTTCCTCTGGCCCTCATTGCTCCGTGTGTTTGTGCTGATCGCCGTGAAGTGACACCAACATGATTTTACATGCTTTTGACCACTCAGAGTTAGGGATGATCAAGAGTTATGTAATGTCTTCATTTAACATGCTTTTTTAGAAATATATTTACAGTTTATACATATTGTGGAAATGTATATGATTTGTTTTATTATTATATAGTCAATGTATGTGTTAAAATTAAACTTTCTTTTCATTTTTTTATAGAGATTGTCCTTCAAAATCAGAGGTCAGTTATATAATTTTTTAATAATTTTTTTTTATACAAATAAAAAAATGTGGTTTTTTATAAATAAAAACAAAAATATAATTATTGTCTTTCTACATTTATCTAATTACTGATGATTATGTGTACTTGTATTTGTATAATTATTATTTTTACATGTAAAAAATATATGTAAAAAAATAAATATTAAGGTTTATAAAAACAAATATGTATATATATTTATATATATATATATATATATATATATATATATATATATATATATATATATGCTTATAGGTGATGTTTCTTGAGATTGATTAAAAAGTGTAAATATTGAAAAAGCGTAATAATAATAAAAAAAAAAATATATAAAAATGATCAAATAATATACATAGAGAACACTGAAAAGCATGTCGATGCTTGACAACACAAAGTTTCTGTCACCTTTTTTCAGAATTTAACATCATATTATTTGTCTAAACATCTTGCCATGGACTGAACAGATGTCTATGGTCTTGACGAGAAACATCGTTATTTGGAAACAAGCCCTCCACCGGTTCAGCTGGGCATGTGGAACTAATTACTTTCGAGGAATTTACACAGCACGTGAAAGCGAGAACATGTGCGATGTGTCACGCAGCTCGTGCGAACCACTGTAGCAGTCATGACGTTGTTATGAGTGTCTTCCTGTCTTAGCTTTAATGGATGAAACTCAAGGTTAATTTGGTGCCAGTGAAGCCAACAAACACACCCAGATGTATTTATTGATTATTAATGACTTAAAAGTAAATACTATGGGAGGCCGTTTGAGACGAAGCCCATTGAAACACTTGCAATACACATTGAAACACTTGCACGTACACGTGAAACACTCGAGCATGCATGTAAAGCACTCGTGCATGCATGTGAAACACTCGCGCATGCATGTGAAGCACTCGCGCATGCATGTGAAACACTTGCTCGTATATGTGAGACACTTGCGCGTACATGTGATGTACATGTGAGACACTTGCGCGTGCATGTGAGATACTTGCGCATACATGTGATGTACATGTGAGACACTTGCGCATGCATGTGAGACACTTGCGTGTACATGTGAAACACTTGATCGTACATGTAAGACACTTGCGTATACATGTGAGACACTTGTGCATACATGTGACGTACATGTGAGACACTTGCGCGTGCATGTGAGATACTTGCGCATACATGTGATGTACATGTGAGACACTTGCGCATGCATGTGAGACACTTGCGTGTACATGTGAAACACTTGATCGTACATGTAAGACACTTGCGTATACATGTGAGACACTTGTGCATACATGTGACGTACATGTGAGACACTTGCGCGTGCATGTGAGACACTTGTTCGTACATGTGACGTACATGTGAGACCCTTGCCTGTGCATGTGAGACACTTGTGCGTACATGTGAAACACTTGCTCGTACATGTGATGTACATGTGAGACAATTGTGCGTAAAATGTGAGACACTTGCGAGTACTTGTGAAACACTTGCTCGTACATGTGACGTACATTTGAGACACTTGCGCGTACATGTGAGACACTTGTGCGTACATGTGAGACACTTGTGCGTACATGTGACGTACATGTGAGACACTTGCACATGCATGTGAGACACTTGTGCGTACATGTGACGTACATGTGAGACACTTGCGCGTACTTGTGAAACACTTGTTCGTACATGTGACGTACATGTGAGACCCTTGCCTGTGCATGTGAGACACTTGTGCGTACATGTGAAACACTTGCTCGTACATGTGATGTACATGTGCGACACTTGTGTGTAAAATGTGAGACACTTGCGAGTACTTGTGAAACACTTGCTCGTACATGTGACGTACATGTGAGACCCTTGCCTGTGCATGTGAGACACTTGTGCGTACATGTGAAACACTTGCTCGTACATGTGATGTACATGTGCGACACTTGTGTGTAAAATGTGAGACACTTGCGAGTACTTGTGAAACACTTGCTTGTACATGTGACGTACATGTGAAACACTTGCTTGTACATGTGATGTACACGTGAGACACTTGTGCGTAAAATGTGAAACACTTGTTCGTACATGTGACGTACATGTGAGACACTTGCGCGTGCATTTGAGACACTTGCATGTACATGTGATGTATATGTGAGACACTTGCTCATACATGTGAGAAACTTGCGCGTGCATGTGAGACACTTGCGCGTACTTGTGAGACTCTTACGCGTACATGTGAAACAGATTTATAAAATGCTGACTTGTTATGTGATGTTTTCTCATTAAAATCATACAATTTCCTATTAATTCAATAGAATGTTTATGCACACTAGGGATTTCCAATATGGCGGCGCAGCGGCTTCACTTTCATGACTTCATGAGCAATCCAGTTCTATATTAAAGATCAGTGGTTCCTCTCAAACAGCCTCCCATACATTCATGGTTCAGACCTGTTGCTGATCTGGTGTTTGCAGAGCCGTTTAATTTTCCTATCTAGCATTTCAAACAAATACATCTTAACTGAAAGAGGAGATATTTGTGCCGTGTTTCTGGCGGGCAGCGTGACCTCAAAAACCGAGTATAGCTTTGCTGCTCTCTCTGTCCTTCTTTCTAGACCAATATATTTCTTTTTCAGTCACTTTCCCCACATTTGTCAAGCTAGATCATGTCAGCCTGCTTAAACCCCTGGACAGCCTTGTTAAAATAGCTGCGCAGCACGTGTGTGTGTTGGCTAGCTGTAGCTCTTCAATGCATTAGTTTTTGTTTGTTGTTTGCTGAGATCATATTCCCCGGGATTGCTTTATGAGGTCAATTTAATGTGGTGACTACAAGTTACAGCCATTTTTATTACCTCATGCCTGAAGGGGCACCAGATCTTTATACTTTTTAAAAGGCTTTAGGGACTGCTCTGCAAGTGGCCTACATCTGGATTCAAAGAAATGATCTGGATTTAATATTCAAGACAACCAACTGTGTTGAATCTTGACTTATTTAAATGAATTAATTATCAGAATAATAATAATAATAAAAATCTTAAATGTTTAAATAATGTTTGTTTTAATAAAATATTTTTAAAGAAATTAATTGAATCAAATATTATATATTATTAAAAATAAATAGATTTATTAAAAATAATTTAAAATGTATAATAAATGTATTTAATAAATGTATTAGAAATAATAAATGTATTCATTATAATATTATTTAAATGTCTGTTGTTGTTGTAATAATTTATACAAACTGTTACAAATGTACATGTTTTATTTTTATTTAAATAATTAACTTATTTTAAGGAAAATTAGGTGTTGCCTCAAAGATTCATACTTGCACATGGCTCCACCAATCATCAGTTTGGCAAACATTTTAAAGCTTTGTGATGAAATGTGAACTGCAGCTGTAGGGGAAATTCTTTCATACTACGTGCTGAAGAACTTTGTCCTCTTCCCACCCCCTAGCCGCCCCCTGAAATATATACAGCTGCAGGGATTCTCACAGCAGCCCGGGTGTGTGACCTTTGACCCCTTTACAACCTTGACCTCTCGATCTGATCTTTGTAGAAGCCACTTTAACAAGAACAATCGCTCTTGAGAATGTGTCTTCAAGTTTCTCTGACTGAACACATAGAAACACAATGACAACCACCTAAAACACCCTGGCAACTGCCATGCATTACCCCTAGAACTACCTGGTAACCCCAAACACGTAGACATGATGGTGGTGAGTACTGTAAAGGTAAACAGCCTCATCTTAATAAATATAATATTGTAGTCTGTTTGTCTCAAATGAAGGTGATCATGCAGAGTGATCAGAACCTCTTGTGTTTTATTTTTGCAACCTCAGTTTAGCCTGCCACACATCTGACCAACTGCCGTGAAAGAAGGGGTTATCTGAGAGTTTTATGACTGGATGGATGAACAATGACTTAAGTGTGGCTTAATACTATTTGAGGTCACTATATTCAAAACAAACAAATGTATCACAAGATGCAAAACACTCCTAACTGAACTAATCCAACCTATGAAGATATTCCTTTGGAGGTGTAAGTCCCTCATACATCAAAGCACTTCCCTCACAATAGTCCTTTGCTCCGGGAGGCGCAGGCCACTGGATCTGCACTAGGGCTTTAGAGGCCACTGGAAGCAGTAGACCTGAACAGACCAGGCAGCACATGTGATTAATGCTGAGCTGAAATTGGGGCAAATGGGGGGTAGATGAGCCGTCATGCTCGGCCAGCCCACCCGGTTCTGCTCGTGGTGTTTGGGGTGAGGCTGTTCACAGCTGGGACATTCCCATAGGAAGAGACAAAAGAACACGGGATATGGGGTTTGTGATTTGACATAATACAAATCAGATCTGCTACTATAATGAACTATAAATAATGATTCATTTACTTATACAGATTTAATATATTTAACAAACAATAATCAAAATAGTAACTATTATTATTATTAATATATATATATATATATATATATATATATATATATATATATATATATATATATATATATATATATATATATATATATATATATATATATATATATACTGACTCACATGCCTATATATTTATTCATTTTTAACCTCCATATTTAATGGTTGTACTGTTGTTAAATTGATTGTTGTTATATTTATATTACTTGTAGTTATTAATAGTTATAAATATGAATTATAAATATTGTGTGTGTGTGTGTGTGTGTGTTTGTGTGTGCATATAATTGTGTGTGTGTATATATATATATAAAAAATATATATATATATATATATATATATATATATATATATATATATATATATATATATATATATATATATATATATATATATATATATATATATAATTTTTCTAATTATAGTTAGTTAATTTTATATAAGTGTGTGTGTATATATATATATATATATATATATATATATATATATATATATATATATATATATATATATATGTATATACATTAACTGTAACTATAATTAGTAATAATTACTGATTAATTATCATTAATTAATGATTAATTACACACACTCACACAATTTATTAATTTAGAAAATACACAAATATATAATATATTTCATAATTGTTAAGGTTGTTAAAATTTTAATTAACTGATATTTTTGGAAATCCAGAGGCAATATCCATTTTTTTATTATATATATATATATATTTAAATGTAGCCTATGTTTAAAGGTTATTATTTTGTGCAATTCATTATTATCGCAGTGTCTGCACTGATGCCAGTCTGTTTCCAGCATATTGTTTCGTTATATTTTGAAGAGTTTGGGATGCTGTGGAATAATAAGAGGCTAATGAGATTGAGGGAAGGGGAGGGCCCTGGAGCTGTGGGCTGAACTGTGGAGGGGGGGTCGGCTCTCCGGTCTCTACAGTCAGAGCCTCCACAAGAGACTCCAGCGATGCGATAAATACTGCACCTCTGATATCTGGCCATTTTGCATCAATATTACAGGATTAAACGGTCAAGACGTTTGGTCTGCAGTTTACAGGTAAGAAAAACTCTTCTTGTCCGCCTTGAACTTTCTGAATGTTTAGCGACTGCGATCTTAACCGTCAGTTAAACTTATTAAGTTTTACAAGTAAAGTTCGTAATGTATCGAATAGCTTATAAATATGATCTTAAATTGTAACAGAGCAGTTTAATCGCAAAAACGACTGAAAAACGAATATGACAGCATCTATTGTCATGTTCTATTAATTTGACAGTGATGAAATTAGTATTCACAAAACGACATTGAACATTCAAATAACAAATAGCCTATTTAACATTTGACAGGTATGAGTTAGCGCCATTATTTGTCGCAGTTCTATCCATGTGTTGTGTTGTTTGTTTTTTGGCTTCAACAATTATCATTATTTAATATATATATATATATATATATATATATATATATATATATATATATATATATATATATATATATAACAAAACATAAATATTTAAACAAAGTAAATTAAAAGTAGCCTAAGCTTAATCGGTATTGTGTAGATTGTTATTTTTTTTTTTTTTTAGAAATAGATGTAATTGTCTGAATTTGACATTGATTAGATTCGTATTAAGGAAAAAAAAAACACCGAAAATTCCAGTAGCAAATATTCGAAATTTGAATAACTTTAGCGGGTTTTTTATTTTTATTATTATTTATCGTATTTTTTTTGTGTTCTGTTTGGTCTGTAACTTTTTTAACCAGACGATTTCATGTAGGCTATGTTTCGCTTTGGATTATTACATATATTTAACATACTCGTTTATAGATTTTGGTTTTCAATATGTTTTGTCACTTTTTTTTATTTTTTTTTTATTAAACTTGTTTACAATGAATCTGTGTTTGTGCGTTTACCATAATGACATAGAAATAATAATGTGGTGTTTTACCAATATGCAGTTCTAATGTACGGCTATGTATTTCTTCTAGCGTTTTCATGATGCAGTTCTTGGATTTGTGGACCACATTCGCCCTCTCTAAGGATTTTTACCTGACTTGAGAACCCTATCTTAAATGACATCATACTAAGAGGAGAACTGGATACCCAGCTTCCCAGGTCCAGCAGCACCCCTCTGTGGCCTTTGGTGGGCTGCGCGTTGGATTTAAAACCAACCAAGCCAGTTTGAACCATGGATGACCTAATCGCCAGACACTACAACTTCACTGGGAAATTCCGCAAGGTCGACAAAGACCCGGGACTAAGAGCGGACTCTGTCGTGTTCATCATCGTGTGCTGCTTTATAATCCTGGAAAACGTTCTGGTTCTCCTTACCATCTGGAGGACCAAGAAGTTCCACAAGCCCATGTACTACTTCATCGGGAACTTGGCCCTGTCAGACTTGCTGGCCGGGGTGGTATACACGGCGAACATCTTGCTTTCGGGAGCCAACACGTACAGGTTGACCCCGACGCAGTGGTTCTTCAGGGAAGGGAGTATGTTTGTGGCTCTGGCTGCTTCGGTGTTCAGTCTCTTGGCCATTGCTATCGAGCGACACCTGACCATGCTGAAGATGAAGCTCCACAACAATGGTAAGACGTGCCGCGTCTTCATGCTCATCAGCACTGTGTGGTTCATCGCTGCCATCTTGGGCGGTTTACCGATCATGGGATGGAACTGCATCGAGAGGATGAACAACTGCTCCACAGTTTTGCCACTCTACCACAAGACCTACATCCTCTTCTGCACCACCGTGTTCAGCGTCATCCTCATGGCCATTGTCGTCCTGTACGCCCGCATCTACGCCCTGGTGCGCACGCGGAGCCGCAAGCTGGTCTTCCGCAAGGTCTCCAATGGCCGCTGCAGCAACAAGAGTTCGGAGAAGTCCATGGCCCTCTTGAAGACCGTCATCATCGTGTTGAGCTGCTTCATCGCGTGTTGGGCGCCGCTCTTCATCCTGCTTCTCCTCGATGTGGCCTGCCAGATCCGCACTTGCCCGATCCTCTACAAGGCCGAGTGGTTCCTCGCGCTGGCCGTGCTCAACTCCGCCATGAACCCTCTGATCTACACCCTGACCAGCAACGAGATGCGCCGGGCCTTCATCAAGATGCTCAACTGCGGCGTCTGCGACCAAGCGGCGGGAAAGTTCTCCAGGCCCATCATGGGCGCCGAGTTCAGCAGGAGCAAGTCGGACAACTCCTCCCACCCCAATAAGGACGAGCCCGAATACTCGCCCAGGGAAACCGTAGTGTCTTCTGGGAACATCACCTCTTCTTCTTAAAGGGACTTTTTGTGGACATTTCCGTCTTGAGTGTGTGTGTTTGTGTGGCGTCCTCGTTGTTTGTGATCCCTAAACGGTAGCAGAAGGCTGGGAGAAACCAGGATTGCGCTTACATTAAAGACTTCGTCTTCTGCTATTCCTGACAGATCGCCAGAATGTTTTTGCAACTTAGGGAAGCACTTAACCAACCATTATTCCGAGTTTTTTTTTATCCCTGTCAAATGGATACCTGTAGACAAGCACTTTCCAGGGAATTGCTCCTTGAGAACCACCATAGGCATTACTGACTCGGTCTAAAATGGATTGATATGAGAAATACTAGCTTGTTGTGGTTGTTTGTACTACATTTTTGGAATTAAATTGAAGATATGCCGTCAAGAGGTACTTGTCTTTCTTTGAGTTAACACTATGGTATTAGGATGCTATTGTGCCCCTGATCCAGAATGTATTTTGTAAATGCATTTGTTTGTTACGGAGCCCCGCACATGGCATGCAGGAAAAAATATTAGGCTAAATCGTGTGCATGATTTACTAATTCATTCCCTCGGTGTACTAAAACGTGCACACGATTACTATTGCGTTCCCTTGATTTACTGTTTCATTCACTCGATTTATAAATTGTGCGCACGATTTATTTATTTTTTCTTACTTGTAATGTGCGGGGCTCTGTAGTTTTTCTTCAACTTTCAACAAATAAACTGTTGTTGTAGAAGAGTGTTGCATGTACATTAGCTGTCAATATTAATTTATCTTGAAACAGTTCCAATTAATTTGAAACATGGAGGGATGGAACTAAGTGTTGTGTTAATTAATTGTAAATATATTTTATTATTTTACTTTAAAAGTATGCTGTGTTTCATAGCTCGTGCACATTGATCTGCTCTGCCGCCCATCAGGGGTAGTTTTGTCTTTGATGGGTTGCATGGCTTAACTCTAACGAAGTTAATTCGATGGGATAGAAATATCTGGGGAAATTAAGATTAATGTCTATGTGAATTTTCTGTTGGCCTGTCACATTACAACAGAATTAATGTACACGCTTGTATTTTTCTGATCCTCATACATACAATCAAATCATGAGCCAGTTGAATCCCTGTTCAGAGTTGCACATTGTAACATCTAGTCCATGTGTTTCTATTCTTTTAGTTGTTAATAAATATTGTTGAAGAAAAAGGAATCAAAGTTGTGATTTGATTTAATAAAACATTATATTGAAATGTTTTGCTTAGTATTTCAGAATTTAGAGACCATATTGAAAATGTCAAAATTAAAACCTAAGAATTAATTCTGTAAAAAAGTAATGTTTTTTCATTGAAGTTTAAGATTCAAAAACCATCTGCTCAAGTGCTGCTGTCATTAGAGAAAAGAGAGACATACTTAAAATTCATCTTATTTTTAATGGTAATTATTTCAGTAATTATTAAACTCAAATTTTTATGGTGACAATATAATTTGTTATCAAAAGAAATAATAATTTATCCATAATTAATTTGTACATTTAGAATAATTCAAGACTAGATTGAAGAATATTGTAGCTGTAAATAGAATTACAATTAAATAATATGGTTATATAGATGCAATTAAATTATAAGGCAATTTAATCATTCACGAAGAGCACAAAGGACATTAAGATATAATGTAAATATAATTCAGAGTAGCATGCAATTCTCATATATGAGCAAAGAGCGCCACTTACTGGACAACTGATAAAATTGCTTCTTTATTCGATTTTAAGATGTTTAGAAATAATTATTATTATCCACTCGCAATTTTTTTTAAATATGCTTGCATGTACATATTTACACTGATAATCCACATTTACATTAAAATGGGTGAATTTCTGACATATTCAGTTTCATGATACTACTTCGTGATACTGTTAATTTGCTTCGTGTGTGTGTGTGTGTAATTACCCAGTGCATACTTTCCTTTATACATCCAAAATATATATTTAAATCTAAAATCTAGATGCTGATTCAAAAAGATTTATGAATATGTAATGAATTAACAACCCATTTAGTTTACAGACACACAAATAAGGAATTTGGTGCGCCGAGTGCGGCATAATTTTTTCCCTTAAATTATAATTATTATACTTATTCTTAATTATTCAGTATTATTGCTGTAAAAAAAAAAAACCTTACTGCAGCCTACCCCTTATGATTTGTTTACTGATAAAGGAATTTTATTTGAAACTCTTGATATTCGAAATTAAAACTCTGGAGTTCATAAACTCAAATGTAGAAATGACAGAAATTATTGTAACAAGTTAAATTGTGGAAAAAAAATTGTTGCTTTAGCTCAGTGGTGAATGCTATAGCCTAATTTTCTTTCTTTCTTTCTTTCTTTCTTTCTTTCTTTCTTTTTTCAGAGAACCAAAGCATTCCATGAAAATGTTACTAGGCTACAACATGCAGTACAATACAACTTTAAAACGGTAAAGGCTTCATTCTCAAAATACAATGCAAATAATTGTTTTTCATGGGTTCGTTGGGATTAGTTTTATTGATGTCATGAAATGAACCTGCATTGCCCTGCAAAGATAGTTTATTTTACATTTTTTAATTTATTCATAAAACGGAACATTAATGTAAAATTTTAAAACGGTAAGTTAATACCTTTTTTTAAATTCCCTCACACATAAAATATATGAAGTGTCACCAAAAAATGCAAACGAACTCTTTTTACCCACTTACACACCGGTGGTAAAGCAAAGGATCATGGGAGCGCGAGTCCCTGTCGTGGAATTTCTACATTTTTGGTTGCTATGGCTGTAGTTGGACAGAACTACATTTCCCAGAATGCTGTTTTCTGTACATTGGCTCATGTTATACATGGGGGAATATGAGAGCGGCGGAGGAACCGAAAGCGACAGCAGAATACCTGACGATAAGTATAACGTTAAAGAGTGGTCGTGAAATGGGGAGGATTCAAAGCCAAATCACCCAGAACAGGCTGTCGAAAAAGGAAAATCGTATTTGGCGTTGTATTTGTTTAATATAGATTTGGCGTGGACTGGGGTAAGGCACCTCCCTGCCTGCTCTGCACCGGGGTGTGTGCGTGTTTTTCGGGTAGGCTTCATCGCATCACCGCGCTGCAGTGTGTTACTGGAACCGAGCTGAGGTGCCACGCCGTCGGCCGATACTATGTCAAAAACTGAGAGAGACCAAGTAGCACTGCGACTCAATCCTACTGACCTATGCAATGAAAAAAATGGCAACTTTGCTCTCTAACAGCTGTGGTTTGTAGCCATAAAGAAGTGCAAGTGTGCCGAAAAATATAGTGGAGCGTGTTTGGTGCCTGTTATTAAAAAGGTGAGGTAAAAAAAAATGTGCATCTCACTACAAATCTAACTTTCTTACATTGCATCGTTATTGTTGCAATGCTACTATGGAATTACGTAATTTAATGTTATCCTTAATGTTTGTAATGAATTAAGTGTTCGTGAATCAAGCTTGTAATTAAACAGGTTGTTTGTAATTGCTGCTGTTAACCCATTCATTTAATTACCCAACATTTAAATCTGTAGCTTTGTTACATTGCAATGTTAAGTGTCACAAACAACAGTGTCAGTTCTCATAAATGAAGTGTGTAACTTTTGCAAAACATGGGTATGTTAAAATTGCACAATCACATACGACATTTGGCCACTAAGAAAAATGTAAGATTTGCACTGCAAACTGCTTAGGGAATGAGTGTACATTGGCATATGACTTTACAGGAAGTGGAAAGGGGGTTATTTACCCACAAGGCATTTTGTAACACCTCATATATGTCACTTCCCTACTATATAGAATGTTGAATGTACGTTGTGCCCAAATTTGCATCTACTGACATTGTGAGTTTTGCAATCAGGAAACGTGCCTGTCCCATAAGACTTATTAAGCTGAGGAGCTGTCAGATTCAGAAAAGCTGACAAATAAAGATAAAAATGATGAGCCGTGTGGCTCTTTCCAAATGTAAGCGCTATAGGTACCAAGAACACTGGTCCCACTAGTCAATTATTTATCGAATTCAGTACATACTCTAATAGAATGGGATTTTGAACAGAAAAATGTGGCAAAAAAAATGGGATGCATTTTTATTCAGGCTGATGAACAAAAAAGCACATAAAAAGTGCTTTTTATACTGTTTTTGAGCGTGTAAAGTGAGATGTGAATTGCAAAAAAACATCACATTTTCATTTTAAACATCAGTTGTTTATTACTAAACTAGGTGTGTTTATTTAAATATATAATATTATATATAAATACAGCATGGAGTTGTTCTATACATTTATATATTTTAAAGTATGGTAATGTATATTTATTTCAAAAATTCCTACCTGACTCTGGTGGTGTCTGTGACAGTGTGTCTTGAGTTTTCAATAAAAACAAATTTTGTCAGGTGAAGTGAACTTCTACAAATATCTCCTGTTGAGTGTGTAGGCCAGGGTGCAGTGAACACTAAGTAGAGACGCAATAAATTGGAGAACAGCTAAGGTTTTCGAACACTCTGCCATTGGTCACACCCTAAAGTCACACCACAGAGAGACAATGTTTACACTTTCTGTGGGAATCGGTCTACGAGTGGTTTAATTATTGTTGTCTCAGTGTTTAAAGTTGGGATAGGAGGAACTGTTTGGATTTTTTAAGAATACATTTAACATTGTTTGTTAATAATGCTGGTGTTGCATGATTTTAAATTCTGACATTCTCAGAAAGTCCCACTGTAACAGTTCTAAACTTTTTTATTTTTTATTTTTATCAGCAGCTTTGAAAAGCAGCAATAGGCAGTCCGCATGGAACGAGCAGGAAGCATCCAACTTGATATTCCGGACTTCAGCAACTCCGTCCTGTCGCATCTGAACCAGTTGCGAATACAGGGCCGTCTGTGTGACATTGTGGTCAATGTTCAGGGCCACAGTTTTCGTGCCCACAAGGTGGTCCTCGCCGCCAGCTCACCCTACTTCAGGGATCACATGTCACTGAGCGAGATGAGCACCGTGTCCATATCAGTAATCCGCAACCCAACCGTGTTCGAGCAGCTACTTTCCTTCTGCTACACGGGACGCTTGTGCTTGCAGCTCGCTGATATCATCAGCTACCTGACGGCTGCCAGCTTCCTTCAAATGCAGCACATTATTGATCGGTGCACCCAGATTTTAGAGGGAATCCACTTTAAAATCAGTCTGTCAGATGTGGAAGGGGAGATCGGGAAAGGGGTTCACAGGACTGCCAACCAAACCGTTGACTCAGGAAGAGGTGGGACCGGGTTAGGTGGGTCCAGCTCCCTAAGTCCCAGACATACCAGTTCCCGATTGATTGGCAACACTGGGGTGATCAACATCCGTGATGTGAGGGAAGTCAGAGAGATCAGTCCCCCTGGGGAATCCATGAGTCCCCAGATTGTGGAGCACAGTGGCATTGGCTCAGAGGAGGTGGGAACTGGGAAAGAGCCCATTCTCCGAATTAACCGAGCTGGGCAGTGGTATGTCGAGACGGGGACTGAGGTGGAGAGAGGAGGAGAAGAGAACGTGCGGATGGTGGACGGGTTTCGGATTAAGACGGAAAGGATGGATGAGTGGATGGGAGCTGAGACCCAGGCTTCGGCGGAAGAGGGCAGTGGGGCCGAGGAGGGGCCGACAGTGATGATTGACACCTCAGGACGTAGCACACTGGTGCAGGAAGGAGGGAGAGGCGGGAAAAGCTCCCAGCCGTCCAGCAGCTTCAGTGAAACTGAGAGGTGTGTAAAGTCTTTCATGAGTTTACTTTCAACGTCGAAATGAATTAAAATCTTATTCATAAGTTCATGTTAATTTGATGGAATTAGTCTTTTATCCAAATATAGTGCCTTTCTCCTCTTCTAAAACAAGTTTCTATTTCAGCTAATGTCCCCAAGCCATCTAACTTTTCAACCCCTTCTTTTTAACCATTTACATTATCCAATGAGATCTTGATGAAACCATATTGAATAAGTATCCCATTCCTCTCTGGATGTAGTCGCAAACTTCCTTTCTTATTGATTATAAGGTTTGGAAAGTCCAGGTGTGATGCTTTAAAATCTGATGCATTTACCCCAATAACCCATTTTCTCCTGCCGACAAGTGTCCTCTAAGAGATTGAACCTATACTGTGTTTTTCTTTCAGGTTTAGTCCAACAGGAAGTGTGGTTGTGATGGCTGATCACCAGAGATCCAAGAGTGAGTCTCCAGGAAGAGTTGACGATCAGAGACACCCCAGCTCACAGGTAAGACAAGACTTGGCTCTATACACTTAGAATCCTTGGTTGAACTTTTTATGATTTCTGAACACAGTTGAAGTAGTTCCGAAGGAATATCAGTGGAGCACACCTTATCGACCAAATAAGAAACCTTAAATTGCCTTCAGTTGTGTAATACTTAGAACAGCCGGTGTGCCTAACGTAGATTGCATTTCAATTGGGGAAAGGGATGGGAATCATGAAAACAAACCATAAGCTCTCACATTTCCCTCACTAGGGAGAGGAACAAGCTGTGTTTGACATGGGGGGATACGAGGAGTACCTACGAGAACAGGTAGGTGATCGGTGGTTCCGCTACAACCCCCGTCTCACCTGCATTTACTGCTGCAAGTCCTTCAACCAGAAGGGCAGCTTAGATCGCCACATGCGTCTGCACATGGGCATTACCCCCTTCGTTTGCCGAATCTGCGGGAAGAAGTACACCCGCAAGGACCAACTCGAATACCACATCCGTAAGCACACAGGAAATAAGCCTTTCCATTGCCACGTCTGCGGCAAGAGCTTCCCGTTCCAGGCAATCCTCAACCAGCACTTCCGCAAAAACCATCCAGGTTGTGCCCCACAGGAGGTGTCCCATAGTGCCTCACCCGAGACTACCACGGTCACCTCCCGTGGAGGCCAAAACGAAGATGAGTCGCCCTCCCAGGAGGAATCTGAGGGCAATGGTGGAGGGGGAGGTGGCGGCTCGTCCTTCGGAGAAGGTGTCCAACCTTCGGTATCCACCACTGGCCCCGACTGAAAGGCTTTGAACAAAAACGTCACAAGTTTAGAGAGACACAGGACAGTGGGGTCCAACAGGACCTTCTCTTGAGAAATCCCTCTGTCCCTTGTCTCCCACCATCAACACTGAATTTACAAGTTGGAAGGAGTTGAGTGAGCAGGAGGTTCTCTCAGCTGCTGTCGATGAGGAACGGATAAAAAAAGGGAAGTCTTCTGCATCCTACTTGGACGAAGATCCTCTATTTTTTCCAGTGATAACAAAGATGCAAGGAACAATTTGGTAGGAATAGTGTTCTCTAGGGATTTATAAATGGTATTTCTGCTTTAAACCACATCTACCTTCACCATGCAAACTGAACAGGACGTCAATATATGAAGACAAGCCACACTCCAACAACCTCACACACCACTGGATGCAGTGTTTTTTTTCTTTTCATTTCCTGTCTTTTATATGTTATTTTTATATTTTTGTACTACTACAGATCTTTCAGGATAAACTAAAAGAGAAGCTCTAGCAATGATTTGGTCAAATTGCGTCAAAATTGCCAAACTTCTTTGTGCCAGATGATGAGTTGTAAAAAGAGAGGACATCGTAGTCCTTTGCTACTTTGCCTTGAGACAATCTTGATAAATTAACCTGGGGCTAGACTTTGCGCTCCCCAGCCATGGCAAGCTTAGGAAAACGGGTTCAGTTTTTTTATTAGGGACCCTCAGGTCTGACCTAACATCAGATTCTTGATTCATTTTTTCCGTTTTGTGTTAAGTGCCGATCCGGCCTGCCATAGAACCGAAACACATTGCTCACATTACAAGGAAATTGTTTTTCTAGAACTTTGGGTTTATAACAAGAATAACTCGCATCATTATTTTACTTTTTAAAGTTGGTAGAGATACTGTGATATAGGCACTCATGGTGAAAATACATTGGTAGAGTATAGCAGTGACACATTTATTTCAAGTTTAGTTCACATTAATGCCTTCATACATCTCTAAACTGAACAACTCAGCTGCTGAATGTTGGCGATACAGTGATATAAAACAAGGAAATCCTTCAACCTCAGATAAGCTACAATAGACCGCTCAGTTACCTCTCTCTCACATTACTTCGCAATACTGATCTGTCGCACACAGATGCGTGGATGCACTCAGCTGAATTTAATGTTCAGTGTTCATTTCTTTTCATACATTTACGTCACTCGTTGAGATTCGCTAGTGTCACCAACTTTTTTGTTTTACTGGTCTGGCAATATTTTGTTTATAAGAATGTGTTTGACCAGGAGTAAGGGGTCTCTTAGGGGATGTACCCTTGTTCCTTTTTTTGTGTCAAGACATAAGAAATGAGTCTAAGGCTGAGACGAACCAAAATGCGGACTTGGTCGCCTACGCCGTTTAGGAAAACGTAAACCGTATGTCTGTGATGTCTGGGATACGCCGAAATGCCACGGAATGACTTTGAGTGTAAGATTTCCCTTCATCTGATGGAAGGCACTTGAACCTTGGGGTCAAGTGTCTTTACACTTGGCTTATGAACAGATGTTTCCAGTTGATGCTTTCAGTAACCAAAACAACTGAAACTGGAAGTTCTTAAACCCTTAAGATTTGGAGGGTGAAGAGGAAAAAAGAGATTACATCAGGCACTTAAAAAATGGGATGGGGATGTGTTTTGTTTTGTTTTTAGAATTTTTGTATATCTATATACATGCGTCACTTATGCATATTTAGACAAATTTATACTTGTAATAACTATACAGAGACAGTTTCTAGAATGATCAACAAAAACAAAGGCGTTTTAAGCGAAAGTAAAACTGTTATCATTTTTATAAGGCTGTGAATCACACTTGGTTGTGACTGATTTTTATGAAAGGGTTGATGCATATAAAAATCAGCTACTGATGTTTAAAATAGGGATTTTGTGCACCTCACATAATATCAACACAGGTCAGAACTTTTACCGTTACTCACATCTGTAAACACAGGTCAACAGGTAAACACTTCTTACAAATATCAGGAACTCACTGTTTACTGTTTTTTTGTTGTTGTTAGCTTGTACCAAGCAGATTTTTTTTACTTAGAATTCTAGCTCTGAGTAAATTGGGTCGACATATTTCACAAGTGCAGAAAAAAAAAACCTACATATGAACATTTCCTCTCAATGTAAATACTCATGCCTCAGAAGTAGTCACAGTGAAATACAATCCTGAAAATGTTATAATTTCACATTTGTTGTACAGCACAGAACCCAGGTAAATAGAAAAGCATGTTAACATTGCTTTTATATGTCACAGTGCAACCTCATGATATTAGAAAAGGGCAAAGGATTTTGTCTGTAAACATAATCATAATCTAATATGTTATAATATATCCAAAAAAAAAAAGTTATTTTTTATGGACTTTGCTTTTAAGTTTCAATTAGGTTTGGGGCATGGGCCTGTTTTGTCATATATAGGTGATAGTGACTTAAATTATCTCTCTGTGAATGAATTAATTGCAATCTAATAACAAGGGATCTATATCTATAATCAGTCATTCCAGTTATCTTACTGCATATTTTAGAAAGTCTAAATTTAATAATTAATTTGGGCTTTAGGGCTTATGATAACTTTAAGCATGTTTTCCCTTTGTGCATATCTGGCGTTGATCTTGAAAACATTGATGGTTTTTATTTGAAACAATATTATTCATTCAAATATTATGTTTGGCTTTTGTATTAGTTTTCAAGCTTTAAATAACATGGTGGAGGATAAATGTGTTGCTGCAGTGTATATATTAGGCTGTAATATTTAATGTTTCTGCATGACAATACATCTACTGCAGTTTAATGGTGTTGACTGAACAAGTCATTTCTAACCAAAATGTGTCTAATCTTAACGCAGTGTTACAGAATGTGCAGTTTCAAATGAAGCTACTTTTGAAGCAATATTTCACCCCAATTCCAGTTCAGAAATTGCTTTCAGATGAAGTGGTGCAAAATTAAAATGCACTATAACAAACGCGTTATCTTTTTAAAAGTTGTGAAACTGATGACCAGTTGTTTCTCAATTTAGAAAAAATCTGTATCTTGAACTTATAAAGCAATTATACATATTGGCAAATGCGATAAAATTTGTTTCAGTGATTGCATTAACACGCCCCCCCCCCACCTCCCCTCATTTGTTTCATAGTCTAGCTTGTGAAAAGTTATAGTGCATGTCTCTACTTACTAGTTTTTTGGTAAGACCGAATGACAACACTGAGCCATAACTTCAGAGTTTGTTCAGTATTGTCCCTCTGGAGCAAATATTTTGTACTAGCAACACATTTTACTTGGGTGCAAACAGACTACGTATATTTTTCATAACTTAGTCTGTCTGAAAAGCAAGCAAACAAATTTTTATACCTCAAAAGAGTCTTTTGACAAGGAAATAAGACATTGTTTTCCTTCTGACCCGTCGAGTTAAAGTGTATTTGCATGTTGTCTTTGTCTTTTGTTGCGGCCAAACATAAATACATTTCCTGGCATCTAAATTTGCACCAATAGAAGCCAAAAAATTGACTTTTACAATTTGTCTTGCTATGTTGTTTTATTTTGCAAAAGGCAATATAGTCTGTAAAGTTCTTTCCATGTGTCTTATGAGACGTTAATCACTTTAATTTAAATCATACTTCAGGAAATATTTTATCTTGCATATCCATGAAATAAAACAAAATATAATAGGTATTTTAGTGTTAAAAAAGGTCCACATTTTAAAACATGAGCATTATTGTCGTAGAAGTCAATTACTCTAATTGAAATAGCAAATCAGAATAATTATTGAGAAAGTCAATGTTTAAACATTTTTTGATTTTAGAAATGATATTCGTAGGTGATTAAGGTATTTGAAATTGAGATTATGATTACTTAAAATTTAAGACTTCTCACATTTAAAATGGTACAGCAATCAGAAAGATTAATCATGATTAATAATGTGAATGCCATTTTCACAATAACCACTGTTTTTTTCCTCACTGGCAATGTGTCAAATCCATTCTTCTAAATAGAAATAAAGCACTTTAAGTGTAACTGTGAAGGATTTTTAATTCTGTTCTTTAAATGTATAATTATGTAAGCCCAGATTGTGTGATACTGCTAAACCCAAATTTCTAATATGAAAAAATAAACCTGTTTTATCCTTTTTCTGTGCCTGTACATATTGCTTTTATTCATTTGTTTAAATTCCTCTTTGCTTCTCGGCTTGTGTTTGTTTGTAGTGCTTGCTTGGTTAACTGAGGAAAAACAATATATTGTGACAAATTTAATGTTCATTTTTAAGCAATAATGAAGAAACAAGGCTGCCCTGTCATGTTAAAAGGGTGGACGTTTAATAACCGTCGTCGTCATGTTGGATCATATCCAATCCATATTAGCTGCTCCCACAAGGATTTGCAACTCGGCCGGTGAAGATCAAGGTATTGATGCTGGATTTGCGGATAAGCAGAAGGAAGGGTCGGTCCGCAATAAAATCCTTTGCGTAGATGCTTAAGGAACGTACGGTAGTAACAACTGCTGTGGTGGCAGCAGCCTTGCTACCGTCTTCATTCACCTGAAAAATTGGAAAACCAGACCACTGGCTAAGAAATTGTGTAATCAGTCTTGGTACGCAGTTAGACTAATCATAAAAACATGCTGATTGAGAATGCAAATTATACTGAATGTATTTTACCTCAAGGAAGGCCTTATGGTAGGCGTTGGAAATGTACAAGTTGTGTCCACCATCGGCAACCATCCCTAGCACAACACAACGTTTTGACAATATTACTGGACAGATTCATCAGAACTCAAGATGTCCATACAGGAAATCCACACAGCAAAACTGCATAGTAATCACGGCAAGTTCCCATAGAAGTAGTCGATACGACTTGAGCTCTACATTCCTAGTAGCTTTTAGGTTCTACAGAAGTCATACTTGTTTGGAACAACAGCTATTTCCGTACCTGGGAGACTGGCGTTTCCTGGACTGAAAAGATGTTCCAGGCCCATTTTCATCAGCTGCTCTTTGAGGCTAAAGTTGTCCTCGATACGAAAACGAGGAAGCTGCACAGACACTGTGGTCTCTCTCATGTCTTGTAACCAACCTTCAAGTTTCTTGAGGTTCATGTTTTCCACCACCTTAATTGGATGCAGTTTTGTTAGGACTAGAGGAGAGGATTTTTGAGGAGAACATTTGATCTATTGTTTATAATCGACTTACTTCCGACAGGGTTGTACCTTCAAAAGGTAATATGAGCACCATTGTGATGTCAGCCCCATTGTAGGGCAATTCAAGGATCATCACCTTGTCATTATAGATTGTGGCATACTGGAAATTACGCTCTTGGGTCATCATGGTCACTTGACACTTATGGGTCTCGCTAACATGAAAGTCTGAATTCATGGTATTTTCCTTATCAAATCTGTGTTTCCATTGACCCTGGAACACAAAAACCACATAGTAGCAGAGTTCACAAGTCAGAGGAGGACAGTCCTGCTCCTGGAGGACCCATTTTCAGAGTTTAGCTCCAACTTATTTTGGCTGGAAGTTTCTAGTGACCCTGAAGAATTTGTCAAAGTCTTCTACTGTACATGACTAGTTTTACCAGCAACATATATTGTTTGTGATTGCATTTCCTAAAGATATTTCAAGATGTGCAGCCTACCAATAACATTAGAGCAACAGCAGTAGGGAACGCCCACAAGCATCTTCACAGTACAGAGTCTAGCGACATACAGCGAAAAAGTCACTGGCTGTGTGAATGGTCACACTGTCAGCTCTGTGATTGGGAGTCAAGCTGTAAAATTACAGATGGCCGAATGATAGTAAATCATTGAGAGACTTATTGTAAATGAGAGCTAAATTACCAATCATACCCCAGTGGGATTTGATATCACTTATATTTATGACAAGATCCACTATTATGAAGCTGTTGACGGTGGAAGCACCAAGTAACATTTCTGAGGAGGTCATTGTTGCCGATTTATACTGGTTTTAAAGAAGAGTTTTTAAAGAAACTTTGGAATTAATTGGAAAAGGAAGATGTACACACGAGCAATTTGGTCCAGAAAACTGAGAGGCATTTCAGCCCCAGAAATTACACGTGTCTTTAAGTAAATCTTCCATGGGTAAGTTAGTTAAAATCTATTTGGCCCCTTAGCCAATTGTTTTTTATTTCTGCCGTTGATGCTACCATTTTGTTCAGCTTTTTTTTTTTTTTTCTTTTAAAGAAAAGTCAGTTGGCAGAATTAGTGGTAAGTCTTTAAATGTACTAACTTTGTGCATATTTGTTGTAATTGTACACAATAATGACATAGAAGTTTGTATTTTGTTGCTTTGGATAATAAAACAAAGTCTTGTCCTTTACATTTTGTCAATAGTTACCGGCAGATCCAAAAAATAAATTTCATTTTGATGTAGCGTGAAAAATCACTGTAAAGGCTCTTCAGTTAAAGCATGAAGTGATTAAAAGTAAAAGTTGATTAAAAGTAAAAGGTAAAAGTTTTCTGTTTTTAGTTGAAAATAGTGTTGTATAAAAAGCCCCTAAGAGTCACAGTTCGCTACTGGACCTTGATTAGCAGGTGTGTTTAATTGGTGTTGGAGCTAATGGATACATCATATTTATGAGTTAAATGCACATATACGCCACAACAAAGTTGTAAATACGAGGGGGAAACTAAATTTTCTTTAAGCTCTGAGTTTCCGAGTCAATGAGAAACATGACAGAATTGATGGTTTGATGGATGCGAGTGATGGATGATGGTCTGTTATTTTTAAGGTGAAATTGATAGCCGGGATTGCAATATAACAAATACGTTTTTATGCGATACAGATTAAAGTGGTTTCATAAATTATATTTAAACAATTAAAAATGCAAAACACACCATATGCTAATTCTTTGCTCTTCATTTTCTATACGCAGAGTTAACAAACCCTGTTGTATTTTCTTGTAATTTATTAACAGAAGGTACACCGCCATCTTGTGCCAACTAAACTGACTGGAACACACCCGATGTCATATTTTAGACTTGTCAACTAGTAAATACGAACTTCCCAGGAGGACTTGAATGCAGCATAAACTCTGCTGGAAGGCTGACACCCTGAAAAATTGCGTCTTATTTACAAATATCTCTGCCTCCTCACTTACTTTGAAGTAGACCGTGTTCACCAAGACCAATATGGTGTTGGAGTCTATTGAGCCTTCTGGCAGGGTATCTTTTATTTGGTTCTCAGTCTTGTTGGCTATCCATTCATTTATCGTCATCCTTGAAACCTCCGGTTTCCCCTGGAGGATGAAACTTGAATGTTTAGTACAGGGTCAAAGATCATATGTGCTACATTTAGACACTTATGGCAAATGTAACCTTAAAATCGAGAGGCAGCAACTTGGCTCCATAAACCATCTCACTGATGTCCTGGTAGGACTCATTAAAAAGTATTGATTTGTCTCCAAACAAACGGTTTGCAGAGAACAGTTTTGTTGTCTCATGCTTTTTGCTGTATAGTCGACAGTTCAGCTTGGCGAAGAAGTAATGGACCTGGTCTGAGGTCTTCTCCTTAATGGTATCGAACTGAAACACCTACATGTGAAGAATAGAGAAGTTGTTGACCTGCTAAGTGATCGTTCTTTATTTGGAATTACAATTACTTTACCTTACTTTCATGAGCTCCTCCAGTGTGGTGTTGCAAGCCCCTAGCTTCGTCATGGCGAAAGCTGTTGAGATACTTATTGGTGACAGAAAGATGTTTTCATCGTTGGACTTTCCCTTGGCAAGCTGCTTGAAAAACGAGAGGGCGAAGCGGCTGTTGGCTTTGGACAATTCCCACACTCGAGGGTTGGTGCCAGCTGGTTTCTTCTCTGGTTTTTCAGTTGGTTGTGTTTCAGAATCCGGGCTGCGGTAGATGCACATTGGCTCCAAAGGTATATCTTTGGGCTTTGCATTGCAGATATCTTTGGCTGCCTGGACTGAACAGAGGGTGAGTACCCATAAAGCCCACGTACTTGCCAACAACTTCATCCTGCCCAAGATGGAATGGGAAACCAGCCCAGGAAAAGCAGTTCAGTGCAAATTCTGGTGGTCAAACAAGTCATGGAATCATGATATACAATTTCTGTAGTGAATTGGTAAGAGTTTTTATTTATTTTTTAGTACGTAAGATTTAAAACCGTTAGCAAAGAGCAAACGTTTCCATAGTTAACAGCTTTTACTTTAAAATCCAGAGTGGTTACTTCATTTCAAGTTTAAATGACCATAGCTCTGTAAATTTCATAAATTTTTTACTTTCTAAATCATACACTGCTAGTCACAAATTAAGGTTTAATCGGAATTAAATGTCACTACCAATGGTTGATTGACTTTATACTAGGATTGTGTCTATTTGAGGTTAAAATTTCACTAAAATTTTAACCCCATGAAAACTCTTCGTTCAAACTGTTCCAACAGAACTGCTCTTTCTGGATCGGGATATTCAATGCATTTTTCACATACCTGACGATGTTGTATTTCCTTGTTAAAGACCAGCTTTGGGGTTAAAGACCAGTTTATGTTGTACTAAAATAAGGAACAAAGTGAAGAAAACACTTCTCTGGATAGGTCAGTGCCCTTAAGAGCACTGGAATGATTAGAGAAGGAAATTTACTCAGGACAACCTTTGTGCTATTGATTAATTTTGTTAGGTTAGCCACAAGCAAATAAATTTGACTGATTATGGGGAATCTGTTCAAAACTATGTTAAAAAGAGGTGAAAGTATTTTGTTTATCATCAGTTATTTTTTTTTAAAGAATATTTTATTTAGTGTTTTGTTCAATGTTAATGGTTGTTGCATAAAAGTGCATGCATTTGTACAAAAGACCAGAGAGGAAAATGGTTTACAATATCATTTAATCATAATCCATGCCAGAATCACTGCTGCACATAAAATACATTTCTTATTAAATAATATTTTCAAGTTTTTCAATATCTAATTCAAAAATCCAGTTAGTAATACCCCCTGCCCTCTCAAAGAAAAGCAATTGTATTATACAAAAATGCAATCCAAAATTTCACACAGTGAATTCTTGTACAAAGTGAAAAAAGGTATTACAACTACATCCACATTGGAGAAATTTTCTAAACATTCCTTATTGGAGTATAATATACAAACATTTATTTTCTTATTCAGGTTGAAGTTAAAGCGTACCTTAATTTAAGCAGTCTATCATGAGAGATCATCAAAACCAATATATATCCTGATGTTAGAAATCATGATAAAAAGACCACAATGCAACACCCCATCTCATGAAAAAGTCAATACATGAGTGTAAGCAATGAGTTACAGTGGGAACAAACATACAGAAATGAGATGGACGGCACTCTTTGGACACACTGGAACACAAACACACAATCATTCATTTCAAACTACATCCTACAGCTATAAGCTAAAACACTAAAGCCTGTACTTGTGCACAACCCTTATGTTTTCAAGTAACTTTATGACTTCTCATAAATCTACTATGTGTGTATGTGCACAGCATATACTTTCCCCTCGAGGCCAGGGAACAATATGTACCGTTAATCATTTATCTGTGTGGGAAAACATACTACAGTCTTGGGTATTTCAGGCACCAAGTGTCAAAATTCAGATTTCAGTCATTCCTATCTTCTCATTTTATGACATTTGACACTAATTAGAACTACATTCATAATTCAACGCCAATCCTGAACGTAGTCAACAATCACAATAAAATGAGTTCCAGTGAGGAACCACGGAGATTGTTCATTAGACAGTGATCATAAATACTTTTTTTTTTAAGTCGTCAGAACTGGATGGATGAACCTCATGAAAAAGTCGTATTTCACATAAAAAAAAAAAATAATAATTTCATTAAAATAGGACCAATAAGATTTTTTTTTTTGCATTGAAACATTTTAACCAAATTTCCCCTCGAAAATGTCATTACCACAATGCAGAAAAAAAAACAATTTCATTCTCAAAAATTATGCATTACAATAAAGTATTATTCTGTGCTTAATGTTTTGAAAATAATTTTCACAATGCAAAAACATAAAGGTTCCAAAAATGGGCCTTATTCTATGAGATGTATTTATACGCATACTTGTGGTGAAATATGACCGTTTCTTTAACAAGTTTCATGAGATTCACCTGGGTAAACATTTTGGTTCCCTTTTCAAATCAACAGTGATTCCCATTGGCTCATGGGTGATCATGGAAAAGTTGCTTTGCAACAATAGTTTAAAACAGTTGGTTTTTGAATTGGCTGACTTCGAATACATACTTTCAAAACCAGAAATAAATTGAGCCCTTCTGCAAAGGTTTATACAATCTGCGTTTCGTTCAAGGAAACATTGAAAATCAATTTCGGTTAAGTACAAAGGAACTGTTGAGGAATGTATTAATGGCTTTTATGAGAGCAGTAAACCTTGATTTGTTTATCTGTATCATCAGATCTCCAACAAAGTCATTAAATATTAAAATAAGCCTAGATACTTTCCTCTCTAAATAGCGATATCAAACTATGACAAAATACACAGACTGTCCTTTGTTTTCCTGTTCCAATTTAGACTTTTCCAAAGGACCCTAACATCAAAAGACCACCATCACACCATGAAACATGCATAAATACTCAAATTCAATTGCATGAAACGCACAAAGTGGATACAAAAACAAATGACCTGGCAATAAATTCCTTTATCTCAGAAAGGATAGGCAAGTAATCCGTTTGGCGGTCTAAAAGCCTGCAGATTTGAAGAGATCATTTAATATAAATGTTGACTTTGAAGACTGAGAGGAGTTGAATATTATAAATAGAGATGGTATTGGCTACATCTAAATACCCAACGCGTGAATAACAGCAGATCTGCAAAAAGGCACACCTTGAAGTCTTCAAGTCTTGAAACTGGTTAAGCGACAATTACAGTCCTGAAAAAAAAAGGGCGAGTAACATGAGGTTTACACACAAATACACTAAAATCAACCCTGAGATAAAGACAGAGGTCTTCCATTAAAACAAAAAATAAAGATGAAGTTACCCAAGTGGACCTAGGACTTATTCTAGATCCAAAAAATTCCTACAAGAGTTCGCCTTTCTGAAATCGTTATCCATTCAGTGGCTTTAAACCAACAACAACAAAAAGCTTTCTCTGTTTCTTTCAAACCAATTTTGGGTAAATTCGTGCTATTGTTAAAGTCTACACTGTGCATCACAGTGGTTACCTAAACGAAGTTGCAATATCCAATCTTGACGATTGCTTAAATGTTGAGCTCAGACCAAAGTGACTGTAATAACCAAAATAAAAACAATAGAAATCAACTCCAACTTAAGAGAAATTCCACCAAAATAGGTGCTTTTAAGGTTGCGGTAGGATGTCTCAAGAGACCATTATATGCTAGCAGGAAAACAAAACAAAAAAACAGATAAACTAACCTCCAACTTAAAACTAAATCATTGAGGCGTGACTTTGATAGGTGATGAGATCTCACCACCAAGGAAGCAACAACATGAAAAATGCAATTTTGAGATGTACAGTGCAAGCGTTTTGATGAGCCAAATACGTTACTGATCACTGAATAGCTGACAGAAATATGTTGTGTACTTTAATGTTAAGGCAAATTTAACAGTTGCCGAGGTCTGTGCAGAATCTGTGAGCACATTATCCACATATTGCGTCTTCACTTGTTTATTTTGGCTAGCTTGATAATGCTTTCATTTTTTCATCCAAAATCTGCACAGAAAATGTGAAAAACGTCTGCGGATTCAAAAAAGTTGTACTTTTATTCCCAACAACATCGGAGAGCTGGCTAGTGGTGGGACTCTAAAGATCACTGGGATTGATGTTAACTACAAACTCAAAGCTAAACAAAACCAATTCCGAATAACGTGAGATATGAAGTATTCCTGATTAGTGGTTTAACTCTCTTAAAGGAATGGTTCATCTAAAAATGAAAATTGTGTGAGGTTTTACTCATCTTCAGGCCATCCAAGAAGTAAATTAATTTGATTTTCATCAGAACAGATTTGGAGAAATTTTCTAATTTATCTTCTGCAGTGAATGGGTGCAGTCACTGAGAGTAGAACATCACAATAATTTGTAAGTAATCCACATAACTCCAGTTAATAATTTAAACCATTGCTTCTGGCCCTCCACAATAACACTTCGTCCAGTGGAAAGGTGCATCCTTTGTTGTCCTCGCCCATCAAAATCCATATCTGTTTTACAAGGTTTTCAATTATAAAAGGTGCTTGATCTGTGCATATTTCTCTTCTGGTTCAAACGTCATGATTGTTTTCACTAAAGAAAGCAATATCTGGACTGGCATTTTAGTTAAAAACAACTTAAATATGGATTTATTTATTACAAAGATGCAGCTTTTCACTTCACCAGACATTAATTGATGGACTAGAGTCATGTGGATTACTTGTGGATTATTGTGATGTTTTTATCAGGTGCTCTACTTCTGAAGTCACCCATTTTCAGCATTTTTTTTTTTCATTTTTGGGTGAATTATTCCTTTACAAGGTAAGGAGTCCAAGCTTTTCAAGTCCAAACAGTCTCCTTTGACAGTAAAGTGAAGTATAGGAGCTTAGTTAATCCCCCATCAATATTGGAATGAATTTGAGGATAACTGTGATGTACACACTTGAGCTCAGCCTGAAGGGGAATTCGATTGAACCGGCCCATCAAAACAACCTTCTTCAAACTTCAAAGACAAAACAGAGAATGAAGGAGAGTCTTGAAGTGGCTACAACTGGATCAAAGTCATGCTTTATGCTTTGAATAAACAGCACATATTTCAGGATGAAAAACTCCACATATATATAAAAAAAAAAAATCGTGGCTTGATCTGAAGATCATAATTTCACTGACAAAGTGAAGAGCAGTATATACGCATTCTTACAACAGAATGCATCTTTATGCTTTACCATAGCAGCTTTCTTTCCATCCTCAGGATGGAAAAATATAACAATACCTACTATGAAAAAAAAAAACAGCGTGACCTGGATTGTTATTTCTATTCCATCCACAAAATATAGAGGCCGATTAATGCATCCCTGAGGACATTACAACTTAAGATGATGATGATGATGATTATAGGCGGTTCAATCGAAATCCCACAGGCAGAGTAGTGTAATACACTGAAAACAATACAAGTGCCCTATTAAGACTGGAAAAGGCTTTCGGGTTTGTTGGCATGAGCGCAGTTGAGGTCAAATCAGTGAACTTTAGGTTTATGAGAATTTCTATAACACGCAATAATGTGCATCTCAGCAATCACACTGTAAAAGCCTAAATGAAGCCTAATGTATGAAACACGATACATAGTTTTGACCGCCATGATAAAAAAAAAATGGTTTCCATTGGTTGAATATGCAGCAAGCCTGCAGTAAAAAAAAAAAGATATTAAACTCTGTAAACCCTGACACAAGTCTAAACGCCAGACCAAGCACAAACAAGAGTTTAACTACAGAAAACTTAGCACATGTGATAAAAATGCAATTCTGAAACCCAAGAAAGTGGATTAATGATAGTTAAACAGCGTAAGTGAAATCATCTTACGTTTTTCAGATTCACCGATTTACACGCCAATGAAGAAAAGAAAGTGAACAAGAAACAGGGAGAAAATGCATGACAGCAGATACCGCTGTATAAAGAAACTAAATCAGGGCATGATTGTGCAAGTCTGTTGAGGCACATGCACAGTGAATCCCACCCAAACTCCAACCATATTTGCCTGATGGGTGTTTGAGGCTCAGCGAGGAAGCTAAACGCTCAGATTTAAGTGAATGAATGGCATGTATCATACAGCGATGATAGAGCAACCTGCTCTAGAGGGTTTAACCTGGCATAAGAGAGGGGTGGTGGTTGAGGAAGGGGAATCTGAGGTAGACTAGGAGTGGGCGACTCCGTTCTTGGGCAGATCAGGGCTGCTGGCCACCTGTTCAGAGGACAAACTGAGAGATGACGTCTTGTTGGTCAGCAAGGACATGCCGATGGAGCCGTTTGAGCCCTCACTGAAACCAAAGAGAGAAAGGCGACACGTATTGTATTTGAATTTATTTCAGTCGATCTAAACCATGTACTTCTGAAAGCAAATCCTGACTTGAAATAAATAGCCCTTACACAGCTGAAATGTCGCTGGGTTTTCTTTTGATTTAAAACCTGTTTTATTGAGATTCACTGTTATATTTCACCTAAGAGTGAGTGGATGCTCATCTCGCTGTAGAGTGTGTTCATCTTGTCCATTTTCGACTGAGACCCGCTTGTACTTGCCATCGTGGTTCTCCTGAAGGCAAAATAATTCATGCTTAAACACAGCGATGTATATCAAATGACTTTTACTCATCCTTTAGTGAACAGAAATATAAAAGCCACTGGAATTACACTACACAATGCCAGTGGAGTGGAAACAGAAAAAGAACAACACTTTTACATATGACCTTGCTCAAAAATGGATTTTCTGCTCCGATATGGCCACGGTTGCATTAATTATTCACTGGAAATAGAATATATTAGTAATGAATAATTAATAGAGGCTCTATAAATTGTGTGTCTCGCTTACCCTGGCCATCTCATGTGTCCTCATGATGATATCTCTCTCCACCTGGTGCAGCTCGAGACTCAGCTGTTCACTGGACACATTCCCTGAGGACCAGTCCGCTCGAGACGGCTGGGACATGACTGAGCTTGGGTTCTGCCAAAAGAGAGAGTGAGAAGCTGAATCATTGAAACAACAACACACATTATAATTAGAACCTATAATGTTCTTTACATTATTATCTAATAACAATACTACTACCAATAATTTATATTTCATTTCAAGTGATATTTGATACGTAGGATCGAAGCAAGTGTGAACAGGCCTTTAAAATGAATGACACCTCCATTGAACAGACAGTCTCACCTCCAGGCCGCGGCTCTGCGTCTGCTGGCTGATTTGCAGGTCGACCTGCTGTAGCTCCATCCTCAATTGCTCCCGCACCTGCACGGCAGGGGATAAACCGGACCTGCGGGATAACTGGACAATTAGAAAACGAAGAAAACTACACTGAAACCAAATGATTGCTTGTAAAGGGTGGGGTTGGGTGACATACCGCTCGCTGAAGTGCCCATGAGACTTTTGGTTCGGCTGGTAAGAGTCGCCACTCCACCCACCTTGATTCGCATAGGTGTAGTCAGCTTAAAAGAGAAGACAAAGGCCATTCAAAAACACTGAAAATAATCATGTCGCCCCATGAGCAATGCTGAGAGGAAGCAGGGGGAGTTTACCAGCAGAAGTGATGTGTTTGGCTGAGTTTGGCATGGGTGGCATGGGACTGTTTGGCGGGTAGCCCGGTTTAGACGTGCGCGAGATGGCTCCAAAACGAGACACGGTCGGCAGAGAGCCAAAGGGAATGATGGGGTCGTCGTCTTTGACGTCTGCCGCTCTGCGTTGAAGCTCCAAGCCGTGTGCTCTCAGACTTTTGCTTTTGTCTAAATTTTGCTGCTAGGAATGGTTACAATTAGCTCAAAAATCCTATATGAATATGCTAATTATTCAGCATACTAATATATATGTATATGTCCTTTGGTTTGTGAAAAGTATTTTCAGAATAAACATCTGTAACCTTTTGTAATGGAAGTGTCACTGAAAACAGCACAGATCTGAATGTTTGGGGGAAATGGGACAGAATCCCCTTGCAATGTGAAGCCTTTCAGCTTTAATGAATTCAAATTAAATTTTTTTAAATGCAATTTTTGCCCACAGAAAATTCTTAATTATAATGCTAAGGTGCTATAGTTGGTTGCCAGTGCATGCTATGTGTTTGCCAGGAAGTTCTGCTTAACAAAATAAAATAAAAACTACATTTCTTTAACATTCTGGTCTCTAAATCTGTATCAGATTCCTCCTTCAGTGTATACCTTTGGCCATGTTTTTGTTAAAAATACAACTGCTTGAGAATCCCTTATGTCTCGATAAACATGCAAAACTTACTGTGTCCATGCCCTCTTTGGATTTTATATCCTTGCCGCCAATGTAGGAACCGAAGGGGTCACATGACCAAGGTGAATAGGAGCTGGTGTAGTCTGCTTCCCGGAAGTGTCCTAAACCATGGGAGTTCTCTTGCATGTACTGCGAAACACACAGATATGGCAATTCATTACCAAACACTACCTAATAGGACTGCTTGATTTGGGAAAAAAAAAAAAATCTAATACAAAATTGTTTCTTATCAGAAATGTTTTTATTTCTTTTTTAACTCCAGATTTCCCAGGTCTCTAGGACTGCACAAATTGTCCCAACATTTTGTGATTATATTTCAATATAAATATACATTTAACACAACAACGATAATATTGATAATGTCATTATTATTATTATTATATTAGACAAAATTTGAAATATTTTCTTTTCTTAAAATTAAACTACAATATAAATATGAATTTAAAATAATAATAATAATAATAACTATTATTAAATACAAAAAAATAAGAAATTACTATAATTTTACTAAAAATAAGTATTTCATTATTTTTACTATGTTTTTAAAATTACAATACTAATATGTATAACAATATATAAATAAAAATAGTTAAAATGGATATAGTTTTACGAAAATAGATTTCAGATAAATATAATAATAGTTTTAAAGTACCAGTTATACTATTATTATTACTATTATTAAATCATTCATTCTTTATTCATCATTTTAAATTACAAAACTAATTTATGGTAGTCTTCATTTCATTTTTACACATTAAACAATTGTTTTAGATATATTACACTGTTCTGTGGAATACTTGATTCTGATTGGTCAGTCGCGAAATTCCCAGGTATGTTATCCCTCATTAACAACCGGCTCATCCGGATAACAGCAGTCGGCGCCGTACTCTTGCTAGGAACAGTTTTTCTTAGTGAAAGCTTTGCGTTTGGTTCAACTCAATTCAGTATTATGTGTACAATTATGATGTCATCCTGGTATCGCAAATTTGCGAATTTCACGAAGATTGTTTCGTACACTGTAATGGACTATAAGATAACTAACAAACTGCTAAGATTTTAAAATTTTTCCGTCTTAAATCAATATCTTTTATCACCTTAATTATTTATGTGGTGAAATATTGTGTAATAATAAGGGGTTTGAGTGCACTGTATCCCTTAAATGTCTGTCTAGTTTGAACTTGCTGCTTGCTCGCAACTGCTGTGCATCCAAATATTTCAATTCAAATCAATATTTTGTGTCTAATTATTTACTTATGTGGCATGTTGCCATGTAATAAGACAGTTAATGTACATCCAGCCAGTTGTTATCACTGAATAATGCCCTTCAGGGTGATACGAGATCCTTATTCTGTGATAACAACCGGCTGGAAGTACATTATCCCTTACTAAACATGCAGCCCTTCTACATTGTGCTTAGTATTTGTATTATTATTTCTATGAAATATAGTTTTTCTGGCTTACATGGCTCTGTCCCCTCATGTCCTGAGGGCAGTTGGGGTCGTGCGAGTGTGAGGAGCTAAGGGGCTTTCTATCCTCCAGCTGGGCCATGATCTCCTGTCTTCGACGGTGCAGGTAGTCTAGGGAAGGCTGGGATCGCGTGTAGGCATTCTGTGGACACAGTATTAGGTTATGCTTTCTTTAGGTTTTAATGACACCCATCCAATTCAAATGTTACAGGTGATGGATCTTACCCTTGGGTAATTCCTGATCTGACTGGAGTGGCTATAACCGTCTTGTTCTGGCAAGTACGAAGAATTTTGGGGTGGTAGTTGTGGGGGAACGTCCGGACTCCTACGGACCAGTTCCTCCCGAGGGGGGTATGTTTGGGGATGGGAGTAGGCTGAGTGGCGACGGCCATCGTGGTGTGAAGGGTAGCCGTAATGGGAGCTTGGGTTGGCGCATTGGCGCTCCGAGGTGTAGGAACTGGAATAGGAATCCGGATATGGTGGCATGCCTGGATCTTGAGCAGGGTGACGGGTGTAGCGTGGGTGCACATGGTGGTAAGGATAAGGATTACCTGTTGAAATGAGGGAAATTAACATTTTTATAAGTGCAAAATGTTATGTGTTTGTTCAAAAAATAATAAGTGTTTTGTTACCTGGAGGGTACTGGGAAGATTCATATTGAGCGGAGGGTGGCAGAGGGCCTCGTGTCTCAGAGTAATACAGGTCAGAGTGGTGCGGTGAATACATGTGAGGAACTCTAGGCACCGCAGACATGTGCTTCTGTCCGACTGTGCCATCACCGTCCACCCTGGAGTGGGAATTTATGAGCATCCCTGACTTTGGGATGGATTCCAATCTGAGAATCGAGAGATAAAGTAACATGATCACTCTGCAGTCTAGCTTTTTAAAAATGATTTGGATTTTGAAACATTTCATGTCCATTTATTTATTTAGCAAGAAGCCATGTTGTAGGTTGAATAATGTATAACAGTGTCTAGGGCTGGGCGATATATCTAACGAAATGATCATGTGCATCTAGTCAGTAAATCTGGTTCCGTGATTAGCGCTAAATCACCGTCACATGCTTTCAAATGGAGCGGCATTTAATAGACGGAGCCGTAGATCACTGAAAAGTATTGAATTGCGTAGCAGTGTCAGTGATCATCTATCGTGAGATATATCGCCCAGCCCTAGCAGTGTCGTTATTGTTCATTATTTTTATGATTTCATTTATATATATATATATATATATAGTATTTAGTATGTATATATTTAGTTTAGTACAGATATAGTTTAGTTGTTCATCTAATAATGATCTTGTACAGAGAGTATAAATATTAGATGACAAACTTAAACTGAAAATAAGTTGAAGTACATAAATTAAAAAACATAAAGCTAAATAGTAATATATAAAAAAAAAAGATCCAATTAAAAATGATAATGGCACACAAAATAACTAAACTTGAAATGGAATAAAGCTAATTATAAATATATATTAAAAAAATGATAAAAGCACATAAAATTACTAAAAGCTATACTAAAATTAATCCTGAAAAAAATAATAAATATATATATATATAAAACCACTATAATATTATATAAATAATATAAAATGTATTTAGATCTATTCATTATTTAAAAATAAGTTTCTTAATAATAATAATACAAATATTTTATAGTTAATATTTTTAACATAGCTATTAATAAATTAAAATATACACTATACTTTAAAAAAAATGGATCCTTGGCAAGAGTATCTTCTCATTTTGCAATATGTGATGTTAAAAGGTTAGAAATCCCATTTGCTAGTATACGATTTATTCCCCCCCTCCCAGCTAATAAACAAATAAACTCACGACTCTGGAGGTGAGCCAGGCGCGCTGAGGCTCCCAGAATTCATCTTCTCCGGTTTGTGTGTGGGGTCATATGATGGGTCTGAGCCTCTGGAAACCAGGTGGGCAAAAGTGGATTCAGGTCCTGATGCTAGGATGGCGTTAGTGATGGAGGAGGGTTTGCGTGGGAGTCCCTCCATCGACAGCCCCTCGTCGGGCAACAGACCGATGCCGAAGTCCATCTCATTCAGCTGGGTCAGGGACTGGCTGAGCTGTCGCCTCATTCCCAAACGTTTATTCATCTTACGGTATCTGATGTCAGAGAAAAGGTGGTGAAGCTGATACGAATGCTTATCATGCTTTACTTAATGTACTTAAAGTTCTGCTTACTTTTCAAGCTCTTCCTGAGAGTGAGCGAAGGTGCAACTTGCCCCGCGAGGACAGCCGCCTTTTTGTTTCATGTCCCGACACATGTAGGTCTTATATTTGCTGTGCTGTGGTGGCTGTGGACAGGAAGTGAGATATGCTTACTAATTTCTGTGCAAGTTATTTGAATGACCTGATAAATAAAAAAGATGCTATACATATATATTATAATTTTTGTCAATGAAGTGGTTGTATTCGTGAGCCTAAAACAAATTTCCCATTGGGACAATAAAGTATACATATATATATACACACACACACACAAACATATTCACACATGAATAAAAATAGAAATGATAACACAAAGTTTGAACTGAAAAAATTAAAATCTAAAAGAGCTAATTCAAAATATTAACAAATACTATAATAGTATATAAACATTAAAATATACCTGATGTATAGATCATTAGAAAATAAATAAATAAATAAACTAGTAAAAAAAATCATGAGGCTATTTTGCTTAATTTTATTATTATTATCTTAAAATTAATTATTAAAATATTGAAACGTTTGTGATCTGGAAGAAATCACAACCGACCTGTTGCTGGGCATCTCATTTCTACATATATTAATGTTAATTAATTAAAGCTAAAAAAAAAAAAATAATAATAAAAAAAACATTAACTTTCTGAAAATTTTAAAGCTAAAATATAATATATTATTAAATACTACAATAACATAAAATAACATGTATAAACATTTTTATATAAAAAAAAATACTGAAATAAAAAAATTAAAAATACAAGTGCTGCTGCTGCTACTATTGAAAATAAATGAATAAAGCATTTCATTATTCTTTTTAAATACTGATAATAATCCCCAATACTATTTTGACACTATTTTAATAAACTATTTCAATAAATTATTTAAAACTATTCAATATTTAAACTATAATCTTTTGTCAGCAATCTGGTTCCAGACCTGCTGCTGATCCCCTCCTTTCTTGCTGTGGTTCTGGATGAAATCTACCAGGCCATGAACGACGGTCCGCACTGCTTCCAGCCCTTTGGCTAGCTGCTCCCATGTGGGCGCAGGGGCATCTGTCAGCACAGGTGTGAACATTCACTCGTTTATGTTGTTGTGAATGGCTGTATGCACAAATGTGTGAATGGAGCAGGCTGTCGAACCTGGGCTGGGGTCGATGTCAGCCAGCAGCTCCAGATGGGGTCTGAGGCGGTTGAGATTGGCTGGATCTCCCGTTCTCTGAAGGGCGATGGTGAGTTCCTGCACACTCTGAGCAAAGGATGCTGGTGTCTGCAACTGAAACACACAAAGCCACATAACCACATACTTCACATACCAGCAGACAAAATCAACATGTTTTCATGCACGATGTGACGTTCGCTACACCCTAAATGCGTCCTCTACACAGGGAGGAGTGTTACTGGAGAATTTAAACACATAACACTTGGCCATACTATATATATATATATTTGTTTTTTTTCTCTCTCTCTCTCTTTTTTTTCTTTTTGCAGACCTGCCTTAGAAAAAACATTACAGCACCACCTAGTGAAATCTTAAAATACTTCCCATGAAACAATCTGAATAGGATATGTTTGGAAAATGTAAGGTGTAATTATTACCTAAAAGGCACTTTTTGAACCATTTTTTTCCACTAGCAATTTATAAACAAAAAGCCATTTTTACTTCTTATAATCCACATCTTCATCATACCTTGTCTATGATGGACTGCATGTGGGATTTGTGCGACTGGTCGCCGTACAGAAGAGATGACCACTGGTCCGGGGCGATCCGCAGTCCACCCTCCATCGCGATCTGAACGATCTGAGAGTCGTGTTCCCTCCGAAGAGCCTCGTACGATCGAAACTCCTCCTTCAGCTGCATCAAGGAGGAATCCTCATCACGCTTGGTCACCTGAGATTAAAACAAATAAAATGTTATTTCATATAAATAAATAAAACATTTTTTATAAATATCTATTATTAATACTGTATAGGTTTAAAAAAAAAGATCTTTAATATATTTGAAGTCTAAACATTTTTAAATCGGCTGACATGAAATCAAATGTTTACTACTTTAATATAAATACAAATTAAATATTTTTATTTTATTTTATATTATATTATATAACAGTTAAGATATTTTGGTTGCAACAAAAATGCTATGCAATAAAATTGTATACTTCCATTAAACATTTTTATTTATATGACACTATGTACGATATATAGATTTTTTTTATTAAATCTGTAGCAATGAGAAGCATTAATACTGTAAAGCAAAAGAGGAAAAGTAAAGGCACCTTAAAGCAGGAGGCCCTGTAAAGGAGCTGCACCACGTGTCCTATGCTGGTTTTTGAGGCCTGAGGAAACCGTGGTTCGAGTCTCTGGACCACAAACAGGACCAGAACCTTCCGTGAGAGGGCCGAACCATCTTCCAGGGCGAGCAGGACCAGCTTCAATGCTTCTTCCTGCATAGCTGTTGGGTCAAACCCAATTTTTGTTAGTGTCCACAAATGATTTTATCAGCCCGCTATCATGTTATGGTGGTAAAATCTTACCAGGGCCGAGAAACTGGCAGCCTCTGGCTCTGACGGCGGCCCACAGGTTTGAGGAGAGCTGCTGGGGGTTCTGGTGCTGGAGGATGAGCTCAGTGACAGTACGTTCACCCAGAGAGCGGGCCGCCCGCATGGCCCGGATGCGGCCCTCCTCCTCCACGAGCTGGCAGTGCACCAGAGTCACCAGCTTCCTCTGCATGGGTCTGCTGAGAACGCTCTGAGCAGCACCATTCAGCCCTGCACCTGCACGCATCAACACCAACAAAAAACTAATGTTACTATGCATTTACATTAATGCATTTAGCAGACGCTTTTATCCAAAGCGACTTCCAGTGCATTCAGGCTAACATTTTTTTATCTAACATTTGTTCCCTGGGAATCGAACCCACAACCTTTTGCGCTGCTAACACAATGCTCTACCACTGAGCCACAAGTACAACATATTTCAGGTAAAGGACATTGTAAATTTTCTAAACTAATGCTGTAAGATATACCTTAGAGTCAATAATGTGGAAGGTTGAACTTTGCAGATTAAAAGATACTTAAAACATACTCAGAGTTTTTCTAATATTAAGATAATAATAATAACTTTAACTTTCAATTGCATCGTTATATTTCAGCTTGCAATTCGTAAAAAAAATAAAACATTCAAATGGAGACTGTCACAAAAACTTGATGGGATTTATTCAAACATAAATTTAATACTGAAGAACAATCAAAAAATTATGTTATATGGTGCATATTTATCAAAATGCTTCTCTTTACAGTTTTTCTAGCCGACTACTGTGTTCATGGTCACTGAATATGTTTGTTTTTTTTGTAACTGTGACATTAAGTAACAACATTGTTTACAAGCTATTGTCATCTTTCCGCATTTGAAACAATGACTGAGCGATAACATGAGAAAGAATACGGATTTCGGTAAGTTGTAGCCTACTCGTTCTTTTAACATACCTACGGATGTTCATTCCTGTTTATTTCAAGCGGAGATGATCTGTTCTGAGGCACTAAAGCGATCTGTCACGCCACATTAAACGGCTCCAAAACGGCATTTAAAATTTGAATATTTGAATAAAACGCACAGGATTTGAAATCTTAGACTTTGTTTCATATCAAAAGTAACAAATAACAAAGCATATTGGAATTTATTGGAATTGGAGGAGCGCTACAATGTTTCATTCGTTATCTGACAGGCTACACTCTTGGGATTTATGAATTGATATTGATTATTCATTAAAAAAATCAAGAAATAAAACTTTGTTTTACCCAGCCCTATTAAAAACAATGTTAAACCATATGCTAAAAAAATGCATATGCTAAGGATGATAAATATGGTGAATTGTTAGGTGTCCAAAAAACAAACAAAAACAAGAACAAATAAAAATGACAAATCTTCATTTCAAATCAAATGCACTTGCTGACATTTAGGATGAATCGCTTTTTAAAAAGCATATGCTGACTTGTACTGAATGAATGAACAAATAGGGTGATGTGAAATGGCAGGGACCTCTGGTGTTGCTCAGGGGTTTGAGATAGAGGGCCAGGTCCTCCACACATGTGCGAGACTCCTCATAGTGCTCCACGTCCTCTGCAGCTGTCAGTAAAGTGACGGGGGGAGGTTTGGGTACCTGCAGGAGAACACACAACATTTGTCCGTCACCACACTAAAGATAGTTCTCATCTACAGGGCTTTGATGGCATTCTTCACATAATAGGTCATCTGATGGGGCTGTCAGCATTCCTCTACACGTACAACATGTTCACACCCACAGACCGAGCAACAACGCTCAAAACAACATGTGATTCAAAAACAGAGAGGAACGACAGTTCTGGCCACAAAAGGTCCCCTTTATTTGGACTGTCATGACTGTGAGGTTTGGCCGATTCACGGTCATATAAATAATGAGTATAACTGCTTTCGGATTGACACTTTAAAATGGTAGAATGATTTTTTATTATATATGGTTATTACTTCAGACACACCACAGTTTAAATGTGTAGGGTTGATTTTTTTAGTTTTTTTTTTTAGAAATGAATACTTTTATTCAGCAAGAATGCATTACATTGATCAGTTAAGATATGTGAAAATGAACAACTATTGCACTGGACTAAATATTAAAATATGAAGAACTTTTAAAATATTTCTCCTTTTGGTCCACTTTGTGATTGCCAAGTCTGCTTTACATTCACACTATTGTTTTAGAATCCATCCCAACTGAATAATGTATTAGTAGTAAGTTATTTTCCAATAGTAATACATTTCTGCACTCATTTCTGTTTTTGGTTTCATTTTAGAGCTGGTCACTCATGCCATGCGTGAATAAAGACATTTGAATTTCGGAGTTTAGTTCATCATGCATGTTCGACATGGTTCTCTTTACCTCATTTGCTTTTTGTGTAAACCTGCATGGACCCACGCTAGCTGCAATTTAGCAAAATGCGAAACCATAGCCATTTTTTGGATTTGCTTAATCGCCATATTAAATGCAGCGCACTATGACTGTGGTCATCCGAATTAATCATGACTATATGATTATGTAATAGTTGCAACAGTCATACCTAGCACCGCATGTGCAGAATAAATAAGTATTTTTACAGTCAATGCTCGCAATGACTGGCTGATATTGATTCAACTTCCTGGTTCTCCACTGGCCGAGTGAGTGTGGAAGCAGCGTAACCTTCCTGTCATGCAGTCACACGCTTCTGTGTCACATCAGGCCTGAAATCCAACCAGACCGGAACGATCGCAAGCTGATCTCCAGAAACCTGAACTCCACCTCTCTCTGTGAGATGTTCAGCTCATCCTCTTGATTCAGAAACAAGCGGATGCAGTAAACACTGTAATAAACACACTCGGCTCCACCTAAACTGCGGTGTTGTCTGCACGATCACTGCTTGGCTGTTTGCCTTACGTTCTGATTGTTATCAAGGTCATTTGAAAAGGAAATAAAGTGTGTTTTGTTTGCGTTACAAGGAACCACAGTAGTTTTACTTCCTTATCCTTATTTAGACTGAGGCTACGGTAGAGGCCACAACTTCATCATCCAGATAAGAGAAGTCAATAAAAATAAATGTGTTCGGTACAGAACGAACCGATGTGCACTGGGCCGTCATATAACAGTGCGCTCACATTCACGGTTGCTAAAATAATGTTCTGTTAAAGAAAATAGGTGAAATCCAGTAGTCTCAATAGGAACACACTCAACTTGCAGTTTCGTGTTAAGACCAAATGCGAATTTTTCACAGTTGATCATGCAAATTCGCCACACTGACTAATCGAAACCTGCTTAGTTAAAAAAGAAAAAGACTTCTTTGTAACCTGTGCCTTAAACAGTGGGTTTAGTAAATAATCACCCCGTTTTGCAGCCTAAAATGAAGACGGACACGGTTTTTAATTCATCTGGCTCTATTTATTCAGTGCAACTTAGAAGTGCTGTATGGTTTAAACACTGGCAAGAAATGCTAATTATCTTTTAGCGACACTGCCTCGATTGTGCAAGTGAGAATTCCTGTGTCAACTGTGCAGCGTGCAGACGCGATGTGCTAACTTGAAGCCGTTTGCTCATTTTGAAAGGGAAAGAGAGAGCACGCGGAGATTCACTGTTTGTGAAATTAGCCTACGTCTAATTTCAGTTCAGTTTATGAGATCGGCCTTTATAGAGAACATTTTCTGGGCAGATTTCGCTCATGTTTAAGTTGGCCAGACTGATAAACAGCTGCTTGGTAACGGGGCTTTAATACATACATCTAGCTCCTCTATTGACCGCAGACCTGAGCACACATTTAGACTCACCTGTCCGCTGACGAGCTGCAACAGCGCCGTGTTGACCGGCAGCTGCTCGATGTCCGTGCTGATGGTGGTCTGGTCGAACGGGCAGGCCTTGCGGTGCAGTTTGTTCAGGCACATTTTGCACACAGTGTGGCCACAGCCCAGGCTGATGGGCTTGCGGTGGCTCTCCTCGAAGGTTTGCGTGCAAATGGGACACAACAGAAATTCGGTCCATTGCGGGGCTTGCACTGGCATTTTAGCGAAGCTTGGTCTGTGATTCACCGGTCCCCAAGATTTTCTCTTATTGCTGCATGTGTGTCTATGGGCGTTTTGCGTAAAACGATAACACAGTAAGTCCTAAAGGTTCCACTGGAACCAATCAAGCTCTTCCAAAGATCACACCTCTTAATTTCCTGGCATTGTGGGCGTTCAGCACATAGTGTGAAAAACATAACCTGAAAGACAAAAAAAAAAAAAAAAGATCACTACATCAAGAATTTACAGTAAATCCCAATATGCCAAATTATCTTGTTCAGCCATAAATGACATAATTATTCTTAATAATGTCTTGGCCCTTTTTAAATAAAACATAAAAAATGCAATGCAGCTAAATTGAGCCTCATTTATGAAACAGAACAATTTTGTTATTGTTAAAAACATTTTTTAAAAAAAGTTTTAACTCTAATGATGTTTTTAATGTTATTACTTAAATCAATTTGTCTATTTTTATTTTAAGTTTGAGTTTTTATTTTCATACAGAATAACCAAAAGCTTGTAGTTTGATAGCCTGCCTTTCATTTAACAGGAAAATGCTGCCATTTAAACTCTCATTAACACATAAAATCCAGAATATATAAATAAATAAATAATAAATACACTTAAAGAAAGAAAAACCTAAACACAATGAAAGAGATGAGAATAAAGACTAAAAAATAATCTCAAATAAAACAATTCATCACTATTTTCCTATACGTTGATGTGTGGAAAATAATGTCTTAATAAAAATGTAATTTATTAAAAATGGTTTCATCAAAATTTGTCCCACCAATTTCATAAATAAGGCCCAATAATTATAACACACAGCTTCTGTAATGAAAATTTATTTTTTGATCAAATTCCAGAAAACTTGAAAACATAAAATACTTTTCATACTTGAAAAATAAAACTTCAAGCAGAATCCTTTGGATAACATTTAATCAGAATCAGAAAGAGCTTAACTGCCAAATATGTGTGCACGTACAAGGAATTTGTGACATAACCTTCCAGTACAAAGAGACTAATATATATATATATATATATATATATATATATATATATATATATATATATATATATATATATATATATAGGCAAATAAATAAATGCATAGACAATTGTGCTATAAATGATAATGGAATAGGATTGAGTAAGATGCAGGAATGTACTAGGATGGAGGCGTAACAAATAAATATAAGGATATTGCACATTTATATTGCATAAGTGGGGAACATTTAACTGTTCATTGCCTGGGGGAAGAAACTGTTCTTGTGCCTGACTGTTCTGGTATTTGCGGCTCTGAGGCGCCGGACAGATGGCAAAAGTTCAAAGATGGGGTAACTTGGATGTGAGGGATCCAGAGTGTTTCTGTTCCCTACAGCATTCAGTTAAACCGTTTGGCCTCAGCCTGACAACATGAGCTCTCAACATTCAGTCCTGGCTGGGAAGTTCAGATCAGCAGCAATAACCTGACTCATCATTTATTACAACGCAGTCTGCGTACTGTACCCTAAAGCTGCCTGAAATAGCCATTATATAACCAAATCAACACCTCCACAACACACAACCAAGGGGATTTCAAATGACTAATCACGAGTAAAGCACAATTCCTTCAGCCGCTCCAACGGGAGACACAACAAGGAAGTGTTTCGACTCAAATGAGGTTACGAGTCCTGACCTCTGACTCATCTGCCAAAAAAAATAAATCTACGTGTTTTCAGGAGCAAGGCGGCAGGAATTCTGACCTATAGGGAACAGAAACACAAAGAGCAGTTTCCATCACATGCACGGGAGTTACACATTCATGCTTCAGTGACAAAAGGAAGCCGAAAACTAAATCATAAAGATACTAGTTCCGAAACACCTGTTTCCTTTCTGAATGTGTCATATAAGCAATGCTGAAAACTATTTAGATCTTCACTCAATCAGGGATGCAAGTTTCGTTTTTTTCTGTGTAAGTCATGTGCAAGTTTCAGAACTGCACCCATAAAAATAAAAAAAACATTATTATCTTCAGCAGCCACCCATGCAACTAAGGTACTTCCTCTTGTGGCAGCTAACAAAAGCACCTTTTACATGGACACGCCCACGTTTTCTTTCTATGTCACAAATTGTTTCACTGGTACCAGAATTTCTCAGAACTATAATTAAGTTGTGTGGGCGATCGACAAAAGGGAAAGCTCTGTGGTGTGGGATAACTATATATAGAACTCTCTCTATACAAGTATTTTAGATTTGTAAAATAATTATATATAAAATCATATAATTTAGTCATTTTCATTTCATTTACATTTTTTTATTTAAAAAAAAAAAACGTAATATAAATAAAAATATATAAAATGTTTAAAACTTAAAAAATACATTTAAAATACCAAATGTGTGTATATTTTAAAAATGAATATTTAAATATTTTAAGCGTGTGTGCGTGGTTGTAAACACACACTCACCAGGAAATACAGTATTGTCAAAGTGTATTTCCTAGCATCTCCTTACAAAGAATTGATGCAGTGTAATCATGTTTGTCAACTACATGTGACTAATTTAAAGGCGACTGTATTTAATGTGTATAATAAAGGTCGTTCACATGCCTGACATTCACTTTTTTGGTTCAAAAAGAGGATTTTTTTTTTTTTTTAGATGCCAGAACAGTCATGGAAAAAATTACCACTGTTCAAAGCATGCTGAGACTTATCTCTTGCCCTTTGCCCGTTGGAAACCCCCTAAAGCAGGTTAACAGAGATTTTTAAGCATCCCTATAATATCAAGCGTTTAATTACACATCTCCGCGTGATTTAACAATATTTAAACGACATCCTATTTAATCTGTGCCAAGAAGTGGACAATAAACACATGTGCATCATCACATTCCGATCGGATTTAGCAGCCAAATGAAGCAAATCAAATGCATTATCATCAGATGAGTCCCCGAGAAATTCTTAGTCGAAGATTTCTTGAGAAAATCCTATTTCTGTGTAAACTGTTTGCATAAAACGAACAAGCCCTTGCTTAAGGACAGGAAAGAAAGAAAGAGACAAAGCCCTTTGACTAGACCTGGGTATGGCTGAAATAATAACAAAAACTCGCTTTAAAGCGCAATTACGTATATATTACTTCATACATACTCGTTTATCTTGTCAAATGCCACACGATGATGAAGAAACATTAATTGTGTAAATGCTCAGATTGTCAAACTGTAACGCTAGTCAACTAGCAACGTAACTAATAGCCATTTCTAGAGTAAAAGAAATAAAAACTAAAATAAACACCACTAATCCTCACCTAGTACCAGAAGTTGTTTTCTTCATATAAATATTATTAAGGCATATACAATTTGAGCTAATATAAATGCGCATTTGGACCGTTTAACCCGATTTCAAATTTGAATATTAAAAAGCTAACGTTAGCCGTTGTGCTAACAAAACAAAGCTTGTAGCGCTCGGCTAAACGTCGTTTGGTAGGTTAAAACGGTTCTACCACGAACCCCTTGCTGTTTGTAATAATATTTTGCTAACTGAAACACTTTAAAAACATACGAACGTAACACTTACCAATAATAAAATGTATTATTTATAGAATAACGTCCTCGTGAGCGTTAGCATTTATGCTACGCCGGTTGATGCCTCTTAAGTAACGCTTACAACGCTTATATTTTTAGGCGTTTTAAACGAATTACGCACTTTTAACGATACCTACTTGCATAAACGTCAATTTAAGCGTTTTAAAGGTTTCTGAAAAAAATTCTGAAGTATTCCTAAGCCATTTACATTTTTACACGTTATTTTAGCCTCTATATACGCGGTGTATATAAAAGAAACTAAATCTAAAAGGACAATAACCCTACATTATATAAGCAGTGCAACATGTACTCACAATATTTGGTTCAGCTCAATCTTCACAGAAGAAAGGCGAATTTCGCCTGCTGCTCTAATGATCGTTTCTTTGGACTGACTGTCTGGGTTTCAGAGCTCAAGAGAGACAAGCCCAGGATTGCGCAACCTGAGAGCATCCACCCATCAAGATCGTGTCCTACATGGAGAAATGTCTCCAACTTTACCTACACAGCATTATTGATGTCCAAAATGCTGTTTAAACACACACAAACAGCGTAGTAGGTTTTAAAACTCATACCATTATCTAGAAGCCTCTTTATTTTTGTGGGCAGAGTGAGAAACTGAAGTGATGTTGACGTGTCTGAGCTTTTGTCTACATTAACATAATGGCTCTTATTTATGTTAAAGTCTTGAATCCAACATGTTTGTTTCAATGCGGTTGCTAAGGCACTCCAAGTAATGTTTAATTCATTGGTATGCTGTTGCTAGGGTGTTCTTTGTGGTTTCTGTCTAGCCCAAGTCAAAAGATCTTACCTCAATTCTGGCCTAGATATTATTATGTAAACTTGTGTGGTTTTGTCACCAGGTGTGTTTGGCAAGTCTAATTAGATAACAAGTTTGAGATGTTTAGATGTCCTTATGAGAAACAAAAGGATGTGATGGTCAGTAACAAAACTCAAAACAAAATAAAATAGAATACGTAATTTAATTATGGACACATACATGTAGTCATCTAAAAAGAACATACAAAACAGAAAAGGATAAAACCTCAAACAGTAATTCCCCTCTGCAACTGTTCATGTAAATTTGAGGTAAAAATCAAGTAATGGCACAAACAAGACAAAATTTTGTAAGTTAAAATTAGTAAAGCTAAAAAAATTCTGCCTTAAGCGAGTCACTTGACTTCATACAAGGCACTTTACTCATACTGTACATGACACACAAGGAGTCATCAGAAACACGTAAAAAAGATGAAGCCCTGCATATGAAAGGAAATAACATTTAGGTGACAAGATGAACAGTTACAGACTACAAAACATTTAAAAGCTTTCAATTAAAATAGTCTGTACACTTTTAAAAATAAAATGGTGTTAAACCATGTAAACAAACAATGGAAGATAAATCTTCGAGGGTGGGTTTAAAACAACCGGACATTTCTTGATGAGCGGTTTCTGTGTGTTAAAGGGATCTGTTTGGAAAACCCCTATGATGCATTTTAGAAGAGCTTGGGGAGCTGGCGTAACCTACTCAGATCCAGGAAATTTCCCACCGACCCTTCAGGCTCCGTGACTTCCTGTATCCTCTGGTTTTCAGTTTGCGGGGACCTGCGTTGAGTCAGACCGTTCTTTGCATCATTCTCCTTCTCCGGGTTTGTCCCGCCACACATAAGCAGCTGCATTTTGGGCCGCAAGTCTAGAATTAACTGCATTTGAGAGTCAATGGCAGACATGTGGAGATTGGAGACTGGCTTGTTTGTAATGTTTTTGAGGACCGCAGTGCTCTGGTCTTCACGGTCTTGATCAACGCTCACATACTTGGACGTTTCATGCTGTACAGAACACCCGAGAGCTGAGTCTACCTGGACGGTGTCCTCTTGCTCTTCTTCACTGCTTGTTTCTCCTTCTATAAGTCCGTATTTCTTCATGTATTTACAGGTAGCTAGAGACATATTGGTGGGGGACAGTATACTGAGTCCAACGCTGCTCTGTTCTGCAGCGGGTCTTCTCAAGAGAACCGCGCTAGGGTCTGGAAATGGCCCGGAGGATTGACCGCCCAATGAAAGCCTTGACAGTTGCGAGTCACTTAAGTACTTAAGTGCAATGGCATTGGCCTCAAGGCTAAGGTCTACACTGCCGCTTGGCCCCCAAATGCTGGTCCCCACTGGCTCAGAAAGAGCTAGTCTTGGAATCACTGCCTCTGGGTTAATGCAGGCTAGGGTACTGAAGAGGAAAAGGATGTTAGGAACAAGACTTTAAATAATAGTTTTGATAAAATAATCCTTCATTGACTACGTCTTTACCTGGCACTTTCCACAGTTGCGCGTGTCGTCTTTTCCTGGGCAGAGTCTAAGTTTATGTTCACCCCGAACTGTTGGAGCTGTCTCAATGTTGCACTTAAGACACGGTCCTGATTTGGAGGACTGGATCTGTGCTTCGTTTTTTGAGTTTGGGGTATGGAAGATGTCAGTGATTTCTTAGACTGAAGTGGTACAGGAGACAGACTTTGTCTGTTTGGGACACTCTGTATGTCTTGCTCTACCTTTTCTTCCACAATTGCGGAGTCTTGTAGACGACTTTGCACCCGACCCTGCAGCAGGTATTGAGTCATAAAGTTGGTTTGAACATTCACAATGCATCATTTTCTAATTAAAATACGTGGAAACTATAACTAAAGCATAAAAACTGGGCCATACCAGTAGTTCTTGGTAAAATCTTGGGTTTTCAATTTCTCGCATTTCAGACGGATCGTTACTCTGTGACTGAGAGTTATAATACATGCTTGCACTCTCTCCCAACACTGGACTCTGAAACGAATGGGCTCCGAAACCAGATGACATGCTGCCAAAGACAAATAAAATAAAATAAAAAAGTGTAACACTCGTTAATAAATCAGAAATGAAAATTAAAAATCGCTAAAATTGGTTTAGCATTAATTTCAGGTTCATTTGGGGTCATCAGAGGGTTTATTACTTGGGTTTTGGAGATGTTGGCTGTAGAGGAGATCCTGGACTGCACTCTTCAGTGTAACGATATGCATTTTCAGATCCGAGTCTGGAAGTGACTATACTGTCATTTTGACCTCCAGACTTTGGCTCGATCTCAGTTTGCCAATCCAGACTTGGGGCCCCATGTGTGGAGGCCTCCTGGGAGGTATTCCAAAACAAGCTAGCCCCTAAAAAACAAGCAAACAACAAATGTGTCATATGCTGTCATGTGTCATATGTTTCTGTGGCTTAGTGGTAGAGCACTGTTTTAGCAGTGCAAAAGGTTATGTGTTCGATTCCCAGAGGTAAAAAAATGTTAGCCTGAATGCACTAAGTCGCTTTGGATACAAGCGTCTGCTAAATGCTTAAATTTATTTTCATTTATGTCATGATACTGAAAGGAACTAGTTACAAATTCAAAAACATGAAAGCTTCCAAAGTACCTGTTCCTACAGCAACACTGACACTTGTTCGTTTTGGAGGAGATGTGGGTGTCTGACTGTCTCTTTCCTGCCGAGTATCATGTTCTGCAGATGCTACTGGAGGTGTTTTGCTCTGAGACTCAAGAAGTTTCTGAATCTGTTAAGGAAAGTCTGTCAACAACATGTGACAACAGGTCAACGATACAACATTGGCCTTATTAATACAAACCTGGAGTTGAAGCAGCTTCAACTGACGCTCTTGATCCATAAGCATCCTGTAAGCATCAGCAGGAAGGAGACCCATGGGGGTGTCTAGGCATGCTACCTGCCTAGACTGGATTTGGCAGCACTGGGTTTGATAGGACAGGACTTGCTCAGCAGAACCATTGTTGGTGTTGACTGTGGGGGCACATGGTGTCCCTTGCCAGGTGTTGTTTTGATACAATGGAACGTGACTTGGTTGGTTGGTGCAGCAGCTGCAAGGGTTGGCAGCTGGGGTGCTATGGAAGAGCCTGTGTTGAGATTGATGATGAATAGGGGTCTGGCTAGGCATTGCTGAACTCTTTCTGGCACCACTGTGAGCTGATGTTGGGGGTCCGGAATAAATTGGCTGGGGTTTGGTCAGGAAACCTTGGGAAGGACTCTGCCTTTGTTGATGAAAAGAGCCATTGGGCGAAGCAGCATTCCTTGTTGAGGAAGAGGATGACGATGAAGACGATGATGCAGATGAGCCTTCTCTTGTTCTTCTCATTGAGGGCAAGGATTTACGATTCACATTGGGTTGTGGTGTCTGTTGTGCTGGATTTAGATGTGGTTTGTTTTTTGGCTGAGAGAGGATGGGAGTTAGTGGTCTTCGGATTGGAGGAGGTCCAGGGACGCTTCCCTGTTCTGGAGGTCTCATGACTGAGAGGCCCTGGTGGGCAGGGCTAATGCTTCTCCGCTGGACATTTGAAAGGCTACGAGAAACCGGAGTCATGTCTTGTGTATTAACAACACTCCCATCCAAAAAGCTGGCATCTAATACCATAGAGAGTTCTGGTACTGAAGGATGAACACGTCTAGTCTGAAGAAAAATATTTTAAATGGAGGTTAATGGGTAAGAAGTTATCCTGCATGAAATTGAGAGGTACATCAGGGGTGCAAGGCCATAAGTTAACAAACCTGCTGACTGACAGGATGAGGATTTGGAGACGGCCGAGGGGAGAGGTCTTCATCTTCTACACCCGAGTCATGATCACTGATCGACAATTTATTCTGTAGAGCAGCTGAAGATGCTGCAAGAGTTGTCCTAATAAGTCAAAGTAGATATAGTGTGTTATATTTCCTCTTTCTTTTTTGGTATATTGTATTCCGTCAGAACACATTAAAAAAGTTTTTAGAGAAATAAAAAGATTGTACCCTGTTAAAACAGTCTGGGAGAGCACTTCCTCAAACAACACGGTTTCCTGATTTTGGTTCTCTGCACTAAGCTCAAATTGTAGAGGCCGTCCTTCTGCAGGCTCTACATTCTGTATCAGAAAATTAATAGTCAAATTAATGGTGAACAAAAGTAAATGCAATGCTAAAAGAATGTTAGCTAAGCAACAACTCTAAAACCAAAGACGGCTCACATCAAATGTGAAAACACAACTGCTCTAGAAATTCACTTAAGAATCTGAAATATGATTCTTCACACAATATTGAATTCTTTAACAAAAGCAAATAATTTGTCTGTATAAAACTCACAGTAGAACAGGTTGCATGAGGAGGAGAGGAATGTTTCCTATAGACCTTTGCCTATTCATATTTAATTTGATTAGAACAAAGACATAGACAGGCTTACCTTGTACAGCATGAATGACTCTGTGCAGGTGAGCAGCTGAAAGCTCATTTGTTGCTGTCCGACACATGGTTTACACTGGTAGAACTCGGGATCCCGGTGAGTCAGGGAATACAGAACCACCAGGAAAGCACCTCCCTCCGACATCACTCTGGAAACCCAAGCCCGGAATTTTATTTCATTTTAATAATAATAAAAATATTTTTTTCAGAGATTTCAGCAACAAGAAAGAGATCACATTTACTTGAACAAAAACATGCTGAAATAATTCAAGCAATAATATTAAAACTATAATATAAAATAGAATAATATTAAAAATAGAATACTTTCCTAAATAGATGATTAAATCTATAAAAATAAATATATTCAATTTAATGAATGAAGATTTAGTTCATTTATTTTTTCATAATAGGATCAGCATTTGACTACATCATGAAAAGTGGGATGCAATACCTTTGGTTAATATTTTATGTCATTTCAAATCAGATATTTTGTAAGAGTTTAAAATGATTTATAATATATAATTTATAATTTAATATTTCATAGTTACAAAATCTGAATATTCAGGTCAGATGTTTTTATTTAAATTATTATAATTGAATGAAAGAAAAAACTTTTTTTTAATCAGAACAACATTTAATTTAGTCTTTAACTGACTTATTGGAGCACAAGAGCAAGAGAGCAGATGGATGAGAGACTCACTTGTCTTGGAGGGCGGAGCTGTGCAGGTACCTCAGACACCACGCCCACACAATGGGATTATGGATGTGTGTAACACCACTCAGCCATCTGCCACAGGAGAACAACTGTTACACACCTACTCTGAACATCTTGCAGGACTCCAAGTATGTAACTAATAGGGCTGAATTATAATACCTGCCTACAGCCTGAATAAAGCGGTAAGAAAGTCCCCATTTCTAAACAAAGTACTTACATTCCTACTAGAGGGAGAGTGTAAGCCTTGGGGTCAGATTCAAGTATGAGGAGAAGTTTCCTGGTCTGATCCATGGTAAGAAACCTGACACAGAATGAGTCACATTTTAAAACACAAGCTTTCAAGAACAAAACATGGCTATATAAGGAAACAGAAGTGCTTCCTTACCCACGTTTCCTGCTGTTTTGGGTTACACCTGCAGGGCTGCTGAGGTTCCTGGCCAGTGCGGTTGGGATGATGGGCACTGCCCGGACAGGGACTGCATCTAGCATACAGGCCAAAGTGACAGCCGCCCAGGACAGGTCAAAGGTGAGTCGGTCCATGTTCTCAGAACAGCTGAGACGAGCTCGCAAGGTGAGGAGTTTGGACAGCTCCAGAATCTCTTTACTGCAGCAGCAATGTTGAAGCATCTGGAAAGAGACACAGAAATAAGCATTAGTGTTTGACCATATAATCTCAACATACATCAATTTAAAATGAGAATGCTGTAATGAAAAACATTGTTTTAATTCGCTCCATTTAAAAGTACAAAATAAATAAGCATTCATGAAAAAGAAAACAAATTTAAATAAAAGATTTAAATATTAAAATTACAATATGAATTTTATATTAATATTCACATAATAAATGTATAATTTAAATTACTTTTAATATTTATTTGATGACATTTGAAATATACAATGCTTGGGGCAGGTTTCTGATGTTCACCGTGGATACATTTATTTGATTATAAATACAGTAACATTCTAAAATCTTTATACAATTTAGGCATTTTTTTTTATAGATTCCTGTGAAAGCACAAGTGAATTTTCAGCAGTCATTACTCCACTGTAATGTTAAAATCTAATTCCAGGACTTTAAGCTCTACTTTTTTTGGTTTTCAAGGACTTCAATCAGAAATGTCACTTATCAAACAATATCTTATCTTTTAATTTCTAAAAAAGATAAAGAGATAAATAAAAATATACTAATAAAACAAAATGGCAAAAATAAATGAGGCACATACAAAGTATGCAATGTCCACTTCTTTAAATATTGGTAAAATTAATAATGTCCTAAAATATATCAGCTACTTCAGTAAAGGTTACATTGTTATTGGCCCTTGTAAATCATGGCCTCCTAATAATCCCCATCTACTGAATTGGCTCCATCTCTCTTGACAAAATTTGACAAAACTACCGTCACATCACATACACAGCGACTGCAAGTTCCTCATGGCAAACAGTCAAAATAAAAGTTTGGTTTCACGCGAAGAAACGGTCAAAAATATATTACTATTTAGCAGTCTTAAGACTCAATGTAACAATGCTACTACTTATAATACATATTAATAAATCTTTATTTTTAAAAGGAATAATCACTTTTTTTTTTTTAAACCGTAAACCTCTGTTGTGCAGCACTTTGTTTGCCAAACAATACCCTTTTTTCATTTGATTAGAATAAATTAAATTGTTTTATGCCTTCATCTGATTACCAGAAAATTTAAGAAGAACATTTTATATGGCCCTATTAGTTTAAAAAAGGACCCAGTACAATAAAAAATAAATTGTTTAAAATACTAAATACTATTTCTTATTATAAATTCACCATTCAAAATTCATTTTTAGACATATCAATAGCATTTGTATTAAAACTATATTCACTGAATGTAACTATTATAACTTTTTTTAAATTGAGAATTGAATCGAGAGCTTGGCAATCTAAACCGAATAGAGACATCTGAATTGATACCCAGCCCTGTGCTAAAATGAAGTTTGGTTGGTAAACAAGGGAATTATTTAAACTTTGAACAACACTGACATGCATAGCAGCTCCAGGGCACATCTGAAGCTGAATCACTTCGAAGAGATCAAAGTCCTGGTCAGGGGAAATCCCCAAAACCATCGAAAGATTATTATCAAGTTATCACTTTCCTCATTCAGATTGATTCTTTTCCCACAATAAAAGCTGAGTCACATACAATGAAATAAGATAATATAGCATTTTGAAATAGCTCTATAGACTTCCAGAGAAACAAGCGCTGGGCTTGACAATAAGGACTGTCCTAAGTGTGAAAGACGCGAAGTCTTCCTCAAAGGGATTTTAGGTGGAGTGAGTGAGTATACAACATTCACTTCCACCTTTCAATACCACGACTGAGGTGCACTTGAGCAAGGCATCGAACCCCCAACTGCTCCCCGGGCGCCGTAGCATAAATGGCTTTCCACTGCTCCGGGTGTGTTTTCACGGTTTCTGTGTCCTTTGGATATGTTAAATGTAGAGCACTAATTCAGAGTATGGGTCACTATACTTGGCCACATGTCACGTCACTTTCAAAAAACAACTCCATTCAGTACTCAAGCGCTGTTTTCTATACAGCACACACACACACACACACACAGAGATGTGTCTTTGAAAACGTACAGGCTCCGTGTAAACTCTAAAAATAGTTCAGTCCAAAAGTATTGCTGAGTGTAAAACATGTTTAAGATTAGCCGATAGGCTGTCAATACATTAAATTATAAGTCGTTTCCTCTAAAAAGCTGTTTATTCAGCATAGTGAAGCCTCTCCTTCTTTGACATTCATCCTTCTAGTCTCTTTTCCCATGTACTGCCAAAGCGGAAGCATTAGCCATTATTAGTGGTTTCGCTCTTTTGGCTAAAGGTTGAATGCTTGATAGCACTGCTTTGTTTACAGCGGTAACCAAGGAAATGCTGTATTACTGCTGTTCCATAAGCGCCTCCTGCTGTCAGAGAGTGAATTTGCATTCTAATACAGCCCTGCTGATTTTCCCAGTAAAGAAACATTTAATTTGTATCTTTGTTCTAAATATTCAATGGTGCTATTACTTGTAATTTGATCACTTGTGTATATTTAAGGACTGTTTATTTAACTTCATTTAAATTTGGGTGACATAAGGTTATTTATTAGAATAAAAAGGTAGCATGGGTCAAAAACAATGATAACAGCAACTATTTTATTTTTTGTGGCAAGGCCAGTAAAAATATTGGCAGGGCAAGTGAAAATTTCAACCACTGAAAAATCTTTAGCGTTGCTGAACTCCTGAAGCACAAAAAACATCTTAAGAATTTTTTCTTAGAATTTCGTTTTTTTGCGATCGCTCTGTTTGCTTCTATAGCCGTATTCGAACAGTAATGGTTTCTCATGGGTATGTAAGGTATTTTCAATATTTACAGGGGTTAGTTTGTGATTTTATTGCTCTCTGAATCAAGAATGTCAGTGTTTTTCTCCCACCACTCGTGTAAAAATCCCCAGTTGAATTACCTAGTGGTTCTTGACAAACACTATCATGTGGTAATAAACTGCCATCCGACTCCACATCTTTAAATTTACAAAGAGACAATACAAATTTCACTGTTTAAATCCTTTTGACCACTGCGAAGGACCATGTTGAGCTTCGCTGTAAATAGTAAATTGTACACAGGTATATTTAGGACATATTGAAAAGTATTTACAAGAACAGTATTTAATGACTGCTCAACCGAAGCGAGTGTAAGCTGTTAAGAACAAAACATAGAAAGAGAAACCAAGCTATGCTTACATCATGTAAATAAGAGGCTTGCCGTGTGCACGTATTGTTTAAAGCAGATGCCTTAAATGTCAGAAGACCAGAGAGATATTAAAAGGAGAGCGGTTCATTCATAAATACTGTGGAAATATGAACCAAAAGAAAATAAGCGCAGTGCTGAAAATGGGCGGGGCTCCACAAGGTCTACAAAGACCAAGTGCAGCATTAATTTTGTGTGACAAGATGCGTTTACTGAAAAAAATGAAACCCTTATTTCATATATGCATTGTCTTTTAATAATTCATGCACTTTTTCAAAGTACCTTGAATATTACTATTTTCAAGGGTTTTCCAGACCTTTAATTTTAAAATGTCAAATTCAAGTACTTCATGCACTTTAAAGCACCGTGTATGAGCCCCAAAATACTTAAACATAACAACCCCAAACTGTTTAAAAATAAATACAATTGTCAAAATGTCTTATATTAATAACACATCCATGGTTAATTTAAGAACCGTTCAAAGCAAATTAAGAAACCAAGGAAACCACACCAGATGGGAGCAGTGCAACACACTTAATCACCTGTCTCTAAGGAGCACAGTGTCCCAATCAGGGCAGCTGTTACTGACAGGTTACAGGGTGATGTTAATTACCAGTACGCCCCAATACGTTTCCACAGAAAGAGGAAAGAGCCCTGACCGTTATAAGTTCAAATGTGCTGTCAGTATTTCTCAGATCAACTACCTTAAACGAGATGTTCAAATCCTCCCTCGAGTGCACCGTGATGCCAGGAGCATGCTGGGCTTCAAATACACATGGCACAAGGATGTCTCCGGGGAGAAGGGCAGTTGGAGCTTTCCCAGGACATCCCGTCTGCTCTCTGCCAGGATCAAACCGATCCAGGGTTATCGTCACACCTTCCTCGTCTACGAAAAGGAAATATTTGTTAGTGATTATTATGATATTAACAATGATTATAGGATTTCCAAATACAGGCCTCCTAAATACTAACCACTGTCTACTGCCAGTGTGCCGAGCAGGAAACAGAAAAACCGAGGCTTGTTTGTCTGTCTAGCATGACGGTGAGCTAATCGTAATGCCTTTTCCACAAGTAACAGTCTCGGATTCCTGAAATAGACCAAATGTTACAGAGGACATTGAGCCATAATTATTATTATTTTTTTTAATAATCAGATCAGACATAATTATTAACTAAAACGAATAAAATTTTAAGTAAAACTAAATATTAGTTAAAAAAAATAATAATAATAAAGTTGCCTCCACAACAAGTTGAAGTACTAAAATTACTTTAATTATCAACTGAAAACTGGGGGGAAAAAGGTCAAATAAAAACAGCTAAACGTAAAAATAATAATAAAATTACTAAAATGTAAATTAAAACTCAAAATATTAATACTGTAATACTATAGCAATACTAAAATTGGATGGGTTGCAAGACTGAAAATGTGCTGGCAAAATGAGATGTTTATTATAAATAAGCACAGTGATATGCATCATTCAAGAAAACACAGTCTAAATGCAAAACCATCATTTCACCATCACTGAAACTGAAATAAAAATGTATTAAAGCTAAATAAAAATATAAAAAATAAACATGACAAACAAACAGTTACTACAATTAAAAATATTAAACTATTAACGAATACTATAATAGTAATTATTATATCATTTGATAGTGACATCCACTTTAATGAAAAATATGGTTTATCCAGAAGATTACCTGTAATATGAGAAATGCAGACTGACCACATCACCACTGGGAGATGGATCCCAGAGAGAGACTTTAGATTTTGGGAATGACAGTGGAGTAAGGACATTGTCCGATGACCTTAAAAAGGTGAACAAAAATATTACTTTCATTGAATAATAATAAAAGTTTAAAAATAGAGTTTTAAGTGCAATGCATGAGACCTAAGTTAGTTAGTTACCTGAGGTTTTCTGCTCTAACACTGTTCTCCAATATGTGGGCTGGCAGCCCTTTAAAATCCACCTGTACGCGATTCATCCTGTGGAAATAAGCTTTTTTTTAATGAACTAAAGATTAAATGAATCCGATCTAGCACTGAATAACGCGTTTTCAAAACGTCTCAGACACTCAGTTATGGTATTTTTGTAAGTTTAGCAGGTTATGTGGCTTAACGTTAGCTGACATGCTAACATGGCAATTCTACTTAAAACACGTGAAAACCTATAACATATGGTTCAAGAGCTTATTATAACTGATGTAGGATATATAATATCTTACCTTTAGCCAGTTTGAACGCTTCGCTCATGCCTTCGTCGTGTTTTAGTCGGAACACTGCTGGGTGTGAGCGTGGAAACTGACCAGAAATGTTAAAACTGTCCTTCGAGCGGTATTAACCGCGCCAAGCCGCGTATAACGACCCGTGAGTTAATAATTAAACTCGTTCGGCTTGTCAGAAAATTGAGAAAACCAGTTGTTGTCAATAAACAATGGAATACAAGACGGACGCATTCAGCAAAGGCAACAACTCGAAAATAAATTGTGGCGCTGTTTCCAGGTTCCAATGGCGGGGCGCTGCAGAAGGGCGGCTCAACCAATAGGAATCCAGTTGAGGGGGGCGCTCGACCAATCGGAAGAGAGGAACCGGACCCGCTTTCTTGCGGAGTGTTTTTGAATGGCTAGAGTCGATAATATTAGAATTTATCTTAGTATTGAAAACTTTAAGTGTTTTGAGGCTGTTTATAATACAAAAACTGTAGAATGTGAATAGTAATAGTATATTGTTAAACTGTTTTTGATACCTTTAATAAAATGCTATTCTGATTTAATGGATGATCATGAAAGGATAATATAAAAATATAAATGGCATATTTATTGCTTGAAAAATATAAAAATAATTTACTGATGTTAAGAAGATTTTTCTGATATTTACATTTATATTTGAATCGTTGTAGTTTCATTGGAAGGGAAGATTAATGTATTTAGAATAGCTTTTATTATTATTATTATTATTAAACTATGGGTCAAAATGTGAATTATTACCCTAGTGACAAGTGTTTAAAGCTTGTCAGATCACTAAACAATCATACTTTTTTGATTATATGACTGTTTTATTTACTGATATGTATAGATTTGTTAAAGTTTCTCCAAATGTTATTGCGTTTAAAAAAAAAGTGTCTATCCTTTAAGCAACTAATTCAGTTCAGTTCAGTTCAAGTTTATTTGTATAGCGCTTTTTGCAAAACAAATCATTGCAAAACAACTTTACAGAAAATAAATATTTTGTACTACAATATTTATTATTTATTTATTATATGAATCAATACTAGCAATATTTGTTAGTTCTATTGTTGATTCAGGGTTAGCATCATCTGGGGTCCTCTGAGGGTCAGCATCATCTCTTCTCAGGTGTTCTGGATCCAGACTGGAGCTTGTGTAAACAAATAGAGACATAATTAGCATAGCTGCTGTTCCAACAAAGTAAAATTAATTAGTTTAACCCAAGCTAAAGAAGAATGCACATTTGATCAGATACAACTTCAGTCACAATTTAAGAGATACATTATTCGAATGCTTGGCGAAAGAGATGCGTTTTTATCTAGATTTAAACAGAGAGAGTGTGTCTGAACCCCGAACATTATCAGGAAGGCTATTCCAGAGTTTGGGAGCCAAATGCGAAAAAGTTTTACCTCCTTAAGTGGACTTTGCTATCCTAGGAACTACCAAAAGTCCAGCGTTTTGTGACCTTAGGGAGCTGTGATGGGTTGTATCATGGTATAACGCTAGTTAGGTATGCAGTAGCTAAACCATTTAGGGCCTTATAGGTAAGTAATAATAATTTGTAACTGACAAAACTTAATGGGTGGCCAGTGCAGAGACTGTAAAATTGGGGTAATATGATCACATTTTCTTGACCTGGTAAGGACTCTACTTAAAAATGAGGACTGCATTAAAACCTTCTAATTTACCTGCAATACCTGTAATTAATTTACCTTATTACTGATTAAGTTAAAGTTGTGATTTGCTTTTATACATGTTTGTAAGTTATTATTATCATTACTTTTACTTGACATAGTCTCTTATGAATTGTAATGGAATATATTGTCTAAATAGTGTTATGTGCACAACACATATTAGAATAAATAAAAAATATTAATTACGTACATTATTATTATATTGCATTGCCAATATTATTTTAGTACAGAAGTATAATATTTAATTATATATTAACTGTTACTGTCATATTTTTTAGTTTTCATTTTAATTATAGTTTCAATAATTTAGTTATGTGATTTTGTTATTTTTATTATTATTTTTATTTTATTATTTATTTTCATTATTATTTTAAATATGTCTATTTAACATTAAGACATTTATTATTATCTTTGTTGTTATTATTATTGTTAGTATTCCTCTTCTTATTGTTGTTGTTATTTATTGTTAATATAATAACAATAACAATGATGATTATTATTATTCTTGTTAATATTTTTATTGGTATTGTCTTAGTGTTCTTATTGTTGTTGTTATTTATTGTTAATATAATAATAATAACAATAATACTGATTATTATTATTATTATTGTTAGTGTGTTTATGAATGGATGAACATTCCGATCTCCGTGAGCCCCCCCTCATTCCTTCACCCTCCGTTTCCGCAGCAACAGGGAAAAGATGGCAGCCCTCGCGACCCTCACTCAGGTAAAACCAGCTAAAAACACTTATTTCAAAGGAATAATGAGGGAAAACGTCATCATAGAGAAATAAATCTAAGTATTAGATACGAATCGAATGCGCTACCGGGTCGTTTTAACGACATTTTAAGCAAAAATCTCCCGGGCCTCGTAGATCGGGCTCAGATTGCTAACCTATTAGCTCGCTTTAAATCGCATGCTTGTTTTAAAATACAAAAATAACTATGTCGTTTTTAGTATAATTATCGATAAACATTCAGTATCAAGAACATTTAAAGATAACTGCCATATATATGAATGAGAAATACAGGAGTAAACAAAGTTTAACGAACGCAAATAGCTAGCCGCAATATATCAGAACATCATAAGCGCTAAAAACTAACGCTAACGGTCAGGGCGCTTTACGTATAAAGTCATCCTTGCAGAATGTGTTCATAGAACAATAATTCAAGGACAAGGTGCAATATGGTAATGAACAACATTATAGTATAGATGTTAGCTCTCATACTGTACATGATAACGGATGTTGAGCCGCTAGTTTAGCTTAGCGGCGAGCATCAGTAATCTCACTGTACTGCCTTATGAACTGCAACGGATTGAATTGTATATTAAATACAGGTGTATGCACAACACGTATGGGAAGAAATGCAAAAAAATGTATTACGTAAAATATTATTACATTGAATTTAATTGTTGAGTATTATTTATATGTAAATTTTTATTTGATAATATTGGATTTATCATTGTTATTGTAGTATTATTTATATTTGGTTTTATTCATGCCAGTAGTTATTCATATTTTGAATGAGGTTTTACTATATTAAGTTTTTATTTCAATTCTAGTTCATTTGTAATTATTTTGTTTTGTGCTTTGTCATGTGCACAACACATTAGAATATATATATATATATATATATATATATATATATATATATATATATATATATATATATATATATATATATATATATGTATGTGTGTGTGTGTGTGTGTGTGTGTATATATATATATATATATCATCAACAGCATTATTTGATTGCATTATTGCATTGTGTGTAGCATTATTTATTTAATATTATAGTAGTTATTCATATTTTAAATTAGCTTTTACTTTTATATTAATATTCGTTTTCATTTTAGATAAATGTAGATAAATTGTAGATAAATGTTTAATCATTTTTTATTTATTATTTTTATATATATATTACTACTTAAAGAAAGTTTTTCAATCTTATACTCTTTTTTTTCAATTAATGTTAATAATTTTCAACAATTTAGGTAAAGAATAACAGCGATGTGCATTATTTTACCTAATCATAATACTAATTATTATTAAATAATATTATTTATTATTATTATTCTCTTTTTTTTCCTCGCTCTCTTAGCTGTCAAGCGGGAACCCTGTATATGAGAACTTTTACAGACAGGTAAGGCCATAATTCTGTTGGCGAACAACACAGAGTGATCTGTTTTTAGAATATTTCAATATTTTTTTTGGAAAGAAAAAGCTAGACCGATCGATATGGGTTGTTGGGGTCCGATATTAGAAAGTAATATTAGGGAGCCGATATTCTTTATCTTTATATTAAAGTACAATACCAGTCAAAAGTTTGGACACTTTCTGTGTCCATTTGTGTGACTGGTACTGTATATAGAATACAGTATTTACATTAACATTTATATATATATATATATATATATATATATATATATATATATATATATATATATATATATATATATATATATAATACATAAACAGTTTTTTTTGCAATCACTCAAATGTGGTGATAAAACACTTATAATGATGTGACAAAGATATGTAAGGAGGAAGCGTATTTAACAATTTAACAATAAACTTTATGATCCAAAATGAGTCTGGCATCAGTGCACTGAACACAAATTCTGCATTGTGTATTTTCTGGTCATTAAATGAACATGAGGATTGACATTTAAATAGTCTTTTTGCAGGTTAATACTCACAGACACTAGTATTTGATTTAAATGCACTGACCTGCTTTTTAATTATTCATCAGAAATGAATCAAAAAAAGATTTATTCATCAAAAAATTCCGTGTTATACAGTCAATTCCGTTTTTATGACTGGATTGCATCACAGAAATCATAGGGACCTACTGATGTAGCAAACAAGTATAATAAGCTCATTGTGAAAGTCATTGGAGACATTGTTCCACCATTTCTTGTCTATTGGGCTGCAGAAAGATACAAACTTTTCAATCTGCTCCGTCACTGACTGCACTGACAAACTATGCTGACTTAGGAAATGTGATGTGACGATGTGATAACCACGAGTGACATGGCAGATTTAAGGGACTGGCTCAATGTTTATATCTGACCTTTATTGAAAAGGGAAACTTATTGGGCGACTGTTTATTAATTTTACAGTAAGTTATGTATTTCACAAACTAGTTAGCAACTTAGCGCTAAGACAAGGCTTGACTCTGAGTCGTGAAGACACCGCTTGACTGCTTGTCCGCTGCCGCCCGAACAAGAGACCTCCTTACTGAAGTGAAAGCGTTGGCTGGTGTCACTACAGTGACCTGGGTCGACAATAGCAAACAATGGAGCACGCTCTGCTGGACAAACTAAGTAATTACACCATTTACAAGCATTTTATCTGCCTTATATGTTATGTAAAAAAAAATGTCATATTGGTGGCATATCTGTGGCATATATGCCGATACCGATATATCTGTGACGGGCTCATGTCAGCCGATAATAATCGGTCGGGCTCTACACAAAGTCATGTTTCATTATCTTTATGTGTGTGTGTTTTTTTTAAGGTGGACCCGGGAAACACCGGGAGGGTCGGACCTACAGAGGCTGCCTTGTTTTTGAAGAAATCAGGCCTGCCGGACATCACACTAGGAAAGGTTGGTGTCTGGGTAAAACTTGGTGCGGAATGATGCTTGGATATTCCTAATCTGTAATTTTCTTGCTTGCGTCTCTTCAGATCTGGGATTTAGCTGATCCGGATGGCAAAGGTTTTTTGGATAAACAGGTAAAGGAAATGTCATGGTTTATCAGAGCATCAGTCGGGATCTGAAACTGCGTGCTGACTTGAATGGCGTGCGGTTTGTTTTTCAGGGATTTTACGTTGCTCTGCGACTTGTGGCCTGTGCGCAGAGTGGACATGACATCAACCTTTCCTGTCTAAACCTCCCCGTTCCCCCTCCAAAATTCGTAAGTGTCAGTGCTGAGATCCGATATCGTAGTTTTCCCAGCAGTATGAGCTCACAGGTTCCTGATCTCTGTTCTAGAAGGACCAAGGTAGTCCATCACTGAGTTCTGTAACATCAACCAATGAGAGCCTCTGGGCGGTGCGGGTAAGATATTTCCATTGTTATCCTAAGAGCTTCTCAGTGTCACTACATATAACTAAAGGTTGTATGGGTATTTATTATAAACCCTCTTCGTGTTTATTTCTCAGTCTGAAGAGAAGAGCAAATTTGATGGTATTTTTGAAAGTCTTGCCCCAGTGAATGGATTACTGTCCGGTGAGAAGGTCAAACCGGTACTAATAAACTCCAAACTTCCTGTGGATGTGCTCGGAAAGGTAAGATTTCAATAGATACTGAAAATTACGCTAATATTTATAATAAAATGCATAACAACTGATTTAGTAAAATGTTTCTAAAGAAATTTCATATAAAATGATTAGTATTAAATGACACTGTCTGATCAGGTGTGGGATTTGAGTGACATAGACAAAGACGGACACTTGGACAAAGATGAGTTTGCAGTGGTGAGTAATCATTTTTTGTAATAAAAAAAGTAAAAGATAATATGATAATCATTAAAATGTAAAATTGAGGTTAATGATTTTAAAATAACATCAATCAAAATGAAACACTTAAAAAAAAAGAAATATTTTATTGTTATTATTTAACCTTTATTATTATTATTATTATGTTAACCAATGTCAGAGACCCGTGAACATCCAAATGTTATAGTTAATTATTAAAAGACTTGAATAAGAGTATTTTAAAATTAGAATTTTATGTAATTATCTATCTATCTATCTATCTATATATATATATATATATATATATATATATATATATATATATATATATATATATAAATTTTTTTTTTTATATATATGTATTTTTTTATACTCTATATTTTTATTTCTAATAATGCACACACAGAAATGGTGTATTAAAATATTTAAAACACATGCACATAAAAATGTATTAATTTTTTTAATTATTACGGTATATGTATTATATATAAAAAAAAAATGGTAGACAGTTACTGTGTAAGCTTAAAACATCTAAAAACGTCTTCTTTTGTCCAGGCTATGCATCTGGTGTACCGCGCCCTGGAAAAGGAGCCTGTCCCCTCAGTCCTGCCCTCCTCTCTCATCCCTCCATCCAAAAGGAAGAAGTCCTCAGGGTCCCTGTCCAGCATGGTGCCAGTGTTACCAGGCAGCCCGCCGCCACCTAAAGACAGCCTGCGCTCGACACCCTCGCACGGCAGCATGAACTCCCTGAACAGCGCCGGCAGTTTGTCCCCAAAACACACCATTAAATCCTCACAGGTGCAGTTTTATTGGTGCATCTCCATGTTAATGTTGGACAGACGAATTGAAGAGGGTCTGATGTTTTTAACTCTTATCTTCAGCATTCAGTAAACTGGGTGGTACCAGTCGCAGACAGAGGGCGCTATGACGACATCTTCCTCAAAACAGACACTGATCTTGACGGCTTTGTGAGCGGCCAAGAAGTTAAAGATATCTTCATGCATTCCGGCCTTTCTCAGAACCTCCTGGCACATATTTGGTACCATTTAAATGTGCTTTCGTCTAACACTTGTTTCTCTTTACACTTCCTGTTGTGTTTGGTACAATTATCACTTCCTCTGTTGTCTTTGTCAGGGCTTTGGCGGACACCAGGCAAATGGGCAAACTCACACGTGAGCAGTTCTCTTTAGCCATGCATCTCATTCAGCAGAAAGTGAGCAAAGGCATGGACCCTCCACAAGCTCTGACTCCAGACATGATCCCACCGTCTGAACGCAGCACACCGGGACCTGTAAGACACGTTAGCACAGTTATCACCGCACACTTCATTTCATCCTGGGATATAATATATTAGCAGTATCTGAGAAATTATTTTAATGAAGAGTCCTTGTCCATTGTTGTTATTGTAAAAATTTAATATCCCATAAAAAATTATTATGACGATTATTTCATTCATTTAAATATATATATATATTGTTTTAAATTTATATATAAAACGTAAACTTGAATGGAAAATTGGAAATTTTGCAATAGGTTAGGTTAGGTTGAAATAAAAAAACAATTACTAAAACTAAATTAAATACAATAAAAAAAATAAATAAAATAGAATTAAAACTTAAATACAATTTATTTTATAATACTGAATAAAAAAACAACAACAACAACACACACATAAATAAAAAAGACTAATAAACAAAATCATAATACCGAAACCGAAAATGAAGAAATATCTTATGAAAATTAATACGATAATTAGAAATTTTGCATCGGGTTAGGTTGAAATAAAAAAAAATTACTAATACTAAATTAAATACAATAAAAAAATACAAATAAAATTGAAATAATTATTTAATACAATTTCTTTTATAATACTGATTTTTTTTTTAAACACACACATAAATAAAAAAGACGAATAAACAACATCATAAAACCTAAACCGAAAATAAAAAATATAGCTCATGAAAATTATTAATTGTGCTATTTAAGTACCATCACATTAAACCAGCACTGACCTGGTCATATTTTACCCCACAATCAATAATACAGTATTAATAATCCAAAATAATACTGTATATTTTCTAGGAAAATAATGTCTGTACAAAACATATGTTCAATTTGTCATAATATATTAAATTGATTACATGAATGAAAATATGTTTTATTCTGATAACAAAATCTCTTTACTTTAAAACAGTAATGGAAAAATCATCATGTCCAGATAAATGTCATTTTTTTTTATTTTTTTTTATTAAATCATGATCATTTAAATATTTTTTTTTTTATAGCATCGTGTTTTTTTTTGTTTTTTTTTGATTTACACATTATCTTCAGTACATTAAACGAATAATGAGCAATGTGACCTGATAAAATATCACTTAAATTAAATAGCTATTTACTACTATTCTGCTTACTATACAGACCTTTAGTAGTGTAATGTAATGTGAAGCTGTATTACTGTCCCTCATTTGAAGCGCTTCCTGTTTTTTCAGAGTTTGTCGGGTTATATGACACCAGTAGGCTCTGACATGGCCGCACTGACTGAGATGCGCCGGGTAAACAATCCCTTTCCTTGTTCTTTCATTCAATGTATATCAACTTGAGTATCATTTGTCGTATTTCTACTGCTAGGATTTCAAACCCTAGACGTAGATGACAGTAGACATTCACAATACATCAAGAGAGCCACTAACATCTTATCACAAGCGCAACAGTTTACAACATCTCCAAAAGCTTACCAAACAATCTTCTGTTCCTTTCCATCCACATTTCAATGCTGCTGATGTTTTATGCCGTTATCACTGGCTAAAATCAGGCAATAATGTTCAAGTTCTGGGTAGGTAGTGTTTGGAAAAGCCTGAACAAATGCTTTTGATGGTGGGTTAGTGGAGACGGGGAGTTGAAAAGCATTTGTGACGGATCCAGTGCTGTGAAATGGTGCGGTGTCTTGACTTCCCCATGTTTTGAACAGCAGAGGTGGAAGACAAGCTGGTCTCTTCTCCCGTGTGGTGGCTCCTTGGTGTTCTCTACCCTTCTGTGTGTGTGGTGCTGTGCTTATGTGTGGTTCAGATGCAGCAGGACTGATTTAATGTGCTGGACCTCCTCATACAGGACAGCTCCAGCTCTGTGGGTTCAGGCGAGTTCACTGGGATTAAAGAACTGGACGATATAAGTCAAGAGATCGCTCACCTGCAGAGGTAATGCAGTACACCGGCATTAAAAAAAATCACTTTTATTTATATAATATTTTTTCTTTAATTTTATTTAATTATGATATACACACACACATTTTTTTGCATTATTATTATTATTATTCTTTTTTATAAGATATTATTATTTTTTTTAAATTAGAAGATATTTCAGAAAGGACTTAATAGTGACCATACAGACATTATGTAATGTCACAAAAATTATATCTTAAACAAATATTTTTGACATATTCTTAAAAAAAAAATGTCAAAAGCATAACAAATTACTTAACCTTTTAAAAAAATTAAATAGAAAATACAAAAAACTATTTAAAAAATATTTGAAAAATTTATAAAACTATGTAAATGTATAATATATAAAAATATGTAGTGTTAATATTATACAAGTTTAAATGTTTATTTTATTTTAATAAATGTGTTATAAAAGTATTTTTAAAGTGTAAAGTTATATTTAAAACATTTTGATTTCTTTAAGTGTTGTTGAACTTGTGAAAGCAAGCAGGTAAAGCGTTTTAATAACTGTTTGTCCTTGTGTAGAAATGTAAATCTCTTCTGGTTCTCTGAATTCTTCTGAATCATACTCAGAAAAATAAACACAACAGACAGCAAACAGTATTTTTAACTATTCCTCTTAGGTACTGCAAAAAAATTAAATAATCAGCAGCTGTGCAGAGTCTGACTATTTTGTTAGGTTATATTTTTAGACCGATTTTTAGGTAGTATTTGTGTATTGTAAACAAACTGCTTTACAGCCTGGAGATATATTTTTTTACGTTTCAGTTTTTGACTGAAAAAATTGACGGAACATTGTCGGGTCGCCTTCTGTGTGAACACAAACACGTCCCAGGATTGATTCCGGGACTGATCCCGGGTCGGGGACCTAGTAACAATGCCGGGTGCAGTCCCGGAACGAGCGCTGTGTGAACAAAAGCCAGAACTAATGCTGTGTTGTAGTAATTGCGCACGTTATCGCACGACTCTTTTACCGGGTGTTTTGAAGGAAGATCAACGTTCGCGATGAAAAAATATGTGCAAACTGTAATGAAGCAGAGATCAGTTAGCTCCTCACTATCCGCGCTGAATCTGAGATCGTTTGCCAGCTTCAGTAAAAGTTAACATGCCTAACGTTTTCGACTCGTAAATTACACGTAATATCCTGATGTCACGTGTCTTTACGGGACCTTTACGGGTTGTGTGTGAACGCACGCACATATTCCCGGGTAATCACTGGCAGTGTGAAAGTGCAAAATCTAGTGACCCGGGAACAATTGCCAGGACACATTACCCGTGTATTTTCTGGAATCGCAGTATTAAAGGGTCTCAAGTCTAGCATATTTGTCCTTTTCTGAACAGTTGCCTTAAAGATGACCCTGAACTGACTCTCATGCTAACACACACCCTTCAAAGAAAGAGGAAAGGTACCTGAGAGACCTTGGTGCTGGATGAGTTTCCCTCTGCCTAAAAAAATCCTCATCTGACCTCCTTCCCCTCTTCACAGTGTCCGTTTAACGTGTTTGTTTTCTTTACGAAATCTCTTGTTTCACTTGCTTATTCATGCTGCCTCAGCACTCTTGCTTTCACACACTGGGACACACTCAGGTAAAACCTTCTCTTGGCTGTCAGGGTTTTTGTTTTGTGTGTGTGACAGATTTTGTGTGTGAAGGAGGCAGGTATGAGGAATGTTGCCAGCAGTTGATAAAAGATTTTGTGTCTCTTGTTCTATCATTTCAACAGAGAGAAATACACTTTGGAACAAGACATCAGAGAAGCGGAGGAGGCGATCAGACACAAGACCACAGAGGTTCAGGTAAACCTGGCAGTGCTATTATTAGTAGTAGTATACAGTACATTTATTTGAACAATTATAAGATGTAGTTCACTTCACAGGATTATATACAATATATTTAATTTTTTTTTATTATAAGTAATTTTTATTATTATTGTTATTATTATAATTATATCCTAAAAATATATACAAATATATAATTATTATATAAAAGTGTATGTAAAGTTGATATTTTTGAAGTATTTTTTTTTTTTATTAGCCAGTGATAAATTATAAATTATAAGTATACCTAAAGGATCATTAGCAGATTTTCAGATTTTAATTTAATTTAAAAATATTACAAAAAGTATATAATTTATAACTACAATTAAATAGATAATTGTATTGTTCTTTATATTATGATTATAAAATGTACTTATAAATTATTAGTATTACTCATATTTAAAAATACATTCATAAATATATTCATATACTAAAATAAATCAATGTTATTATTTGTATTATAATTTTTTTTATTATTATTAAAATATTCAATGTAGAAAACATTTAGTATATAAAATACAAATATAAAAATATTTAACAGTTAAATAGTAGCACATAATATTTTAGATGTAATGTTATATTGTGTGAAAAATTTAGGGCACCCTTAAAGGGTTGGTTCACCCAAAAATGAAAATTATGTCATTAATAACTTACCCTCATGTCGTTCCAAACCCGTAAGACCGCCGTTTATCTTCGGAACACAGTTAAAGATATTTTAGATTTAGTCAGAGAGCTCTCAGTCCCTCCATTGAAGCTGTGTGTACGGTATACTGTCCATGTCCAGAAAGGTAAGAAAAACTTCATCAAAGTAGTCCATGTGACATCAGAGGGTCAGTTAGAATATTTAGAAGCAGTGAAAATACATTTTGGTCCAAAAATAGCAAAAACTATGACTTTATTCAGCATTGTCTTCTCTTCAGTGTCTGTTGTGAGAGAGTTCAAAACAAAACAGTTTGTCACATCCGGTTCGTGAACGAATCATTCGATGTAACTGGATATTTTTGAACCAGTTCACCAAATCGAACTGAATCGTTTTAAATGGTTTGCGTCTCCAATAAGCATTAATCCACAGATGACACTCCCTCTGAGTTAAAACAAACCAATATCCCGGAGTAATTCATTTACTCAAACAGTACATTGACTGAACTGCTGTGAAGAGAGAACTGAAGATGAACACCGAGCCGAGCCAGATAACAAACAAAACATTGACTCGTTCACGAGTCAAGAACCGTTTCTGTCAGACGTCCGATTCGAGAACCGAGGAGCTGATTTTACTGCGCATGTGTGATTCAGCGTGAAGCAGACCGACACACAGAGCGTCTGAATTGAACTGATTCTTTTGGTGATTGATTCTGAACTGATTCTGTGCTATCTATTGATTCTATTGAATCTAACTGTTCAAAAGAACTACTGGTGATCCGAAAACCGATGCAACCGGTTCTTCACTCGTGAACGAGTCAGTCTATTGTTCGTTATCTGGCTCGGCTCGGTGTTCAGCAGTTCAGTCAGTGTACTGTTTGAGTAAATGAATTACTCTGGGATATTGGTTTGTTTTAACTCAGAGCTAGTGTCAGCCACATTAAAAAAGTGAACAGCTTAAGTCATTTGTGGATTATTGCGTATTGGAGACGCGAACCGTTTAAAACGATTCAGTTCGATTTGGTGAACTGGTTCAAGAAGATCCGGTTATATCGAATGATTCGTTCGCGAACCGGATATGACAAACTGCTTTGTTTTGAACTCTCTCACAACAGACACGGAAGAGAAGACAATGCTGAATTAAAGTCGTCGTTTTTGCTATTTTTGGACCAAAATGTATTTTCGATGCTTTAACAAATTCTAACTGACCCTCTGATGTCACATGGACTACTTCGATGATGTTTTTCTTACCTTTCTGGACATGGACAGTATACCGTACACACAGCTTCAATGGAAGGACTGAGAGCTCTCGGACTAAATCTAAAATATCTTAAACTGTTTTCCGAAGATAAACGGAGGTCTCACGGGTTTGGAACGACATGAGGGTGAGTTATTAATGACATACTTTTTGGATGAACTAACGCTTTAATGTTAACGTAGGAATTATTTAACTGATTAACTGATCATCAGCAAGTGTGAGCAGCTCCATAAGTCATGCGTTTTGGCAGTTTGTTGGTCTGAGCCTTCATTGTGTGTGCTAACACAATGCCAAAGAGGAAAGACATCAGCAATGATCAAGCAATTGTTGCTGCCATCAATCTGAGAAGTGTAAGATGGCCAATTCCAAACAATTTGAAGCCCATCATTCTACAGTGAGGAAGATTATTTAAAAACCAACACCAATCCTCCCAGAAGTAGATGTCCCAGGAAATTCACCCCAAGATCAGACCGTGTAATGCTCAGAGAAATGGCAGACAACCCAAGAAGGAGATGCTTGGCCTTAATGCACATGATTGGTGGAAACCAAGCACACCAGCACATCTACAACAGACCGGCGGGAAAAGAACAGAGTCAAGGGGGTCCAGTCAAAGTCCAGACATCATCCTGATTGAAACCAAAGCTGTCGTGAGAGCTGCGCATAAACAAATGCCCACAAACCTCAATAAACTTGAGCAACGCTATAAAGAAGAAGAATGCGAAACTCCTTCAGAACAATGTGATAGACTGATAAGTCATACAGAAAATGATTACTGGATCTACAGGCAGTTGAGTCATAGGGTGTCTTAACTACAGTCGCAAAACTCTATATTTAATGTATGTTATTTTGTTATATTCTATGATAAATCTATGAATTAAAAATATATCTAAAGCATGATTCATTTATTTAGAAGCATTTTAATATAGATAACATTGTATTTTATAAATACAATATATTCTTAGTGTTATTAATATTTAAAAGTAAATGCATTCATAAATGTATTTTATTATTATACATTTAATAAAACTAATAATTGTATTATGATTTGTATTATAAAATATAATTAAAATATATTTAAAGAGTTATTTATATAATAAATGTACAATTATTTTACTTATTCTGTTAAATATATACATTTTAACAAATTTAAATTATTATTAATAAGTATTTTTATTTTTAGTATTTTATTCTTAATTGTTAATATAATTATATATATATATATATATATATATATATATATATATATATATATATATATATATATATATATATAATTTTTTTTTTTTTTTTTTTTTTTACCTTGTCATTAGAAGGTATGTTGGCTTCATTATGAACTGAATTCGGTTTGATTGACAGGAGATGCAGAACGATCTGGACCGAGAGACCTCAACCCTGCAGGAGCTTGAGGCACAGAAGCAGGATGCTCAGGACCGGCTGGAGGAAATGGACCAGCAGAAGGCAAAGCTGGAAGACATGCTTAATGACGTGCGGCAGAAGTGCCAGGAAGAGTCGCAAATGGTGAGCGAAAACCTTGAGAAGACCAGATTAATACAAGAGCCTCAGCCAGTAAACATTAAACGCATCCAATCGTTTTCTGTTCAGATCTCATCCCTACAGTCCCAGATCCACTCGCAGGAGTCGGACCTGCAGAGCCAAGAGGAAGAGCTGGGCCGGGCCAAGTCTGACCTGAACCGTCTGCAGCAGGAGGAAGCTCAGCTAGAGCAGAGTCTACAAGCTGGCAGGATTCAGCTCGAAACCATCATAAAGTCCCTCAGAGCCACACAGGACGAGATCAACCAGGTTGTGCCTTCAGAGCATTTTATATTCAAACCACTAGGGGCGACGAACACCTACCGATGTCCTTATTTGAAATGCATGTATGGTTGCTTACAACTCTTTAGGCAGCTCTACAACTCTAATAATTCAAAGAAAATGTGCTAAGCATTTCAGTATGTGATGGATCAAACTGGTGTATGCTGCAGGCTCGGAGTAAACTCTCCCAGATCCAGGACAGCCAACACGAGATCAGCAAGAGCATTGAGCAGTACAGCAGCACCCTGAACGGAACCCACGGCGGCAGCATGACCAACCTGGCCGACATGAGCGAAGGCTTTCCAGAGAAGGAGAATGGCGGTTTCGGAGCCATAGTGAGAAACTTTACATTGTATTTTAAGCTCCTCTCCAAATTTAGTACTTAGAATGGCAATAAAAGAAATCACATATATTTTTAATAAAAGCATCTGCTAAATGTAATATAAATGTACTACTCATATATATATATATATATATATATATATATATATATATATATATATATATATATATATAGATTTCTTTTTATTTTTTTTATTTTTTTATTTTTTTATAGTAATTAACATATATTTTAATACATTTTTAACTTTTTTATTTAAGAAAACAATAACACACTTTTATATGTTATGTAATTGTTTTTGTTATTATTGTTATTTAATAAATATTTATATAAAAATATATAGAAATAATACTATAAGCAGTTAAGCATTTAAAAATAAAATAAAATAAATAAATGTACTTTTTTATTTATTTCACACACACACACACATACATACACATACACAGTCACATATACACGTTTATTTTAAATTGAAACAGGCCTGACTGCATACATTTCTTTATGATTATAATACGTTTCATAATTGCATAGTTATTTGTCACTTATTGTATTTTTTTATTTATTTAATTTGAAAACCCAGAGTATTTCTAAAGAATGATGAAGCTCACTCCTTGTGTGATTGCGATTGAACTCCTGTTGAGAACCTTGCTTGCTTTTCTTTCTGAATTGTGCCTTGCATGCAAAGGTACAATTTGGAAACCCAGCACTATTAAGCGAGCTTCTTATGTTATTTGGAACAGCTGAGGTGCTGGCTTAAACTGCAAATTGTAGGCCCAAAATGACTGAAATGTATACTTCAGGGTTTTCATTTCAAGTGTTTGTTTTTTCTTTTCTGAATGGATAGTGCTTTCTTGTGAAAGCAGACATCTACAGTCTTGTATGTTTAAACCCATTACAGGAAGACCCTTTCAAGGTGAAAACCACTGTGTTCAACAGCGCCCCGCAGGAGATGCACATGGACCCCTTCCAGTCTGAAGACCCATTTAAAACAGACCCATTCAAAAGTAAGTCATGTATTTATAAATATATATATATTTTTATTATTCCCTTTTGTTCTGCTCAAATCAAATACCTCCCTTCCATAGAGATGGGTTTGGATGCTGTACGAACAGTAAACAGTAAACTCAGATTCCTGTTTACTGGTGCTTGTGTGGCACATTCTGGAGCCAAGCTTTTGAAGCCTTTGTAGTAGCTACTAAACGCATCTCCTGCTTTCTCTTTGTTTGTTGTAGGCGATCCATTCCAGAATGACCCATTCTCAAAGCAGGCCTCCACAGTTGCAGGTATCCAGTCCATCGAAATACATGAAGTGCCGCTCCAGTGTTGAACTTTGAACTTAGAAGATATCAAAGAAATATATCTGTGACTAACTAAATGTATATTTAGATGCATACTGCATCAGTGTAATATCCATGCTAAATCCATTCTAAAAATATTTGTTATTAGTATGCATACTGTTCAGCCAAGTCCGAAAATGATTAAGTTAAATATAAAGTATATAATTAGACATATATATATATACACACACAATTGGCCACATTTCAGTTCAGTTTTTCATAAAACTTGCCCAAAGCTTCATGGTATTACACTTTTTGTTCACGTATCTTGGCACAGTTCCCCTTGGTAATAAATAAGGCTTTCAGTTCCCCAACTCTCATCAAATTGGGCTGAGTATACATGATGAAGTGATATGCTGTAAATGCTGTTATTCAAATGCAAGGCTTTTCCATGACAGTCACGTTCATTTGTAAAATCGTTTAGATCCTTTCGGTGTAGACCCTTTCAAAGAGGCCGACCCATTTAGGAACTCTTCTGAAGATTTCTTCAAGAAACCCTCGAAGCCAGACCCCTTCAGCAATGCTGATCCTTTTAGCAAAAGTGCCACACTTCCCTCAAAGGTACCCAGAAAACCAACAACATCACATTATTCCCCTTCTTCTCTTACTTCTTTCTCAACTCCTTCTTCCCTTCTGTCTTATAGAGTCATAATTTCTCGAGTAATGACCCCTTCAGCTCCACCAGCCCCAAACCAAAGGGCCAAGGTACAGTCTGCATGTGTCTCTCACTTATTTTGCTGAATCATAACATCTCTGCCACTCCCTTCCTTTGAAGATGCCGTGCAAAGATTGGCCTCTTCATCTTTGCATGCAGCAGAACTTAAACCTCTGAAACTGTAAAAAACAAAAAAACTCTGAAGCTGAAAATACCTTGTTTCCTCACAAACGCCTTGAGGGACATGCTTGGGGTGCATTACACAACACAAGCAATATGATACATTCACACCCCATGCCCAGTGGCGACACTTTTGTCATTTTTTTTTTCCAAAGGCCACTCAGAGAGCAGTTTGAGAGAACACGTGTAAAGAAGCTGTCAAAAGAGTTCCCATGCACTGCGTCCTCTCGCAGGCCTCTTTGGCACCCACGTTATATTCTTCTGCTGTTTCAGTGAACAGTTAATGCAGCGTTTTGTTGCAGCATTGTGGAACACTGAGGTGATGCCAGGAAATGCTCAACACATTTTTTTTTCAAACCTGTGGGTTGAAGGCAAAACAGAAACACAAAGACAACAAAGCAAACTGTAAAAATGCTTTACATTTTTGTTTTTGACTTTTTGAAATGGAAAATGAATATTCCTTTTTGATGGCTTCAGTGTGCATTTTTGTTTGATCCTATTACTATTGTAATTAAGGCCAATAAAGTATATATTTGAGTGACAATAAAATAAATTGAATGCTCTTATTAAAAGTGGTCAGATAAGTACTTCAGTGATCATTGACCATAATATTATTTTAAATAGAAAAAAATCACTAATTTATTTAAAGGTAATTAATTATTATTATATTTAGTAAAATTAAAAATAAGTCCGTAAAAGCAGTCATATAAGTAATTTTCCAACCCTTCACCATAATATTATTTTAAATTAAATATTTATTTATTTACTTATTTTCATTTAACATTATGGTGAAAGAAACATTTTCTTGTATTTTTGCCAGTTTTTTTTTTTTGGTAGCTTATTTTCAGTTATACTGAACAAATAAAATGTATTGGTATTAAAAAAAAAGTATTTATTTTTTTAAATTTTTGTATTAAAACCAAAAATAAGTCAGTAAAACTGATTGAATAAAAATTTCTGTGACCCTTGTTCTTTATGCAATTTTAAATTGCTAAATAAAATACAAGTATTTTTTATTTAATGTACTATTGTGTTCAAGTATCATCAAATATTATTAGGGACTGATTAAAGTAACAACAGCTGATGGAGCGGCAACGGCAAAGAAAGTACGATTACACATGCACGAATTTAAGTGCTACTTCGTGACATGTACATTGTAACGGTCTACTACGGGAGTGAAGCTAATTTGCCGTAGTCACTACTACGTGTATTCTGATTCTTTTGCATAGAACTGAATAAAAATAATTGATATTGATATTTAATATTAATATATTTTCTGTCCAGTTTTGTTATTTTCAATAAAAGTGTGGTTATTTTGATGGCTTGTGTTGTTGAGTTAAATAAAAACGTCTTGCAAAATCGGTTTTTGGCCAGGTTTTTCCACTTTCTTGACTTGTTATACTATTGCCTCATTGTTTTTCTCTGCCAATTCCAGATTTCTTTGGTACTTTGGACCCTTTTGGAAGCAGTTCATTCGGCAGCAACAGCGGATTTGCAGACTTCAGCCAAATGTCAAAGGTAATAAACACTTTTTTTACATTTTACATTTGCATCTTAAGAAAAGTCAGGGCTCGACAATAAGGACTGCCTGATGGTCCGGGGCCAGCATGAAATACGCTCGGGATAGTTGACGGATTTGTCACTTGCCCGATCAGGCAACTTCATCGTCGTCACAAAAAGTTGATCATTTGCATCGGTTTTTAAGCCTTATTAATTAAACAAATTAAGCAAAAAAGCATTCCAGCAAGGCGCGAAACTCCATTCAGTACTCCCGTGCTCTGTCCTGTATATACAACGCGCGCACAGACACCTCCACCAGAGCCCCGAGTTCAGCTTCTTTCCGTGTCTTTCTTTTACTAGAACGGATATATATATATATATGTCTATATGTACAAAAATATGTCAAATTACCCATCTCGGTGAGTAACTTTGTAGTTTTAACAATGATTTATCTATATTTGATTTATACAGTAGAGTAAAGATGCACCGATCGACTGGGCATTTTTTGCTTTATTTCAGATGATCTCTGTTCCGTGGTTGCACACAAACTGAATCACAATAATTTTTCAATATTATGTTGTTATTATTATATTTAGTTTTTAAATGGCCATTAACAGAGGCAAGCAATGCTGAAGATGAATGCAAAGAGGAGACAATACTGTAGCAGGCAAAAATCCTTAGCGTTGAGCCCTGATAGTGGAACTTTACTTTCTCACACTTTTGCAACATTAAATTTTTTAGATGTGGTTATGATTGATGTCCCACTCATAATTTGCGCGGTTTGCACCATTATGTATCTGATAATAGCCCATCGCTTCTCCTTTCCACTGCGATGTAATATAGGACTTTGTAGACGACCCCTTCAGCCGAAAACAAGACATGCCAGCTCTCCCACCCAAGAAAAGCATACCACCGCGACCCAAACCACCTAGCGGTAAGCATTAATCCTTACAGTTCAAGGCCCAAAACAAACATGGACCCTTTTCTAAAAGTTTATATTCATGTACAACCATATAAGGTTTTTAAGCTAGTATGTCAAATTAAACGATTACTACAAATACACAGCTAATTGGCGCAGTAAACAAAATGTAGACAAAACAAGCAATCTAAATAGCCAACATGAAAGACCTAGAGAATGTTGTTTGGGTGGATCCTTCGCTACGCTTCTGGCACTCACATTGAAGAAGACAAAAATATTCAAAGTGTAGCATCACTACATCTCTTTCAACTAGTTGTTTGTAAGCAGTGAGAACAAAACAGCTTTGAACAAAAAGCTGATGACCACAGCTCACACGTTCATGTTGTAGAAGTCTTTTATTAAGCTCTTAAGAAGCTCAAGTAAACTCAATTTTTTACTGTCCATGATATCTAAGACTTCATCAGTTGTCAACAGGAAACTGAGGTACAACCTTGATATGTTTGCTTAAGCTTTTCATTTTTTTTCTTTTAGTTTATTAATGCACAGTGGCTGAGTCCTATCTCTATCCAATTCCAAAATGGTGCACGAAAAAAACCTGAATGGAAGATAAATTTGTTACATGGAGAAAACGAAACCTGCGCTGTTTCCTCCCTCCAGTCGGCAGTTGGAGGAAAGGCGAATCTGTGCAACTCACTCTTTTTTTTTTCAGTTTTTTTTTTTTCAGCAACATTTAAATATTTTTCAACCTAGAAAACAAGGGAGTGCTTTCCTGGTGTAACCAAAGTTAAAAATTTGGTTCGCAGGTTAGAGAAGCAGGTTTGTTCGGTGCACTCAGAGTGGTATAGTTAACATGCTTCGATGATCTGTGGTTAGCCTGCACTGCCAGCATCGTGCGATGATCTACACACCCCTCCCCACTTCCTGTGTGTGTGTTGGTGTGTGTTTACACACTTTAGTGGGTAGTGTGGCCTTGCTGCCACAATTTTTTACCGTATTTCACGTTTTACCCTTGTTCTCCTTTAAAAATCACATTTTGTACATTGTAAGTGGAGTTAAACTGTGTGTATCCAACATAATGTAAAAAACTTTTTAGCAGTTATGTGCACAATGACAATAGTAAGTTAACAGATTACATAAAATGTACAAGTAACATTAAAAATATGCAGTATTTTGCTAATTAATGTATATGTTTTGTCTGGAAAGACAAAACCATTTTAAAACCCAAACTAAAATATATATATATATATATATTTTTTTTTTAAATTTACAATTCATTCATTTTTGTTAAGGCAGTGTATTATTAAAGAGCATGGCTTTTTTTTGACCTCTTTCCCTCAGCAGGGTGGAGTCTTTTTTTTTTTTTTGTGGTTTAGTATTCCGTTTACTGACAGAAAGAAACTGATTGCTGGTCTGGTATAAATAACAGCCCTATTGAACATGCGGTTAACACCTTTAGAGGAACCAGCAACCAGTTAAAGTTCTCACGAGTAAGTGAATGCCAGTCTTGGCAAAAAAATACAAAAATTGTGCGTAAGCATTTTTAATTCCGTAGGTCCTCGCTGGTTTGTGATTGCTTCACTTTTTTTTTCTAGGGCAAATTTCTATATTAAGCCAATTGCTTGTTCAAGGATTCTGCTTTCCTGTAAAACAATAACTCTTATTGGATGTGTACAAAGAGACAGAAAGTTCAGCGTTGTTTTGAATTGAAGCCGAGTTACCGCATCATACACGCTTGAACCACTGTGGGTTTTTTGGTTGAGCTTCGGAAGGATATGTGAAATGACAAGTGTTTGATTAGTATTTAATATTATTACAAAAATGTGTTAATTTGACAAATAATTACATTACTGTTCCAAAGTTTATGGGTCAGTAAGAGTTTTTTTTATGTTGTAGAAGTATCTTATATTCACCAAGGCTACTTTATTTTAAGTAAAAAAAAGAATATTATGACATTTTATTACAATTTTAAATAGCTCTCTATTATTTGAATACGTTTATTTATTCCTGTGATGCATTTTCAGCAGTCATTACTCCATTTTTCAGTGTCACATGATCTTTCAGAAATGATTCTAATATGCTGATTTGCTGTTCAATAATTTTTTGAAAATATTTTAGTGTGAACTGTGATATATTTTTTTCAGGATTCTTTGAATACAGAGTTTAAAAGAACTGAATCGAAAAGTTTAATAACATTATAAATGTCTTTACTGCTAAATTGTCTTTACTGATTAATAAGTATTAAGTTCTTTTAGAACAATAATGTTATATATGTTAATTATTATAATATTAATGATGTTTTTTTAAATGTCTTAAAATCATCACACATTATACATTACATGTTGCTTAAACACTGGTTTTCTCTTGCTTTTATCAAATGGGTGGAGGTGTTGTGGTGTAGTGGTTACAGATCTGGGTTGGTAAACAAATGGTTGTAGGTTCAACTGCCATAAACAGTTTTTTTAATGAGATACCGCTGTATGTCTTCTATTATTGCTTAGTAAATAAAGCAATTGGAATTTGTGAGATGCTTATTATAAAGTTATACAGGACCAATTCATTTTCATTTAGCTTGATGAAAATGAAATGCCACGGTTGACTTGGACATTCAAAATGAAAACTGCTATTTTCAACAGGTAAAAGCACTCCAGTAAACGTGCCCGGATCTGCCGATTCGGCCAAGACAAGTGATCCTTTCCAGCCCTTCAGTGCCGACCCTGCTGATCCGTTTCAGAGTAAAAAGGGGGTGGGAGATCCGTTTAGTGGCAAAGACCCATTTGCTCCATCTGCCTCAAGTAAAGCCTCTAAAGACTCTTCATTGGGTTTTGCAGACTTCAGCTCTGTAAGTTGAGCTTAGTGATACTCTTCTCTTGTCCGGTCCACTTGATTCTTTCCTAAATCGAAACAAAACCAACCAACAACAGAAAAAAACTGCTACATAGTGATATTATCAGTGAGGTTTTCTAGAGCAGACCGCACCATTGGCTTCTGTTTTGCTCAGTCTGTCGCCTTGTGCCAGCTACTCATTTAGTTTCCTTCATGTCTGCAGTCCATCTATCTGTGATTAACTCACCAACGCACAAAATTCTGGATAATTAGCCCTAATCTAGCAGCCAGACATCATCTCGATCTCTTTCAGTGACTCGAATACAGTTGTTTGTGGTGCACATGGCTATGATGTCATCTGTCGTTTTGCTCAGCGTTTGCATGGGCTTGTGGGAAGAGGAGCAGTCACACTTGGTGATACCAAGTGCTCTCGGCTAAGCTAATGTGGCTTCTCGCTGTTCTTCTGTGACTTTTTTGTAAGCTTTTATGCAAATGTATCTTGTTCTTCAAAGGAACTCTGTTCAGGCTGCAATTTTCATTCAGAAGCAAAGTTAGGTCTTGTTTGAATGTACTTCAAATCAAGAGTTAGTGTATAGTTTACGCTAATTTTAGTTTGGTGGTAAATGTTCGCAAAAACCTATGCAAAACGAGGTTAAAAATCATATAGCAACTTGTATATGATGTTATTTTTCTATTAACCTGTAAATTTTAAGTGACATACAAAAAAAATCAGTGCTTATCGTTACTATGTGCACAATGTCAGTATTTAGTTTTTTATCTAATACAGATGCAAGTTTCTCGCAACACATAAGTTTGTTTTCGTAAAATGTCAGTGGTTATACTAAAATGTTTGTGTAATGTCAGTATTTTCGCTTAATCGTCTGCGAAGTGGACCTTCTAATTGGCTCCTAAAATAATCACAAAAATGTGTTCGCTCAAACAAAACGTAGATAGAATCTTTTTTTCCGATGTTAGTATTTTCCCTATATAGACAAGTGTGAACCTTCTAATTCACATGTGAAGAGGAATAATTTTAACACGAAAGTTTGTTAGCTTAAACAAAATGTCAGTGTTAGTGTTATGGATGTGTCTGATGTTAGTATTTTCCCTTTTTTGTCTGCAAAATGAGCCATCTGATTGGCTCCTAAGAGAAACACATTTTCTTGGAACAATTGTTTTGCTTAAATATCAGTGTTTGTAGTATAATCAAAGTTTGTAATATCAGTAATTTTGTCTCAAATCTAGCTAGTTTATTTAAACTCCGTATTTTTTTAAGCACTTTATCCATCGTCAGTATTTTCGCCTCATAGTCCACAAAGTTGGACCTTCTGATCATTTCCTAAAAGAGAAATGTAATTTCTCTTAAACTTTTTGGTTTAAAAAAAAAACATCAGTGTTTGTAATATAATAAAAATGTCGATAGTTTGTTCATTTGAACAAAACGTCACTGTTTATCGTTTCACCAATGTGTCTATTGTCAATATTTTAGCCTCATTGTCCGAAACGTTGGATTGATTGTTTCCTAACAGAAATTGCAATTTTTTTGCTTCTCGAAAATTAGTTCACTTAAACATAATCCTGCTGCATCATCTGATTGGCAACCAAAATAAACTTTTGTTTTGTAAACGTCCCAAACATTCGTTCACTCAAACAAATTGTCAGTGTGGTATAGAGTTACCCAGTGTAAATTAATGTTACTATCGTGAAAGTGCTTTTGTTAGCTTTCTTTCTTTCTCTCTCTCTTTCTTTCTTTCTTTCTCTCTTTTTTTTCTTTCTTTCATCAAACTTCTCATCCTTGTAATGTATTTTTGTTTCTAAAAACTAGCTTTGGTTCTCACCGTTTCCTTATCAGCCATCAGGTCATATTTCAAGAAGTGTAGGAAGATTGTATTGACACATCTGCCGTGTGGTCACACTTCCACAAGTTAGTGGAACAAGTATAATCGTCATCTTGATCTTATCTCAACCGATGTATTTTCAGCTCACTTAAACCTTTATCCTCGTGTTTGAAATCACATAGAAGATTTAGTAAACCTGTTTACTAAAGGAGGATATTGAAGTCAAAGTTTTCAGAAAAATGACCGCTATGTCCCGTTTCAAATTTAATAAAGGGCGATCGTTTGACATGGGAAGTGTCAGTATCACTACTCAGCTCTCAGGCTGTTGTTTTCCTCCGCATGGGATCACTGTGTGCGCCATACAGCAAATTCGCTTGATCCTAGAGCCACAATGTTTGATGTAGCGTCATCTTCATCTGCCCTGCCTCCTGTCCTTAGTAGCGCTGTGCATGACTTGGGTGCAATAGACTTGCTAAACCATCTCTGATTTGTTACGTAACAAAAAACTTTCTGCATCATTTACAATAAAAACATGTATGTTTACGAAATGCCTATGGGATTATAACCTTGTATTAAATTGTTTATATTTTTGTTAAAAATTGGATTACTACCAAGAAAATGGCGATTAAAAAAATGTAGCCATTTTAACAGACTCATTCGAATGAGACTGAATTATTAATCATTTTTATTTTAATTTAATTTTTAAACTTATTTTTGTATTAAATTGTTCATTTTTAACAAATTATAATTAAGTTGTAGCTGTAGTTGATGCATGGCATTACCAAAAAAAGTTAAAATTCAGTTTTTCCGTCCTTCAGGGTGGTTTAGCAATGCTCTCATTCACCTATAGTCAAGTAAGTGTGCATGTTATGTCGCATAAATTACGCATATGTATCTCTGTAAACAATTTGAAGCTCTCAATTGAAAAAGCTTTGTAATGCCTTTTCCTTCTGTCATTATCTTGCTGCATGAGATCAATGCATGTTCATTTTCCTGTCCATGACATCATTCGCTATTAACGACCAATTAAAAAGGTCCATCATGAGTCATCAGTGGTAGTGGTCTGTTGGTGTTCAATCAGCATTTGTGTGTGTGCGTTTGGTGGATGGTTGTGTGTTAGTTTGGTGTAAATCTCTTTTGTGTTTTTTTTTTTTGTAATCCATTCCTCTCTTGCAGGAACTGACCGAATTAAGGTAAGATCTGTCTGAAAATGATGCGAATTTTGCCGTTTTGCAATCACAAATGAAGGTCACTGAATAATTTGGCAAAGAAAATGTTCATGCATGCTTTTGCAAATTTTGCATTTGTACACGTGCAAGATCAATCTACACACTTTAAACCCTTGTGCTGTTTAATTTGGCGTTCTCAGTCAAAAATAGCTAGTTTTTTGAAAACTACTTTCAAATTTCTCTATGATATATTATCATGTTTCTTTCAAGCAACAGAGGTAACTAAAAAATCCAGTGCCGCAAGTGGCACAGAAATATTTTTTGATGACTTCCAATATAACTCCTGAAGTATTTTTGGTAAAAATTGGCATTTAAGTATTTATTATTTGTGTAGCTCTTTGTATATATGCAAATAAGTGTCTGTCTATTCATTTAGTACATGTAAACTTGATATTTAAAGCGGAGCACTGTTCCGAAAAGTTCAGACCACAGCTTGACCACAGTGATTCACACCATTGTGCAATCCCCAGTTTGGGACCAATGGTTCTTAACGTGGCGTGTTCCTGTTTTTCCGGCCCAGTTTGGGAATGAAGCCCAGCAGATGGAGTGGGCGAAGAGGGAAAGCGAGAGAGCGGAACGGGAACGGCTAAAGAGACTCCGTCAGCAAGAGCAGGAAGACCTGGAGCTTGCCATCGCTCTCAGCAAGGCAGAGATGTCCAATGCCTAACTGCCTTCCCCTCACATCCACCCTTCTGTACACTACAGCAACGATTGTGTGCGTGCGTGATGGACCAAGATTAAACACATGCAAGACCATTAAACCTCTGTCCTTTTGTGTTTTTGTACAGGAGTGCGGCCTATGGTTTGTAAATCAGCTAATTCACTCGACATGCACTGCATTAACCTCTCAGATGGAGTATATAGTTTATTTAAAGTGTATTTGTGTGATTAAATGTGCATCAGCAGAGCCATGGACATTTGAAGACCGTTATTGGTGCAGTAATCTGCGGATCATTATCTCCAGTGGGTTGGAAAAAGGAATGAGAAACCTCTAAGAAAGTTGTGTTTGGATCCCAGGTAGGGTCGAACCAGAAACTTGAATTACCGACGCTATACTCCCTCCTTTCGAGCCCTTGAGCAAGGCACTTAATTCCAGGTTTCTTCCTGAATTAAATTGCTGTAAGCGTACTGTAAGTCGATTTGGATAAAGAGCATCTGCTAAATAATAACTTTTACTGGCTCTGGTTGTAGTCAGTATGGTACACACTGGAATTACTGCAGCGCCTGCAGACTAAATGTCTGTAAGGATCTTTTGACATGACGTAAAGCTGAACGAACGACAGTGTGATTCTGGAAGTATTGTTTGATAGAGATTTGATTTTTTTTATTTTATTTTATTTTTTACTACTTTGTAGAGAAGAAGGTTCAGCAAAACTGCACTGATTTTTTTTTTTTTCATAGTAAATGGCGTAGCAATTTGATACCACTGTAGGACTCAACAGTTAGGAATTCTTTTAAGTATTTGCTAGAAATATTTTTCAAAACATTTTCTGTCATTATATTGATCGTTCTATCTATTTATCATTTTTTTTAGTCTATACTGTTAGTTTGTGCTTTTATCTTTATATCATTCTATTCCATCTATCATTTGTTCATTAGTTCTATCTATCATGCATTATCTTGTTTATCTATTGTTCGAACGTTCATTCAATTCTTTCGTTCTATAGTTTATTTTTGTTCATTCTGTTTTTTTATTGTTTGTATTTGTTCGTTCTGTCTTTCGTTTTTCTATCGTTCTATCAGTCTGTCTATCATTCCTTTTGTTTGTTTGTTCATTCAATCTTTTGATCATTCTGTCAATCATTCTCTGTTAGACAAGTTCAATAAATGTTGTGCAATGGTCTTGTACAGATCTTGAGATTTTCAGTGGGCCCAAACGATTTCACACTGGCCATCTTTTGAGCCATCCTCATTGTTGAGTTCTGCCGTGATATAAAATTTGGTTGCATAAGCGCCTCCATGAGGGAATTAGTAAATGTTTCATTTGTTTCGCTATTTAGATTTCCATCGTCTTTAATTTGTTACTAATTTTGTCTGCATAATCTGTGGGCTTGAAAGCACAATCCTGCAGTTGTGCTAGTTAGTAAAATGGCTATCGTTTGAACCCGTAAATAGAACAGATAAAAAAACACTTCTTTTTTTTTTTTTTCGCAATTTCATGTTTTTTTAATTGCAGACATCTGCAGATTTAATGTGTTAAAATTTTAAACAGTCAGGATTACCTGTCGGTAGCTGAAGGCACACTTAGTTTAGCCTAAATTTATTAATCTGGCAAAGTAGAACTTTTTGAATTTAGGTAGATTCTTTTAAAAAAGGTAGTTTAATTGCTGTTGTCATTTATTGTTTGGTTAGCCCTATTTTTTAGTCCGTGAGCGTTTTGGCGATGGTACTTCCTGGCACATTTCAAACCTGTGTTTTTGTATGATTTAATTATCATACTACATAACAATACACAAGTTTTTGTTGTTGTTGTTGTTATGTTCCATCTGCTGTTTTCTTTTTAACAGTAGATTCTTTATCTGGTACTATTAACGCTTTAACCACGATCTGTTCATCCAACCTCGAATCATTGGAACAGCTGTTGTGGTCGGTCATTACAGGTACATTTTCCTGTGTAATGATTGATGCTCATGTCCTACATTGTGGACACAAATGTTGTGTAATGTTAAGATGAACAATTGTGACATATCCCAGTCCACTGCTAAATTTCAGCTACGTCATCTTTCTGTCACTCTTTTTTTTTTTTTAGTTCCTCTTTTTTTCTGTACTTCCAATCAGCTTGTGTTGTTTTGACCGCAAATAGCTGCTTGACACTCCTTGGTCATGTTAGTGTCACGTTAAACAGTGTTATTTTGTCTAATTTAAAATATGTTAAACGTATTAGATGGAGCATAGCTCACAGTGAAACTAATGCAGTTGTTTTTGAAGCGATTTATGTCATTCCAGTACTACACTAATCTTCAGTCAGTTGAGCTTTTTAACAAAACTGATCGTCTTTAAGGATTGGAATTGAAATCTGTTGTGTCCCAGATACAGATAACTTGATTTCCTGGCCTATCAAGGGTTTTATGCCGTAATGTAGGCTGGGTGTTGGTCTTTGGTCTTGGCTTTTCTGCCTTTTACTGTTACAAAAAAAATAACAAAACCAATCAAACTGAATAAACTTTGCAAACATTTTGTTTGCACTCCTGTTATGCTGTATTTGTCCTCCTTACCTCCATTGTGCAATAGTTTGTATATTTTATTCGTTGTAATACCTGTAAATTCATTTCAGATTTTCGTATAGTTTTATTGTCTGCATTTTGTCTTTTTATTAATTAAACTGATTCTTTTTTTTTTGTCACCGTCATCATTTTGGGTATATGTCCCATTAAACTCCAGCAGAATGCATTCCTTTTTGGCCTGCCTTTAACCCTCACCTGTGTAGATAAGACAGCTATTAACCCGATATAGAAATGTATAAGAGTATACATAAACCATGTAAATTATGTGTTATATTTGTCCTATGAAAGTGAGTAAATGCACACGTGTAACTCAAAATATTTTAAGAATTTCAGACTGCATTGATAGTGATTAGTGATGCTTAGATTCCTTTGGAAATGTTCATGCTCCGTATGTTGTCCCCTGATTTCACAGAATAAACAATGTTTCAGATGCACATATATGTCACTCTTCTGTTCAATTCATATGTGTTTGTCGAAAAAAAGAAACTTTAAAGTGATGTAATATCTAAAACAGCCTCCCCAAAATGCATTTGGACACTTAGAAATATGTAAATGTCACTGCATTAGATCAAACAAAATGACTTTATTTTTTTTAAATTTACAAATTTGTTTTCTGAACTAAGTTTCATCTGTTTTTTGTTTAGTTTTCTTGGTTTTTGTTTAGTTTTGTTTGGTTTAAATGTGTTTGATTTGGTGAATTATAAGCTGTGAGCTAGATGTTTTTAGTATATTAATTTTTTTGGCTATATCTGTTAGTCTCCAAAGTAATTTTATATACTTAACTTAATTTAACTAGTAAAACAAGTCTATAGTGTGTTCTTAATTAAGATAACAGATTAAAATAATATGATAGGAGACATCAATTGTCAATATCAAGCAGCAAAACAAACTAAAAATAGCTGGACGCAAATGAGTCCGGAAGCTTTACCCATAGAATTTACTAATTTCCTGACGTCCATTTTTACGTCAGGAAAAAGGTGGATAGTTTAATCTGATGAACTAGTTCTGTGTGTACTTGAGGGAAAAGGACTTAACACATCAACTAATGTCAGTATCAATTCATACAAATGAAGTTTGGCTCAAATGTCCAAAAGCTTGTTTGGATTGCTGTATTTTGGTGTTCAATTGCCTTTTGTTTGGTGCAAAAGTAGGCTAAGTTCTTGTATAATACTGCATATTAAATTGCTTTATTGTAGCTACTAAAATCGGAAATCCAATCTGAATGCAAAGGGAATGAGTCATACTTGTATAACTTCTAGTTTCTTGAGGGCTTCATTGTGGCTCAGTGGAACTTTGTGAAAACTGTATCCTGAAACACAAGAGAAGAATGTTAACCGTAACAGGAAATTCCGAGATTGGTATTTACTTCGTTTCTGTGCTAGCCTAGTAAACTTTGGGAATCAAAATTGTGGAAATGGGCCAAAGAGCCTTTCAGATTGGACTCCCGATGTTTATTCCACATGCTTCAATAGTTATTTTCCTCCTTTTCTTAAACAGTGTTTTTCTTTTGTGAACGCTTGACGTTACTACTAACCAGTGTATGAAAAACTTCTTTAACCCTGGCAAATGTCTTGACACCTTCCTTACATACTCAAGGAGCTCCTGGGAATACGGGCTGCATGTCAAGTGAGACGATCCAGGTGTTCCGGTAATGATCTATTGTGTTTTACCACAGCAAGGTGAGTATGTTAAATGTGACACACATGTACATGTTGAAGGTCTGGATGGGGTCATTAGCGTCATGCTGGTAACAAGATCCTCCGTGTGTGCTCACTTGGTTGATTGGATTCGAGGGGACCCTTTCACGGACTTAAGCATATTGACAGCTGGCTGGGAAATGTTGGCCCGCTCCTGCCGCGAGAGTTGCTCGGAACGGGTATTGATTTAAATCAGCGTGTTGACTAATCAGGCCTCAATCTGCTCGTGAAGAGCTCCAGACGTGAGCGACCCGAGCTGGATTTTGTGTATTTAATCAGCTGGGCCTGGGCCGAGAAACAAGGGCTCTCCACCGAGTAATGCTGCTCTGGGGATGTTGTGGTACACTGACGGACACTCTTCTAAGCTCCACCAGGACCGTCAGCAGAGGAATGCTGGGAAATGTAAGCCAGATGGCCACTTTCCATTATGTTGTCACACAAATGTGGTTTTCCATCAGCCATTGGGATTCTCGATTTTCAGTCTTTGTTTTGTTGGTGCAGAGGTGATTTGGAGGAACTGACATGTGATGTTATCGCCTCCCAATGCAGGGGTTTGCCTGGATTTTGATGGTTTTTCCCAAGTTGGCGCAAATGATAATAAACATCATGTCCTGATGTTTTTCTCCATGGGAAGCATCGTTTCAAATAGTTTGGACAAGTTGGACAATAGGAAAGTCAAAGTATCTTCTGCTGAGAATATTCCTGTGCAAGTCCAGCAGGTGGCAAACTCTTCCCATGACATTTCCAAACTTCCCAAAGGTATCTCTTCCAAACACTTGCAAACTTAAGTCCACTTGAATTTCTATTTAAGCAGCTGCATGGATGGACAAAAAGATCCAGGGTGTTACAAACATCAAAGTTATTTTCCCATTACAGTCTCAAACTGCCTTGTAGTTCATGAAGATCGAATAAAGCGTGATTTAAAAAAAAAAAGTGTGCACTTCAGGTGCAGCAAGAACAGTTGATCCCAGAACAGGAAGGACTTCAATTGACATTTCTCATTAGTGGGTACATAGACACTTGTTTTGAAGAAAATTCGGGAGTGTGAGGAATACCCTCAAGACAATAATAATATCATAGCATCGTTCCAAGAACGTAAAAGAGTCTTGATTTTATCTTTCCGTGTGAAATCTGAGGAGCATTCTGGCTTGAAGCCGGCCAATTAACATAATCCTAAATGCATCACTGGTGTCATTTTCAGTGTCTTATGTAAGTTAAAACCATTTCCTAGGTGAATAGTGTCAAGTCCCTCGCATCTCAAGGGATGTAACTTTTGCAGCGGACACACCAGGTTCATTGGAGAATTAGGGAATTGTTGTAAGTTGAAACGGCACATATTCACTTGGCTGATTTATCAACTATACAGCAACTCTGAAAAGTGATCTGAGACCAACCTGAAAGTGATATGAAAATGTTTTTCTTACTTCACAAAGTAAGCCATCCATTGACACAGTTTTAGTTCCTCATTTCCTCAAAATAGACCACGCGATGAATACCTCTCAAACAACTGAATAGTATAATATTTCCATACAACTGCACAGGGCCCAGAAAAACACATGAGAAAGAGTATTATCATACAATACTAAGATGAGCTTTGTTTTCCGGACTAGTCCCACACCATTAGACCCATTATTGGATGAGATTGATGCTGCGTGATCTGAATACGCTGACTGGATGCACCTTGTTAGGAGATGGATGGGTTCAAATGTACAAGTGTTTTTGTTTTCCTGCGTTTCTAAGTTAAATCAGGAACATTTCATGCAAAACTAGCATTTGCATAAAGACTTTGGAGCCAAATACCCTTGTGCTGTTGATATGTCTGTTTATGCGCTGACTTTACAACTCCTATAAAGTTTGAGTTCTCGCCCCAACTGTAAAAAGAAATTCAAAACAGAACCATCGCCCCCTTCGATATCCCACGTCTTCCGTTGTTTTTCCAAAGCCACTCTCTCTTCAACTTTGGTGTAGCCCTCTGCCTAGACACGGCTATATTCAGTCTCAGCAATTATGTAAATGTAATGTTTATATTTATAGGTCTAGCCACAGCTCCCTAGCATGCAATATCGTAGCTAGGAAAGATTGTATTCTTCCTCTAGGCCCCATCGCGTTCCACCAACGTTTTGTTTGAAGGATTCGAAAAAAGAGTGATTGCTATGCTAACATAGTCAACAAATGGACAGACACAGATGTTTATATCTCAATTAAGTTTAATATGTACATTAAGTACAATATTTACAGAGTATAAATTATGTACAGTACATAAAATGTTTGGTCCAGAACAACTCACATAGCCCTTATCATGTCATCCGAACATGGGACAGTCTGCAATTCACGTTAACAACATACAAATACGTTAGGGAAAAAGAAACAAAACAAAACCTTAAGACCCTGATTTTAAAATGTTTATGTTGATAAATGCACAAATTACTTCAAACATTCAGTTAACGCCCTTTTGTTCATTTTTAAGGCAGTTTTGAAAGAGAAAAACATTGTCTTATAAAGCTTATTTAGTTTCTTGAAACAATAGCATACATTTTAAAAAAATGCCAAGGGTATTTATGGCACTCATGTGATGCATACATGTATTAAAAGGCACTGTTGCGATGTCCGTAGCACATCATGTTAACTTAAACACATTTTACTGTCTGATTCCAGTTCCGTCTTGAGGTTTAGGTCCTGCCTAGCATGAGTTTTTTGGTACTTTTTGGCACTTGTAAAGCTTTTTGGAAAATATATTTTGTTTCTTTAAAAAAAATCTGTAAAGAGTTGAAGTGTAGAACCAGCTACAACGCAAAAGTCAAGTCAGTTCATGTTTCCTCTTTATCATGTTGACTGTCATACTTTAAATAATGGGTACAGACAAAATGCTTGCTTTGAACATCTGTGATGTTCATTGTTCAGTGCGTTTAGTCCTAATATTTATAGTCCGTTCCTACATATGGCGTTTCATGTGGAGGGCGAGATGGTCGGACCGGGAGAAGGCTCGCTCGCACAGGTGGCACTGGAAGGGTCGGTGTCCGGTGTGCTTGCGGAAGTGACGGGTCAGTTCATCAGAACGGGCAAACTTCCACCCGCAACCTTCCCAACTGCAATGGTAAGGCTTCTCGCCTACACAAAGACAAGAAAAGACAAGATATGTAAACATATATCAATTTTCAGCCATCTTGTTGTGATGTCAACACATTTAAATTGCAAAAAAGCAGATGTTGCTGCAGTTGCATAGATGTTTTATTTACCTGTATGCGTTCTGTGGTGCGCCTTCAAGTGAGAACTTTTGGTGTAGGTTTTGCCGCATCCAGAAAAAGTGCAAGTGTGAGTCGCCGTCCGTTTCCTCGGCCAAGTGCGACGCCCCCTCTTTGGTTTGGTGTCCATCTCCAGAGGAGATGAGGGTGGTGTGAGAAGTACTCTTGGGTTGGTGCTGGGCATCCCGAGTGTGTCATCGCACACGCTGAAGTGATGTGTATTTGGGTATGGCAGCTGCATCTGTGGAGGTGCAGCATGGGGAAACCCTGTGTTGCCTTGGTAACCCTGTGTGAACGTCATGGCATGGCACATCTGTGACTGACAGTCTGTGTTGAGGAGCTCCGCGGGGCTCTGCGGTGGAGTCATGCTGCCTGCTCCTTGCGGCGAGTTGGCCAGTCTTGGCTGCTCGTATGACCTCATGCATGCACCGTTGCCCTCCTGTTTGATTTTGGGAACCATTCCTCTTACAGGTTCATAACTGTCCATGCAGGGCTCCACTTTGATACACTCTGAAATGTCCTGATTGTGGAAGGCAGACCTGACCAGGAATCTTCCCTGGATGTTGTTGGGCAGAGACGGTTGGCAGTAGGTATCTACATCAGACTGCAGAAGCTCTGCCATGAGGCTGGTGGTATACGGTGGAGGTGACGGGTTGATCTCAGGCACTGGGTACGTGGTGGGGGCCACTCCTGGACTGTACATGTTTCTGGATTCTTGCATTCTGTAGTCGCCTCCCATACCGAGCCCGAGATTCTCAGAACCCACAGTGTTGGCCAGAATAAACTCCAGATCCAGATATTTATCGAGATCCTCGTCATCTGTTGCTCTGAGGTAGTCCATGTTTGATAAGTCAGTTGTGCAGCTGAGATGCATGGACCTGTCCAGTTCATCCTTCCACCTCTGCAATGAAACCGATAGATTGATTAGACTTACTTTTATTGTTTCATACATTTTCAACGCGGTTGAAGTTCATCTCTGGGACCCAAGTAACCCCAGTAACCTGTTAACCATCTCAAAGGCATGCTTTGTGTAAATCTAAATTAAACATAACTCATGACAATAATTATATTTTCTCGATTTACTGTGAGCGATAATGAGTTATGGTTACGTCTTCGGGAGAACTCGATCTATTTACATTTAGCGCATATATATATATATATATATATATATATATATATATACACATATATACACGTGTAATTCAAACGTTACATATACTTGTAAAAGTAAAGAACTACATAAGCACACTAATACTGTGAAGTAAAAACTAAATACTCACGTTTTCCCAGCATTTTTCCTTCTGTGTCGAAAATGTGGAAATAGACGGTAAAATTGTTCCACTCAAAGCCATTTCCAGTTATCCCAGTAAAATAAAAACCTTCAAGATCAGGGACCAGTTGCAATCCCTCCAAGAAACTTCTGTTGTAGTGCACTACAACTCGTTTCTGCTTTTACACTCTGTGTTTCACACTCATGCAGCAAGTATGAGTGCTGTGGAAAACCTTATCGTATAAATATCACGGCGGTAGAAGCTGGACCAATTGTAAGAAGCGGAGGAAATACGCACTACCCGTCCCTAATTTTAGCCCCAGTATATAGCTGCTGCTCTCCGGCATGTGCGCCTTTCGTCTTGGATGGCGAGAGCGCACGGGCTCTTCTTTAAATCACCGGAGTCCTCCACGCCCCCTCGGTAAAAACGAGTTAAACGAGTACAACACGATGCGAGAGATCCCTCCTCTCTTTCTCTCTCTCTCTCTCTCTCTCTCTCTCTCTCTCTCCTGCTTTTGAGGACAAAAAAGAAAAGAAAAGCAGAGTGGGGGAAAAATACACACCATTAACACGTTGATTAAAAAAAAAATTGTAGATGCCAATTGCGCGCGCCGTTGAGACGCGTATAAAAAAGGGGATTATTGCATTTTAATAGTGTAAAATGTGCTGGCTAAAGAGCAGATAACATAATTCATGCATTTGGTAGACTAAATACTTAAATTGACCAATTTAATGCCAATGTCTTTCCCAGATAAGTGAGCATTGATTGGAAATCAATCATTAACTTATTCAAAATGGGGAGCTTTGTTTTCAGCTGCTTACAAATGTGACCATTGACACGTTTACATGTGGTATTGATTTATAAGAAGCAAATAAATATGAATAATAGAACCTTTAAATATTACACGTACCAAATATGGTGGATGGTTTATGGATATTTGACACAAATGTCTTTTCAGAAGGGCAAACTGGAATTAAACCGCTCTGGTCACGTGGCTGTTTTTACACTAGGCATGCACAGTGATAACATGAAGCCTGCCTTTTAATTCACAGCTTTGTGTCAGAAAACATCAGCATTTAGACCCTTTACACTGCATTTTGTTAGCAAATGTGAGAGAGGACCAGTTATAAACAGCCAAAGTTAACTTTGATACTGGATTTGCACTGTATATAATACTGTAATTTTTATTTAGATTTTTTTAAGTTGTGACGTAAGCGATTAAGATGTTATGTTGCACCTGCAGCCAAAGCCACAACTTTATCAGATTTGCATGTCATCAGACCGAAACATTAACAAAAACACAACTCCTGGTGCTATTTAACACCCCTGCAGGCTCCAAATGTATCTGTACTATCAAGCGCTTAACAAAACACATGCCATTAAGCTCTTAAAACCCCTTTCATTTGCAAATAGAGCTAAGGAGGCTGCCCCCCCCCCCCCCAAAAAAAAACAACAAAAAATTGTGGGGAAATTACCTGTATTAGTCTGCGAATAGCTATTTTTAGCTTGCAGCGAATTGCAAGGTCCGGTTACCCACAATCCAGTGCAAAGGAAAACATAAAATGTCAGTTTGTGTGAAATGACATCACTTCTCTATTTTTGAATATCAAAAATAGCACGCAAATGGTAAGAATGTACTGCGTGAGAGGTCAGATGAGGTGTCAGTCAGGTACGTTCAAAATGTTCAGAGAGGAATGCCATTCCTTGAACAAACCAACACGTGTTGTGACTATGTTTACTCTTTGATCCATTCCTTTGCAGATTTCCAGGAACCAAATTATATGATTCATTAGTTCAATTTAGGTGTACAGTATGCTATTTGGTCACAGAGAATGTTGACGAGGTCCTAAGAATGATAGAAAAGGGTGTAGGTGTACTGTACATCTAGTTCTCCCCTGAGGGCTCCATGGATAATACATTAATATGTCGGTCTCTAATTGTGTTCTGATCTTGCTTTTTGGAGGTTTCCGACACACCCTCACATTCCACCTTTACAGGTATACAAGCCTATATTCTGTGCTGTTCCGCTGCATGACTAAATACACTCTTAAAAATAAAAATGGGGGTTTGCAGTGATGCTATAGAAGAATAGGGTCATATGGGACACGTCCCGGCAAGGATTTTAATATTGCCTAAAACATCTAAAGCAGTTTGACCAATAACATGGAGGTATTGTTCATAATTGACCAATTGTGGTGCTGTGCGTGAGAAGGTGAGAACTACAGGGAACGATCAAAGCGATGCAAAGCACGTGTTTGTTCGGTCGTTTGTCTTGAATCGTTGCTGCACACCGGAAAAAAAAAAGACACCAAAGTAGGTTCGCGAGAGCGAATCGAAAGCATTGGGAGCTGTCTGCTCTGCTCTCCAAACCTCATGAATGTCACACAACCTGGATATTTTAAGGAATATTAAAATCCTGGCCGGGACGTGTCCCGTATGAACGGTGCATGTGGCCACCCTATAGAAGAACCATTTTGGTTTCTACCAAGAAGCTTTCAGTTAACAGCTCTTAAATGAATCATTTATTCTTAGTGCGAAGAACATTATAATAATCTGAAGAACCTTTGTCTACTATAAAAAACCTTTTGCGCTTTGGAAAGGTTCTATGGATGTCAAATGTTCCTCTTGGAGGCATTGATGCCAATAAAGAACCTTATTTTTAGGAGTTTATAGAATTTATTTATGGTTCTCTAACTGTTCAGACACACAAAAAAAAATTTAATACCTCTTGATTTTGGAGGGTTTTGCAGCGACACCATAGAAAAACCATTTGGTTTTCCTAAAAGAACATTTCAGTCAGCAGTTCTAAAAAGAACCATTTTAAAGAGCAATTTAAGAAAGGGAAGAATTCTTTTTAATCAACTTTAAAGAACCTCTGAAATCGAAAGGTTCAGTGCATGATAAAGGTTCTTCATGAAGACGGTCAGTAAGCAGTGAGGAGTTCTGAAAAGAACCTCTTGATTTCCACTTCTTATCTGTGTTTTGTGTTGTATTCCACCTCTCTGTGTTGGTATCTTTGCTGATTAACAGTTTATGAATGTGTCATGCGGTTGCCAATGGATAATGAAAGCTGTGCCCTGGAGTAACTTCATGGTGCAACAAGTTCTTGGCCTTGTAAGAGTTGAACAAGTCCATTCACTTTCCTTTTGTCGTTTTGGAAAAGGTATTATGCTTTGCGTGTGAACTGAGCTCAAGTAACCCGCTTGGCATCGAGCATTTATTTGGAAAAACGTTATTTTTTCTTGCTTTGGTTATCCAGTGTAATGCATATTTTTCTGCTTGAGTCAAACCCTGGGAAACACCTGCTCTTTCTTCACAGCAGGACGGTGTTGCGGCTGCCCTGGGCCCTGCCTTCGAGAGAGAAGGAAACCGAGAGTCCTGCCAGAAAGTGCGCGAGTGAGAGTTTGAGACGGAATGGGATTCTGAGCAGGCCTTTATATACGTGACTATTTTTAACCCCACTCCCTCTCGCCTATCACAGGGCTTCCTCTCTCGGACGCTCAGGAAGCAAGCCTGGCTCGGCTTCCTGCCTGCACGCTGGCCGTTCAGAGCCAATCAGGGAAGGATAGCACTGTGATGACCAGGCACTGACTCAAAAGGAAAAAGAGTTCAAATCATGGCACATTTTTGTGTGATTAGATTTCAGTGGAGCAAGTGATTGTCTGAAAGGGAGTTTGACATGAAGCTCATGTTTTTTTTTGAGCCTTTAAGATAAGTAATGAACTCAAATTGAAAACATTTGTGTTTAATGCTTCCTCTAACAGTGTTTATTTGTCCTTAAACAGTGTTTCCAAATGTTTCTGTGTCATGTACCGCCAAAAGCCTATAAGTAAATACCCCTACTATACCGTCATTTTCTATAATGCTATACTATAAGACTATAATGTCATTTATTTTATATATGTGTGGGTGTATGTATTACACACACACATATATTCAACCTCAAACGCCGTTCACACATATTTATAAAAAAACCTTGGGAAAAAAAATCTAAATTGACCCATTTAATTATTTTTGTTGTAGCACAGACATAGTATATGTAGTAAAATAAAAAATATAATAAACAAAAGTAAAGTAACGTGACATTCAGCCAAGTATGGTGACCCATACTCAGAATTCGTGGTCTGCATTTAACCCATCCAAAGTGCTCACACACACCGTGAACACACACACACACACACGGAGCAGGTTAAAGGTATTGCCGGCCCGGGACTTGAACCCACAACCCTATGGTTAGGAATCATACTCTCTAACCACTATACAAGTATGTTTATACTATAAAGGAGAAGATTTTACATCTTTAAACATCTTGCCATCGATGTAGCTGTATTGTATGTTTCCATAACCAAATTTATAATAATGTTTTTGTATCTGACTCCGTTCTATTATGTAATGCCCACTTTTCACCATCCAATCACATTCTGATGGTTAAAGTTGAGTCCCGCCATACTTTTTGTAAATACACAAAGATATGGAAATAAAATGGGTTGCGAACAAATTCATATTGTCTTTCACAAGTACCACCCTGGTGTACAATGAGGCTAAAATACTTTTAAAATCACTTCGTTTATTGACGACACTCGGTAATGCATGTCTGTACATTCTCAGGTCAGCATCAACAACGAGTTTCATAAACATCTTGCTGTAGCCCCCTCAAAGATGGAGGAGTTGACGGCGAGTTTTTCCAATTCTGCTTTTTTCCCTCAGTTCATGTGGATTTAATTGGTTTGGTAATTCTCCTGGGAGGCGGCCAATTTATAGCCTGTTAACACTTGACATCATGCAGGTCGTGCGTTTTGAGTACAATTTGTGGCATTGGCTGTGAAATATGTTTGCTGTGAGGATATTTACAACAATAAATCAGGAAAACCTTTTTTTTTTTTTTTTCTCATAATGTCCAGACGGCATTTTAAGCAGCCCATTTTGGCTGCGACGAACTTATCAGTGGCTTCTGGAGAGTGTGTTCGTAATTTTTGTTACTTTATGGCCTCGAAATGTTTACAGGGGTTCATATGGTGTTGATTCTGTGGCCCTTGGAGAAAACGGACTACATCCAATCTCATACTTTAGACTGGTCACAGCTGCAGCTTGACCAAAACATAAATTGAACTCGTGTGTAAATCAATCTCAAAACAACTTTTCTTTTCCTCCTGGTCGAAGTGATACCATGAGAACTTTACAGAATTGTGTTGTGAGTGATATCCAGAGACAGTGGATTGGGAAATTATAAGCTTGGGCTGAAATGTTTTGCAGTTGAACCTGGCAGCATTCGTGTAGTTTCAACATCTCGCTGTTTCAATGTTATAAGTCTTAAAGCCACAGGAATTGCCATTATGGGCTGCCAAAATCCAGTTCCTTTTTATGCAGGAGTAGGAGTTATGGACAAAGAGAGCGAGTGAGTTACAATGGAGAGTTGAGTCTCTAAAACCGGGCGAGTTTTTATTCGCCAGCCTGACCACAAACGTGTCCGCGTTTCCTTAAATCTTGCCAGCTGCGTAAATACACCAGCCTGCGTTTACACACAGGTCCCTTTCTATTCCAACTTTGAACTCTTTTTGTCTATGTTTTGCTTTTAATGTCATGTATGCACCTAAAATGGATGGCCCAAACCACAAATTTAACAGACAGTCCTGAGCTATTTGACTTTCAAGGTTATTGGTTCTTCAGGAGGTCTGAAAAATCACCAATATTTTCGTGATGAAGGTATATCGCGATACAAATTGAATATGTGCGCACTGTGTACCCAAACACCAGGCTGTTTTTGTTCCGTTGCCACCTTGCAAACCATTTATTAAGTTTAATTAAGGTGTTGCGTACAGTGTGTTCCACTATGCACGTTTGTCATCTTGCCTAGTTTTCAATGTGTACTGTACTCTATGAAGGCACATTATTATTGAGGAATGCAGTGTGGTATGTTTTTCCCTCCCATCAGAATGTAGTGACACACATTCGCCTAACGTGAATTATGGCTCTCAGGCAACATAAACTCTTCGTTCACGATTGTGCGCTTGGGAACGGCAAGTTCTGTGGTTTTTCTCCCAGGCCATTCCTGATGGGTTTCCAGGATTATTGTTGAGGCATGCTATGTTTGAAAGACAACATGCCAGGCTTGTGCTTTTAAATATTTTCTTCATTGACCAACTTTTTTGGGCCGATTCAGTGCCTAATGGGCATGTACTAATGTGTATTCTAAAAATGCAGTGCCCAAGTTAAAAGAAGTTCCATTAAAAAAAAACGTAAAGGTTTTGTCCAGTGTGTCTCGCATTGCAGATTAACTTCACTATGCAATCTTTTAAAAAAAGTCATTTCTTGCAGAGTGCAATTACAATACTTCTTGTAATTCTTTTTTTTATTTTTTTTTTGCAGTGTGGGGATGGCATGTTTCAAGGATGCAGAGGAATGACTCAATCTGACATCCAAAAGTTGACGCAGAATATTTTTCAGTAAAAATTCCCAAAACAAGGTAAATACATTTCTGCAATCTATCAAAACAGGTCTTAATATGTTATGCAGTGTTGCTTCTCAAGTAAGTTTTTCTCCTTTTAAGTATTTTTCATGAAGACAGTGTGACAATAGTAAGGAACTAGAGGAATGCCAAAATTCAAATGAAAGTGACATCGTCAATCTGATGACCAAAAGTTTTTGCAGCGCTGACCAATTCTGGCTTTGAGAAAGATGGGTCCAACTGAATTCCCTCTTGATTTCAAACATACAGGGCATTTCCACACACTCAAAATGGTTATTGTGCATTTTTATCCATCATAAGCTTTGTACAAGATGCCCTTTTATTCATAAGAGTATAAGCTTTAACTTAAACTTTCTACATGCACATGCTTTAAAAGGAAACCAAATCATGAAAAAAGAAAGAAAAAGAGGTGTATCATACCTCATCACATCAGAAAGTGGTTAAAAAAACACTTTTTCAGTTCTTTTGACTCGTGTGTTTGGAATCGGTTGGATAAGCCCCAAAGTGAAGTTCAAGTGAACGTTTGATTAGCTCAATGTGCAGACATGTTGTAGTAAACAGATCGAGCTCTTGTAAAGCTGTGTTTTTCATTTTTAGTGTGAGCCAGGTATGCCATTTGTGGTTTTGCACAATGCTTGATCAGATAGACTAGGCCTCCCTGTACTATTGGTTCACACTTCAGCCTGGTGCGCTCGCTGCATTGAGTGTGTGAGCGAGGGTTTTCAGCGTATGCATATGCAGGATGTGTGGTCTGTTAAACCGCACCTCAGTTTCACTGCAGGGCAGCTCTCGTAGCAACCATGCACCCCACACCCAAAGCTGCACAGATGCTAATGCCAATAGTTGTCACCTCCGTAAGACAATGGAAACATGATCATGCTTTTTGACTTCTTGTTGTGTCAGTGAACTCATCTGGTTAGTTGTTGGGTTTCTCCGTGAAGGGTCTGTTGCAAAATACGTCGCTCCTAAGATCGCCAAACTCCAAGATTGTCCTTTGAATGTGAAGACAATAAAATAAATAGCACAGAGGAGAACAATAAACACTTCCGCTGTGGTTTGCATAAAGGCCTGATGTGTGTTTGTACTCTTTGAATTCTGTCTGTTTATCTGATGAGCAAGGTGGCTTGCTGCAAGGGTTGCATAGTGTGTAATGATGCTGCCTGTAATATTTGCAATAATAAATCTTAAGTAGATCAAGATGATATCAGGTGCAACCTACAAGCTGAATCAACATTGAAATTAACCCAGAGTGCTGCGGTTAAAAATCATTGTGGATTTGCTTTTGAATTAACTTTTTTCTTTTTTTTTTTATAGCAATAGGCCTTCATTGAAAAAAAAAATGTGTTGGTTATTCAGTCCCCTGTATTAACATAATTAAAAAAAAACATTATTTTCCACATACTGTACATTAGGGTTAAACCCATTACAATCGATCCGTTTGTTGCATCCAGTGGGGACATAATTATGGATTATAATGATGTTTTATCGCGCCGCGTAAACATAAAACGATGTAAGCGCTAATCTACACTGCTTAAAACTCACGTTTGATTCATCAGTGGCAAATCCTTTATATATGTAAACGTATTTCACAGATGTGAGTCAGAACAGCCTGCATTGCAGTCTTCTGTACCAGGATCAGGAAACAGTCCTCTATGTGCTGCACACATCTGAATATTTGGTTTGAACTGTTCTGGAACAGTGTTGTAAATACAACTTAACCACTGATTTCTAGTCGTGTCCTAGAAGGCCAAAGAAAGTATTTTCGCTTTCACAATGAAACAGCGTCTCCACAAAATGACTCTGGCGGCAACAGCGAGAATCAAAGTTATGCCTTCTGTCTTTGCGTGAACATTTGGGCGGCGTTATGCAAGTCTTCCCACATCGTGATGTAGACACGTGGGGGCGTGTTAGAACGAGCCGTTTTAGGGGGGTTAACGTTTATAAAGAATATCTCTTTGGGTTTGAGACTTTATTCTTTGCAACTTTAGGGATCTTATCTGTCACGAACAGCTTGTAACACTCTAAAGAGAAAGGAACATTTGAAATCGCATCATGTGACCCCTTTAAGATATCTTTTTAGACTTCTAAATAGTCAACTATTGGAATGTTAGCAGATTTTAAGCCATTGCAAGTTGACGTTTCAAGTTCCGTTACAACATAATAAAAGGAAAATATGAATTCAACTACAAAAGCTATTCCAACCACAAGCACTTTTTTTTTTTTTTTTAACAGTGCCGGTGTGTCACAACTGTATGCAGCCATTTGTTCAGCAATACCACTAATGACCTACAAGTTAATGTGAAGGCTAAAGCGGCGGAGGGTCTAGATGGGTGTTCCACGTAGAACCACCAGGCAGCCATGTGTCTTTAAACCCAATGGCTGTTTTATTAGAGCAGTAATTACATGTCAGCTAGATGGGGGGTCGGTCGGTGCTGCAACAACAGAAGGACCTCAAGGCACTTGCAGCCACTTATTACCGCTCAGATCAACGTCTCGATATAATGGTCTCAAACCGCTAGTGTGGCCTCTCTCATGAGGTTTGGGCTTTGAATACGCAGGTCCCACTTATCTGGGGTTTGACAGTGCCTTCCTGCTCTGAGCCGGCTGTCCCCTGATCTGTGATTATGCTGTAATTAAGCGTCTGCATGATGAGACATCAAACAGAACACAAAGTGTATTCTTTGGTATCCCCTGCAGACGATCAGAAGCCAAGAAAAAATCTGTGAAAATCCAAAAGCGTTCAAGTAACTGAATATGTGACAGAATGACTCATAATATCACACGAAAGGCTGGTTCTGCAACAGAATGTGCCTGAAATTGCTCATTGCACTAATGAACCGTATACAAATGTGCCACTTTTTCACTCCCTCGGAAACGTGGTGACTTTCAGTAGCGGTAATCACTTCCTTTTAACTGTTAGGTAGAAAATGCGAGCTTGATATTTGTCACCTGTGTTTGCTGAATACACTCTTAAAATAAAGCTTCTTCATTGCCATTGATAGTTCCATGAAGAACCTTTAACATTCATGGAACTTTTCCATTAGCAAAAGATTACTCTGTAGTGGAAATATGTTCTTTAGATTATTTAATTGTTCTTCAAAAAAAGAAAACATGGTTCTATTAAGAACTCCTCACTGAAATGTTCTTTGAGGAACCCAACATGGGTCTTCTATTGTATTGGCACACAAATGTTATTGATTGGCAGTGACTCTACCGTGAGGAACTTTTAACACAAGTAAAACCTTCCCATTAGACAAAAAGCTCTTTTAAAATGGAAATGTTCTTCAGATTATTAAAATGGTCTACAACACACTTTTAAGAGCTGTTCATTTGAAAGGCTCTTTGGGGAACCAACAATTGGTTCTTCTATGGAATTGCTGTGAAAATCCACTCAATAAAAGTTTGTTAACACTGACAAACAATCATTCCTTTAAGAACTTTTCACCAAAAGGTTTTTTGAAGAACCAAGAATGATTATTCTATGGTGAATCATCACTGTAAAAACCCTTTTTGGAACTTATTTTTCAAGGTGTTTTTAAACCTTGTGCTCAAATCTGCTCTTTTAACTCTAACCAGGTGGTTCTGCTTATGCTAAAGTTGGTGTAACACATTCAAAATGTTTGGAACTGTTTGTGTGCGATCATATGTTTTTCTCTTACATCAGGGCAGAGCTAATGTCTTTCATTTGCTTGGTAATTATGTCAGCATCGAAGTGCCTGCACGATGTAATCATAAGTTGCCCCTGTGAGCAGAGTGTTTTTAGCTTTGCTACCTTGTTGCTTGGCAACAACAGATGTTTAAAGAATGATGTTGGTTGTGTTGCGTCAAGAAAACGTGGGTTGTGTCAGTGCAGTGAGATTACAGTGGAGTTTGTTGGAATACGTTTCAGCTGAACTAACTTATGCATGTATTCATAAGTTGACCTCAAGCCAAATTGAATTCCTCCATGGTCACTGTGGTCGACTAATCTCACAGAAACACTGTGGTCATAAAACTGAATCATCCTGATTTGGATTTGATAAGGTCCAATGAGGTGGACTACCTTCATTTTCCAAATGTTTATTATCTGATCCATCCATTTTTTTGTGTTCTATACTGAAATATATTTAAAAGAATACAACACAAGCAAATTCATCTTCAAGCAAAGTGCACTTTATCTGTCTTCATTAAATTGTGTGCACAACAGTTACAATTTTGGCCGGTTAGTATTTCGATTAATACTAGACGTTGAGTGTTTCCTGTTTTTATTCCGCTTTTTTTGAATGTGTGTGTGTGTTTATATTGGTTCTGCCTTGAGATTTGGCAAAATCTGATGACTCTGTTGTCATGCTTCAGAATTCAACCAATGATAAGACTTTGTTTTCCTTCAAAATGTAAGTGAAAGCAGGTGTGTATGTGTGTTTTCCTTCTGAACTGTAACCACTTCCCTTTTACTTTGCGTCTGCAGAAATCTAAAGTCCGTTCTTCTTCTGAATGTCTCTCACACCCTTTTAACCAACCAGATTGTAACTAACAGCGGTGCTAACGTACGTACGGAAACACCCATTCCTGTCAGTAAGGCCTCTGACTTAGCTAGAACATATTTGTTAAAAAAACAAAACACTCATTCTCATGTAACGGCTGCACTATTAGTCTATATTAAATTTTAAATGGCAAAAGGTGCTTACATGCTTTGTTTCAGTGGTCTCAAAGCTTTGTTTTGTTGTTTTTTTCTATCCTTTTATTCACCTTGTTATCTTAAAGTTTTTTCTTTTTTTTTAAATCTTATTATTAATATTAATATTATCAAAAAAATAAAAAGGGTCCAGGTACAGTGTGAATGCATGGGAATCTGGTTTCACTCAGTTCACTTTTGGGTCAGTAATTCGTAGTCCAGGTATTGTTCTCTTAATCCAGACTCAAGTGTAACATCCATAAAGAAAAACTCTTTCCACTGGATGAAGCTGTTGTTTTAATGTGATTTTATGCCTTTTGTTCCTTCAGCTTTGATATCTAAGCAGCAATATGAGATGTTGAATGTTTATCAGTGTTCATTTGCTTACACTATTGGATGAAATGTAACACCATCTCTTTTGTTTTCTTTAGAGCGTTTGTTTTGGTGGCTCGTGTCTGCGTGGATGGACATAATTTTGGAAGGAAGTGGGCCTGACAGATGTTGGTGTCTCTCTGGAAGCGCGGTGACGCTCCGAATCTCTTCTGTGGTGAGATCTCAATCCACAGTCATGCAGAAAAACAAGCTTTTCTCAAGGCTGCTCTGCCTAAAACCCAATTCTCTAAAAACTAAACCTCCATTTTCCCTTTTGCTTCACCACATGTCACACATTTCTACTACGTCCCACTCCGTTGCATCAGCATAGCAATCCTCAGCAGTCATTTTCCTCAGGATTGATAAACATCATAAACGGCCAAGTTTTTGTACGCACTGGACACACACATTCAGGGCCGGTCTGAGACCAGTGTTGAGAAATTACACAAGAAACAGGCCTTTTCAATGAGTCAATATGAGAGCTAGAGAAATGAAACAAGACTATTGCAAAATGCAGATTAGTGGCTTCATTCAGTCAGCAGCACCTGCTGTTTTCGGTGATGTTCCTGTCCAGTAGAAGTTCATGCAGTGTAGACCCTCAATTATGTTGTGTTCTCTGACCACAGAGACCTGAGCTGAGACATTTGAAAATATGACAGCAAAGTGCACGCATTTGTATCTGTAGGAGGTGATCTCACAGAATTGAATGCCATAGTTCATATGATAATGTGCTAAGAGTAGGTTGATTTCTCGGAAGAGTGTAAACCCTGTGGCAGTTTCAGTGTTTCTCTGTTTGTTTGACCATCCTGACATTTTAAGGACATCTAAAATGCGGGTAAAATACATGCACATTCATCTCACATTCAGTCGCTCAGTTAGAGTGGGACCCATCGGAAGTACACAGTTTGATGGCTGCTATGCAGATGGAAAAATTATAAAAATATTCACCGGAAGAGCATACCATATTATGAAATATTCACATTTTGCTTACAAAAATATCTCTCTATAAACGTTCTCTTATATTGAAAGTGCTTTATTTAACTCTATTTTCACTTTTCAGTTGTTTTTGCATTGACAGCATTTCACCAGACTGGAAATGAAAGTATTAAAAGATAAAAAAATTATTGTCAACTACATGAACTTCCAAAAAGCTCTTCTGATATTAACCAAAATGAAGGCCATATGGTGTAATCGGATTTGCATAAAAATGAAGAAATTGCAATAAATATATGATCAAGCCGGTATAATTATAAAAATAGCATGAAATGCTATAGTAATGGCATCTACCGGTTAAGCAGCCAGACAACTTGGCTGGACAATGAGTTACTGGTAGATGGTAGATGCCATAGTTAGCATTTTATACTGACATAGCAACACTAAGTAACGGAAATAGTGTGATTTCAGCTAGACTAATTCTCAAAAAGTGGAAAATGCTAAGTTTTGATGTAATTCACTTACATTCAAACAAGCTTCCAAACAGGGGACGTCTTTTGGGAAAACTATTAAGAATCTTTATGTATGCAGTTGCATTTGGTGTAATAATTACTGATTCAACTAAGCTGAATCTATGGGAATATCCTCATGGTTCAGTTACACATGCGTGTTTAGCAACTATATTACCTTTGCACAAGCACAAGCATGGATTGTTATGAGTAACAGCTGGAGGTTTTTCAATAAGAGTCTGCCACGAGCTGGTACTAACTCTGACTGATTTGGCAGTCCTGGTAGAATCGTTTGTCTTGAGACAGTCCATATGCGAAGATGGGATGGTTTTTGACCTCGAACAAAAATTTGATGATGGTGATAAGCAAGTTCTGATTTGGTTGGGGCAGCATTAGCAACTTGAGTCTTGTGCTGTATATCTGTACCTCCATGTCACATTCATGCATAAATATTCATGCGTTGGAACTACACGACTGATAGCAGAAGAATGCATCTGAGCGGGAGTGTTCGCAAGCGCTTGCCAGGAGTTTGATAAAACGGCATGTCGTGCACTGAATGTTGAATCTTTCTTGAATGTTTTCTTATAACAGAGCGCATCACGAGTTCCCAAGAATGCTGAGAGGATTCAAATGTTAGCCCGCACACAGTATTCTCCTAAGGGGAAGATGAAGAAGTGGGGGGAGGAGGGGGATTGCTCCATCCAGGGCTGTCAAAGAGCTGCCAACTCCTGTTGGCCCCACATCTGCTGTGCATTAAGGCCTGGACTCTTCGGTGATGAAACCCAGTCTTGGCTCGCAGGGGGAAAGCTTGTGATTGGAGCACCGGTGCTCTGTCGAGTCTGGGGCTCGGAGCCTAACTCGGCCCTACAGCTGGGTGGGTTTCCCCCTCTGTTTCCATGGTTTCCTTGCAAACACGAAAATCAGGCGCCTTGCAAAAGCATCTGGGCCCCCTCTCCTCATGCCTCAGTGTTACATCATGCAGATTCCAGCACTTTATCTTCTTCTGGTTGGTGTCCATCTCCCATTGCGTCCTCGGGCAGACACTCTCTGTTTCGATGTTTCGGTTTCTGTTATGCTACTATGAATAACCTTATGGATTTGGATTTGGAAATTGTAAGGACCATTATGCTAAGTCTACATTAGTCCAGATGAATTTGAAAAGAATATTTTTCTCTATGTTTTGAGCTTTGTTCAAACTGAGACAGCATTTTTTTTGTCAAGCGAAAACAGATGCTTTGTCCGAATATGTCAAAACAATCCGCCCAAAAGAGCAGTATGTCCAGATTCATAGAATGCGAAAAACAGTACGCCAAAAAAAGTAGTATGTTTGGATTCGAAGAATGGTAAAAACTATTTGCCAGAAGAGCATTATGACCAAAATTCATAGTATTCGGAAAAACGAAAAGAGTACTGTCTGAGTTCCTAGTATGCAAAAAACTGCTTGTAAAAAAAATTAGTATGTCTGAATTTGAAGAATGTGAAAAACAGCTAACCAAAAGAGCAGTGTGTCTTAAATTATAGTATGCAAAACAAAAAACAGTATGCCAAAAGTGTAGTATATCGAATTCCTAGTTTGCGAAAAATAGTATGTCAAAGTAGTATTATGTCCGAATTCCTTGAAGCCAGAGTTGTGAATGGCAGTGAAGCAATACACATGACAGAGACAACATGTTGGATGTGATTCATAGTCATACTATATAGAATATACTTTTTAATGGATGCAAAGCAAGTTTTCAATCCAAATGTAGTACCTACAAGACAGTATCTGATTTCCGACACAGCTTGAGCTTTTTGAAGATGCTCTTCCAAGCTGACATAAGTGTTTTAATCACCTTTTAGAAGTTTTGGACAAGCCACTTTTGGTAAATGCTTAAAGATGCCTGTGTGTGTTTTGGCATGCATAGCAGTCAAAAACACCTTGATTCCTGTGCTTTGAATCGATGCACATTGAGTAGAAAGTGTGTTAAAGGTGTTTGTGCCATGATCAGATGTTTAATGCAGCTGCACATACCACTTTGGTAACCCACACCTGCCACTGCTTACAGAGAATCAGGTCAGTGTTGGCTGTATGCGCCGTTGTGGTTTTAGCAGAAGTGCTAACTCAGGCCTAAGTGTTTGTGGCATCCCCTTGTAAAACAAAAGAAAAAGAAAGCATCTGTGTACAATGCGGTCTGGAAACAGTCAACATCGGTACTCTTTACCCTACGTTAGGGCGTGGAACTTAACCAGTAGAGAACCTGTGGGTAATTTGTGATTCGTGACCATCTAGAGTGCAGCAGTTTGATATTAAACCAGATGTTGATGTAGGATTGCTCAAGTGGGAAATAGCCCTTTGTCCTTTCATTCAACTTTGATGACAAAGATTCTTTGCATGACAAACTTCCCCTTCCAAGGAACTTTGAGGGTTCCTGCTTAATGGAAATTTAAAGCATGCAAACTATGATGATGATTTCAGACAGTATTGCAAGCCTTGTTCACTGATTCTGTTCAATCCTGCGTTCCCCCAACCCAACTACCCAAATAAACCAGCAGGAAATAATTTTCATCACTTTCTTCGCAATTAAATCATTGCTACTTAACGGGACCCCAACCTATTTGTTGCGGTGCTCATTATATTTTTAGGATTGTCATTTTAACATGTTTTTTCAGTGTGATTTTTTTTTCCATTTACTTAAATTTTTCAAAATATTTTATGTGTGATTCTTAATTTATATATATCATTTAATTGCAAATTTTATTTATTTATTTATGGTTTTCCAAGTTAAAAGTCTAATATATATTTTAGGTACACCCGTTCAATTGCTTGGTAACACAAATTGCTCATCAGCCAATCACAAGGCAGCAACTTAGTGCATTTAGGCATCTAGATGTGGTGAAGACGACTTGCTGAGGTCAGAGGAAAATGGGCAGACTGGTTAGAGATGACAGAAAGGCAACAGTAACTCACATAACCACTCGTTACAACCAAGGTATGCAGACTACCATCTCTGAACGCACAACACATCGATCCCTGAAGAATATGGGCTACAGCAGCATGAGACCACACCGAGTGCCGCTCCTGTCAGCCAAGAACAGGAAACGGAAGCTACTTTTCAAACAGGCTCACCAAAATTAGACAATAGAAGATTGGAAAAACATTGCTTTGTCTGATGAGTCTCTGCTGCGACATTCAGATGGTAGGGTCAGAATTTGGCATAAGGAACATGAAAGCATGGATCCATCCAGCCTTGTCTCAACGGTTCAGGCTGGTGCTGGTGGTGTAATGGTGTGGGGGATATTTTTTTTGCACACTTTGGGCTCCTTAGTACCAACTGAGCATTGTGTGAATGCCACAGCCTACCTGAGTATTGTTGCTGACCATGTCCATCCCTTTATGACTACAGTTTATCTGTCTTCTGATGGCTACTTCCAGCAGGATAATGAACCATCACAAGGCTCAAATCATCTCAGACTGGTTTCTTGAACATGACAATGAGTTCACTTTACTCGAATGGCCTTCACCATTACCTAGATCTCAATCCACTAGAGCAGCTTTGGGATGCGGTGGAATGGGAGATTCGCATCATAGTTGTGCAGCTGACAAATCTGCAGCAACTGCACAAGCAGTTTGTCAATCCAAATCTGTGATTTCTAGAATATTGCAGCTTTACAGTAACACAAATTCATTTATGTAAATGCAAATGTTTATCAGAACATCCTTCAACAACTTCGCATCTCCCAATCGGCCTGCAATTTTTCATGCAAGACAAATTTTCCCCATCACACTGCAAAACGACACCCAAAACAAGGGCCTCTACACTTCCTACTAACTACAGCTATGACCCTCAAGAATTTAAGTTAAGTTAAGTAATCTTTCAAGCTACAGTGGTTACTGTTCTTTAATGCTGATCACAAAATAAAGTTTTTTGTTGAAATGCCTTGGTTATTTCTGACAAAAATTTTAGTATACCACTGGTTTATCTACAGCTAATATTTCTTCAAATTATGAGCGATTAAGTTTTAACAATATGTCAGAAAAATAATCAAGCATTTATAGATTATTCTCTAATTCTGATCTCCGCTGTATACAAATTAATTAATTTATAGTCAATGTCCAAAATAAAATCTCAAAATTAAGCAGCCATATGTAACATTTTCAAAGCAAAGACACATAATAAATAATAAAAATATATATCATATTTAATTTCCTTTTTTTATAGTTTATATTCTATTATATACCACTTGTTAACTGAAGACAAAAACAAACTAATAAATTGATGAGTAAATGGAAAGAATGTAGTATACGCTGTCTTCTGAAATATGGTGATGAAACTACAGATGCCACACACCTCTAAGACAGGTGTGAAAGCCCTCGTAAAACCCTCAAGTTGATCTCTTTAACCTCAAACCTCCTTGTGAAAAGCAACAAAACAGGTGGAACATACCGCACAGTCTTAAGCAGGTGGACAGCTATGACACAAGAGGAAAGCATTGAGCACTGCTGTAAACAGAGTTCAAGAGAGGAACTGCCTCGTCAAATCCATAAGCTGGTGTGCTCCCGGACTGCAAACTGATCAAAACACAAGAACTTCTTTGATGACAGTTAGTGAACTAGAGAGTCCAGTTCCCACGAGCCTCTTGCCTGCATATCCCACATCAGTATTATCTTTATTTGTTTTTCCAAACATCCCTTTTGATCTGTCTTTGCAATGGAAAAGCTGACGCAAAGCCACAATCTAAGGTTTCGTTCTGGATACTTTGCATGCTCAGAAAGGCCTGTGAACAATAATGTGATTAAATAATTCATTTAATTTAAGTGTTAAGCAGCCATTTTTCTCATGATGCAGCCATTTTGCCATCTCTATATAATTTTTTTTTACAGATGACAGATGATAAAATTGGCTAAAGTACCATAAACTTGCATTGAAGGTGGGTGTTGAACCATATCTAGAGATCAAAATTTCATGGAAGCTTCGATCTGGGCTCTTTTGAAGGCAAGCACACCAAGCAACATCATAATACAACCACCCAGTACAGCAATGTGCGACTTCTTCCAAACTTTTGCACGGGTAAAAACAGATATTTTCTTTAGAAAACCGATATCTAATCTTTGGTTTGCAGCAATGACTGGCGATTAGCCCACTTTCGCACACTGTTGAAATAGCAGAAAGGGGCACATCAAAGAAACTTTAAATTGTTTAGATTGGCTGGAAATTTAAGTGCACCAAAGATCAGATCTTGATCATGATTATTGTAGTTCCATGTGTCACAAAGCTAGCTACCCTACTTGAGAGGCTAAGCTAGGTTCAGGATTTACCAGGCTAGTAAAAATTCCTGGGTGCAGGTGTGCAGCAATAAAGTAAAAGGGCAAAGACTATTTTCCACCACTGCTTTTCCACTACAGCAAAACTAACCGTCACTCTCACCAGTAACCATTACTCACACAGCGCTCACAGACAACATTGTGACTTTTCAGAGTTGAGTCTCAAAAACAGGTGTCATTGTAGACGATGATAAATGCTATGTGTCATTCTGATCACTAACCACAATGATTGCAACACACTGACTTCTCAATGTGACAAAATAATAGTAGCTCGTGGCAAGATATCCAGGCCGTGTGCCCACCAAACACGTGATTTTCCAAACAGTAAAGCTGTTGGGTTTCATAGACTACAGGGTTTATAGAGAAGCCTAAAATATACTGAACAAATTTAACTGAACTAAAACCGTTGGTGTTTGCATTTACGGCCTGAATAGGAATTAGTAAATACTGCCATGGAACACCGGTAACCATGTTTTGAATACAGAAACATTGATAGTTGTTGTTGTAGCCATGCTGTTTGGAGAAATGTTTTTAGCTCTCTGATAAGACAACCACTGGATTTCCCAGCATTGATAAAGGGTTACAGGCACAAACATGACTCTTAGTAGCTTACCAATGAACAAATTCAAAGCTCATTGCTGGTGTTGTAATCACTCTTTTGTTGAAAACCGTTGTGTTTATGCAAAAGTCTTCTTCGTGCTCTACTTCCGAACAAAAACATCTGTGGTGCCATTTGATGAAAAGTCGTTCTAATTTGGTCAACAAAGTGTGCGGAAGTAGGCTAATGTTATGTACAAGATCAATGTTATCACAAACTATACATCTTATCTGCCCCTAATTTCATGCATACCTATTAGTTCCTTGGGATACATTTTGGTACCTTAATATGTACTAATACACCTGTTAGGGGTAGATCAGGTACAGTGATGCAGTTTTAAGGATACTACCCTGGTGACATAGTAGTGTTTCCCATACAGGTACAATTGTTGTATGTTTCTTTGCACGGTATATTAAAAGTTATCCTCTACATCTTTTGCTTGAGAGCTTAAGAGAAGGCAGTCAGCAAAAACGTGTAAATTTATTTACATGACTGGGGCAGAACCTTCAAAAGTGTCTGAGTATCGTATCTACCCCTAAAGGATGCATTTTAGGACATTAAGATATATATTAGTTTAGATACAGGTAAAATACTTATCATTTTGTAAAAATTATATACTAGTAATTATCCTTTACGTTTTTGCTTGAGATCTCGAGAGTTAACTGTAAGCAAAAAAATGTGTAAAAACTGGGATAATACCCTCAAAAGTAGCTGTGTTGTTTGTATTCTACTCCTAAAGGGTACATTTTAGTATCGGTATTAGTACCTAGTATGCATATTAGTACCTAGAACACATATTAGTTTCTATTATGTACCTCCAATGAACTAATATACACCTTTTAGGGGTAGATCGAGTACAATCTTGCCGTTTTAAAGCTACTGCCCCAGTGACTTGATGGTGTTCCATAAAGGTATAATTTTTGTAAAAAAAAATAAAACTTCAGACAGTATTGAAGTAGTTTTCCTATTCATCATTTACTTGAAGCTTGAGAGAAGACTTGATTTAGCAAGTAAGTCATACGCAATGAGGTCTTGGGCAACGCTGACTCTATGACTGTTTTGTCTTCTCTAAGCCTTCGAAAAATCCCTTTGCATTACTCAGTTCCCTGTACATCAGGAAACCTCTACTGCCAACTACCTCATCCATGCTCTGGCGCACTGATGCTCAACATGTCTGCTTATATAGCCTCTCCCAAAATAGCTGCTCCCTCATTGGTAGAAAAAAACAGTTCGCATTGAATCACTTTGGGCCAATTAGAGAGTAGCACTTCCTGTTCTGCGAAAGATGTTTCCTGTTGATAGCCAGGCGCCGAGGGACAAGACATAGCAAATCTGGCCATGTTTTGCTGACCTTTGTAAGGTCTGCAGAAACACAGTCGGTGATAGCGGCGTGCCGTGTCCAGGAACATATGGCTCTGTAAGCTGCGTGAGAGCCAATGTTTTGGTCCGAGTGTAAACACGCACGCTGATGAGGTGCCTTGACTGAATACTCATGTGTCTACACTGGCTTCCTGGTGGCTCGCTATGACACTAATGATACATCAAGGTCTTTTCTGTTTGAGCTAGTAATGCATTAGCAAAGAATTACAAGGACTAAACAGCATGTGGTTGTATACAGTGGAGAGTTTGAATTATTTGTTTTCAACAGCGTTGAGTCTTGATTCCCAAACTTGCCCATTATTCCAAAGAGTCTCCTGTCGAGGGTCGACGACACAAGGCTATAATCGTATGCTTTCACTGATGATGTTTATGTAGAGTTGGCTCCTTAACATTCTCAACGTATTACCAAGAAACTAATAAGTGTTTAGAAGATTCGGGTTGTTGACCACAAGAGTAATGGGATCTTCAAAACGGATCGATTTCGGAATACGTTTCTGACCGCGCCAGACACCTGGTGGTCCCCTTGGGTCAGATGCACTGTTTTGTTTAAAGTTCAAAATCGGAGAACTCTTTCAAAGTCATCCAGAGCCAAGCACAAGACGTCCAGGATTCAGGAAACTACGTTGTATCCCGAGTTCTCCGTTGTGAAAACAGTGCATTTCCTTGTTCTTTAAACAGACAAATGAATGACTAAAGCTAACAATGCAACTTTCACAGGGGAACTGCCACTTACAAAGTGTACTTCACACATACTTAAATGCATGTAGTGTAGCACTGTTCACTGGAGGTATTACGCAAGTTAGTGGATTTTTAGGCCCGTAACAAGCCTCTCAAACTGATTCTTAGTGTTAGTAAACATTACAATGGCAACTGAACCTAGCATTTTTTATTTTGAAGATATACATAGATAGATATAAATATCTAAATAGAAATATTGGCTAGCATGTCCAAGTTGTTGAATTTTTTGTGTTGTTTCAGTATGTGTTGACTGTTAAAATATTATTTTTGGTATTTTAGCATGGTCACAATACTACGTCATCATTTTATTAATAGTGATTACACGTGTTCATGCTATGACAACCGTGATTCTGACTGATTGCCCAAACAATAACAAAGTGTTGATTCATCTGAAAGTTCGCATTATAGTTTCACATAGTTTTCTTTGGTGAATTTTATGAGGATGGACTGCACTCATCAAAACTAAACAAAAACTGAAATGTAGCAATAGCAAAAACTGAAAAAGCTATAACCCTACATGTTTACCCCGGCTATGTTGGCAACAAAAACTTTTTATCAATGTTAGTAAGGATTCATTTATTTGTGGGGCTGTTGAACTCTTTGAACTCATGTCCTTTTCATGTTTACGCATGACATTTTTTTTTCATTCTGTTTCCAGAACATCACACTGACACATATATGTACATACTTTTACACAAAACTGTCACTTATATTCTAAGCATGCATGCAATGTGCTTGTAGCTTCAACATACATTCCTAATGTTATGCAGTGTTTGTTCACTGCCGAATTACAAACTCTGTTGAATTTCTTTATGCATGACCTATCCCAGACTGCACTGCAATTATGATCCATTTATCTATCTATCTGTCTGTCTGTCTATCTACTTGTCTATCTATCTATATTTTTGGTTGCACTTTCATTAACGTTCAAGTTGTATCGCTTTTTTTGTTTTAAAACGGTGTGATATTTTTTCTAGTACTGCATAAAGTAGTGTGACAATTGTTTCCCTGTTACTTTCTAATTAGTTTACCTGCAAATGAGGCAAACATTAATAAAACCGTTTGTTTTTTATTTTCACGCCGCAGGTTGACATGGGATTGTGGGATGACGTCCTTTCTTTGTGTGCCAAGAACTGTGTGGATATGAAGCCAAACTAGCTTCGGTCATTAAAGAAGGCAGAGAATGTTAGAACACAAAAATGTTACGGTAAGCACAATGGGCCTTCCCTTTTTTTTTTTAGCACGTTCACAGGAATCACACACAGAGGCCTTTTCTTTTTTCTCAAACAATGGCTGATTACTACCAGTGCCTTGGATTGACGTTCTCACATTGTGTGGATGTTTGAGTGTGTATTGAACTCTGGCGGTGAGGTAATATCCTCATCATAACAGCATGTTTGATGTTTGTTGCATTGAATCTGAATGAAAGAGACTGAACATTGACATCATGGCTATCTTTGGCTTGTGGTAACATGCTTCTAGACAGGTTTTGTGCAGTAATATCAAATACTTGGCAATAATGATGGCATCCCTGTGCAAATTAACCTTTGATGATGCTAGCAAGTGACTGTACACAAACTCGCAGCACTACTAAAAGTGACAGATGTTGAGTGCAGTATCACGCAGGGGTTTGAGAGGGAAGGATTGCTGTACTGTAAACATACCTGTACTGTTGACCCACACTACATAAAGGCACTTTGGACGAGTTCATGTACCATAAAAGGGCCCTTTGTGTCAAAAACAAAAGCTTCTATGCCTTTCTTGCACCTTAACCTACAGCTTTGCAGTTATTTAGTAAGATTAATGACTTTAGAAGTAAAGGGTTGTGTTTACTCTAGTTGTGTCCTACTAAATGGCAGAAGAGAGAGAGAGAGCGAGAGAGAGAAAGAAAGAAAATGCACACTACTATTCAAAAGTTTAGGGTTGGTAATATTTTTTAATGATTTTGAAAAGTCCAAATTACAACTACATGTTACAACTACATGTTAAGATATTTATAAAACAAGACAAACATAGTAAGAAAATATTTTTTTTTGCAGTGCACTAACCCTAACCCTAACCCAACTGTCTACTAATAAAATAATAATAATTAATGAGAGCTAGGTGACTTGTAGTTGCTGATAGTTAATTAAATTTGTAGTTGAAGCGGAAATAAGGCATGCACTTTTAAATAACTTAAAGACATACTGTGTTTTACATTACGACAGGCTTGGCGAGGCTCCAGGTATTCCAGGTAATCGTGGAGTACAGGATCAGAATGTATTTGTGCTTCGGCTTGTCTAGCTCTTAGCTAAAACCATCTTGCAGGACAAATATTTTCTGGATATTTATTGTTCAAATTAATAAGATTTTAGAGAATTTTGAGTCCGACAGATGCCAAGCCATCGGTTGGTCAACATCCTCAAATGTCTGTCCTTTATGCTTTAAAAGTGGCTTAAAGCAGTCTGAGATGGTTTATCTGGCTTTTGCCTCTAAAAGCATCTAACCATACCAAAAGTCATGATCAACTAAGACCAGAAACTAGTTTTAAGCTAATTTACATTTTAAGATATCTTGCGTCTTTCAACCTTAAATAACCTCTAGACATTTTGTACTATATATAAGGACATGTTTGGCGCGGTTCCAGGAATTCCAGGTAATCACAGAGTACAGGATCAGAATGTATTCATGCTTTGGCTCTTCTGTTGAGCTAAGATCATCTTCCAGGACAATTATTTTGTGGATGTTCGTTCTCAAAATCTTAATGTTTTTGGAGTATTGTTCGTCCAACAGATTGCCCTGCCCTAAACCCATGCCATCAGTTATTTCACTTTTGTCCATTATGCTTCAAAAAGTTTTAAATCAGACTAAGATTGTTTTCTGGTCTTAGCTTTTGCAAGACCTGAAATAATTTTTAAAGCATTTAAAGCTACATTTTGGAGCTTTATTCTCAAAAACATTGACATTTTTCAGCATTGTCAGTCTGTTTAACTTGTTCATCGCCTATGGCTGTTTTGCGTCTTTCAACCTAGAGACATTCTGTAATGAACATTACAACAGGTTTTGTGAATGCGGTTCCTGGCATTCCAGGTACTCCAGAGTACAGGATCAGAATGTATTCATGCTTTGACGGTTGTGTGTTGCTCTAAACTAAAACCATCTTGCAGGACAATTATTTTATGGATGTTTATTTTTTCAAATTGTGACTTTTTTTGGAGCATTTGTCAGTTAAAAAAAAAACTAAACTCTTGCCCCAAACTCATGGGATCATTGGTCTACTTTCTCCAGTGCTTATCCATTATATATATGTACATATATATGGCTTAAACCAGTGTAAGATGGATTTCTGGTCTTAGCTTTTGCCTAAAATCCCTTCTAAAACCATCAGACCAGACCAGGATGCAAGATCAACTGAGACCAGAAAACCATCTGAGGTTTATTTTAAGCTACTTTTTGGAACTTTATTCTAAAAAGCATTTACATTTTGTTGCAATGGCAGTGTTTAGAATGTGCACATTGTCTGTCTTGCATATTTTAATCTAAAGACATACTATACTATTTTAGGACAGATTTGTTGTGGTTTCAAACCAGACTGCAAAATCAGAAATCCATTTTACGTGGTTTTACTTCACTTTTTGCTATTGACTTTTAGCTTGTCCGTTTACTTGGTGTTCATCATCATGTGACTGTCTTCTGTTGTTCAACCTTAAATAACCTAAAGATATACTGTGCTGTACATTATGGCAGGTCCGATGATTGCGGTTCCAAGCGTTTCAGGTACAGACAGAGTACAGAGTCTGAATGTATCTGTACTTTGCCTTATCTGTGCGACTTTAAGCAAAGACCATCTTAGACATTTAAAGCTGATTTATCTCCAGCAGGATAATTATTTTGTGGACATTTCTTCTTAAAATATAAACAATATATTAAAAAATATTATCGAAGACATTTTTATAGCATTGTCAGTCCAACAGATGGTCTTTTCCCCAAACTCATCGCCATCGGTTGCTCCGCTTCCTTCAATGTTTGTCCATTATGCTGAAAACCAAAACAAACCAGATTTCTGAATCAACTAAAACCATCTCCGGTGGTATTGAGCTACTTCTTGGACCTTTATCCTCACAAATGTTGACATTTTGCAGCATTATTAGTGGGGTTTGCCTATGCACATTGTCTTATCTTTTGTCTTTAGGCCTTAAATAACAAACCAGACCAGATTGTAAGATCAACTAAGACCTGAAACCAACCATGCCATCAGTCACTCCACTTTCTTCAATGTTTATCCATTATTTTAAAACAAATTGGACTAAACCATCCTAAGATGTTTTTCGGGTCTTAGCTTTTAACCAAAACCTCTAAGATAAGCAAACCATACCAGACTGCAAGACCAAAAATTAGTTTTAGGAAGGTTTAGCACCTTTCTGATGTTTACTGATACTTTGCAGCATTGTCAACCTGTGCACATTGTCTATCTTGTGTCTTTAGACCTCAAATAACCTTAACGAGACATAATTGTACTGTACATTGAGACAGGTTTGGTGAATGCAGTTCCAGGTATTCTAGGTCATGACAGCGTACAGAATGTCTCTGTGCTTTGAACTGTTTGTTCTAATAACGTGTAATTGGCTGATCTGTGTTATGCACCTCGGGCGCTTATGTGTGAAGATGTTTTAATGAGAGTTCCTTGAAGAAGGAATGATGGAATGAACTCTAAACCGCAAACGCAGTTCACAATAGAGGCAAATTGTTGTTCCTTGATTAGTTCTACAACTACAGTACGGCTCCAGCATGTATTAAATAACACATCAGTCAATAAAACAATCAAAACTCAATCAATGCTGCCAAAACCATAAAAAAAATTTAATATCTAACTTGTTGCTTGGCAACTGCATGTTTGTTTGGGTTTTGATCTAAAGCACAACCAATGAGCTAAAAACTGGACTGCGATCTCAGAGCCTGGAAATGTATTTCACCATCCCTGCCGCATTCCTTCAGATCATTTGATGAGAACCACTCACTGGGAGAAAAAAAAATAGGCTTTTACTTGCAAGTGTTTGCTGAATGAGTCATTCACAGTGTGGGTACATATTTGTAAAAGGTCTCATAATGACAACAGTGCGAGTGACAGGCCGAACAGGAAGTACAGCAGGAACCTTTGCACATTGGGAGCTCTGGCACAAACAAAGCCGCAATGTTTTTTAAATGTTGACCTGATGCTAGAGGGAATAAACAGTTTTTGAAAAATGAAAATGAAAATAAAAAATACAAATTGTGAAGTAAAGCAACGTTATGTTGGAAAATATCAATATGTATAAGAAATGTTTAGGTTTTTGCATTTATATATATATATATATATATATATATATATATATATATATATATATATATATATATATATACACACGTATATATATATTCCAGTCTACATTCCAGTGCTTCACACACTGCTATATTAAACACATGAAGATATGTACCTTTTACATCATGATTTTTGGCTGTGTCTTTGATCAGTTTACATTAGATGCAATTAAAATGTTTTTATTCTAAGTGTATACCTGTATAAAATGGAATTAAAATATTTTTTTTCGGTTGTTGCATTGCTATGTTGTAAAGAGATATAATGTTAATTTTTTTTTTGCAGTTTTCTGTAAATCATGTATATAAATACATAAATGAAACTAATATTTCTATAATTAACTGAAGGTTAAAATTAGGATTTTAAGGGAAAAAAAATATTGCGGTACAGAGATACCATATCCCAGTGCCTACCTAAACTATAAAAATAAACAATTAATTAATTTATCAATTTATTTGTTTATTTAAAAAAAAATATTTTTGTTGCCACTAAACAAAAATGGTAAAAATGTTCCACCATTAAAACATAATACATACCATATAGGGATAACAGTGCTTTATATAAGTTTTCACTACCATTTTTTCCAGTGTAATTAGCAGTGAAAATGTTCTTGATGTATGCAAAAAGCAGGCAAAATAGATGCATTTCCACTTGTTCTCAGATTTTCAGCTCTCAGTGCAAGCAAGCATGCAAAATTATTTTCACTCATGCCTTAAAGTGAAAAACAACATTCCTTGCTATCAAACATCCTGGGATTCATTGTCACAAGTTGGGAATAACTTATGTACCTTGGAAATGGCATTTTGAGGTCTTTGTGTTTAACCGAGACTGTCTTCGGTTGCGTTCAAACAGGTCTAAGGAACTAGCGGATGTGTGAAGGTCAGCCTGGGGGTAGGAGTCTGGTGGGCCTCACGTGTTTACCTACTCATCAACAGCAAAAGCGAGCTTAACCGAGCATGCTAGTTTAATGGAGTATGCAAAGGATCCACTTTTGTCTGGCTACAGCCGTCATCAACTGTAAACGCAGTTTTTGCCCTAAATTACAGTGTTAGGCCTGTGCCAAGTCAACAGTTTTCAAGACGGTCACTACACAGAGCCTTTGAGGTATAGTTAAAGGCCATAAAGCGGAAGACGCAGCGAGGTTTATTGTGAGCCGAAATGTTTATTCCTTTCGCGCATTAACAATAACCGTAGGGTGGTTTTTGTACTGAATTTTTTCTTCTAGTGGAACCTACGTCTTTGTTTATCTGATTTCTCCCCCATCTCGCGACTGTTTTCGTAGGTGGTTATATTTATAAGCACCCGGGGAAAGCCTTCTAAAAAGCACTAATGGAATGAATGTGTTTACATTGTCATAATACATCAGCAAACGGGCGCGTTTCTCACATGTCAAGTGTGAGTTACCTGTTTCGACTCAAGCCGGGCACAGATAAAGTGATAGTAGATCAACTGAATAGATGACGTAGGAGGTCTTATCACCTTGACGCACATCAAGAACACATAGTCTGTGAATATTTATGGAAGAAACCTCTGCAGCTTGTCTTTTGAGTGTCTCCGGAGGAGTTAATCTTTGTTAACCTCCCCTCAGAGTGAGTTTCAACCATCTACTTATAAAAACCAACCTTGTCCCGGCAGTTTATTAGCACTTTTGGGCTCTTTGGAAAATCTGTGATGTACCTGTAAATTTGATAGCCCACAGGATGAAAAGAAATTATTGGAAATTAGCCTAACGTTAAAGTTAATTTTACAATAAAAGACTACTGTTAAGTGTTTTATGGGTTTATGCTGTAAAATATGGCTCTCGGTTCTTCCAGGAGTTTGGATTGCAAGAGCGTTGTATGGTTGTATTTGCTGAGCAAATAATTTAATGCTCTGTGAAACATTTTTAGATCCCTGAATGAGTGATTGAGCTGGAAGTGGATTACGGCCGCTGAAATATGACACGGTGATGCAGTTGCAATTGCGTCTGACATGGTTTGCATGTTTTATAAATCCAAAATCAACGACTATATTGCTTCAGATTCAAATCTATTCGATTGCAAGATCCTCGCGCCAACGCTTTCAGACGTTTCAGACCACCAGGACTTTACTAGATTCCCCCTTCAAACACACATGTCAAGTCTTCAAGTTCTGGTAAACCCCTTTGCTTTAATCATCCTACTACGCTTAACCGCACTTAAGGGTTTATCGTCCTGTAGAAAATCTCAAGTGTAGCTTTGGATGTTCCAGTTGGTGTTTTGATCTCAACTATTGCTTCATGAGAGGAAACGCAACTCACGAAGAACATTGATTTTCTTCTGCCTGCTTGTTCGGACAATCTCATCGAGTTTCATTAATAGCCCTTTTTTCACACTCCGTCCATCGCACGACCCAGGTAGTGTAAACGTAAAAATGTGTTTAAGGCCATGTGAGTAAACATGATTATTCAAATGTCAAAAAGAGATCCAATACCCTGTTAGAGAACGAGCTCCATTTGTTTAGCCTTCTTTGTTTGCTTTTTACGAATGATATCGCATTGAGCAAATACAGCTCAGGTAATTAGTTTCACGACCACTTGACGCAAAATGTGTCAAGAAAAGTTCACTGCAATGCATGACTTTTAGTATTTTGTTAATTATTCATGCAAGGCACCTGTTATGATGTTGGGATTTTTCAGCAAAAAAAATAAATACCTATGTTCTTTCTTCTGTGGAAAATAAAACAAGATATTTTGAAGAACGTTCTGGATGCTCCTTTCCATGCATTTACGATGAATGGAGACTAAAGGTCTTTGCACACTGAGTCCGAAATTTTCACTCATTGAAAAATAACTACGAATACGTTGTGTCAATCATGTTTACACACTGCCTTCGAAACTTTCGCCCATCATAAAACTTTTTTGGAACAGGCTCGATTTTCTGCGTTTTCTGCGCTTTCTGCGCTGTCCAATGACCTTAAGGCTTTAAAACTATGCGAAAACATCATAAATGTGCTATAGAAATGGTTCAAGTTTATTGTACTTATAAATACTGAGGCCAATAGCTTTGTATGAGGAACAGACTGAAATTGAAGTTGTTGTCACTTGAAAATATTGAAATTCTCTCTAAACTGAAAAATTAGTATTTTTGACTGGTTTTCCAGTGCAGATATCTAAACATTCGGTAACATAAATAATTTCACTTTAGAATAGGCCTACTGTTTCAGGTTCGAAATAAGTCCTGCAGAATTATTTGATAATTCTTTATTAATTTCTAATTGGTTTCCTGTATTTTCACTTAAATAAGATAAGTTATCGCAAGGCACCGAAGTGGTGGTGGGGTACCTTGGTGTGTTCATGAGATAAATAATGATTCATGAATGAATCGTTTATTTACGTTGAATCAATTGATCCATTTCTCAAATGATTCATTCTTGTATCAAACTAATTTGGTTTTCAGGTTCAGTTGACTGAATCAATTATGTGTAGTGGAAAATAGCGACTCACACATTAACAGTTTGAGCCTTAAGTCTTTTGAAACTTTTCAATGTGTGAGTTTTATTGATTAGATTCACAATTCTATATGATTGACTTCATAGTTGCAGCGGTGGTTAAGATTATCAGTGAATAATGACTAAAATTTGATCTGTTCTTCACACAAAGATATTGTATGACTGTGGAAGGTTTGGAATAAGTAATATGGACCACTTTTATGATGCTTTTGCATTCTTTTTGAAACTTTTTGAAAGTAATTTCTTTAAAATTTATTTTTCTTTAAAATGACTTATATTGTTATATTGTTATATGTATATTATATAGTGTTCCTTTAGCTCAACTGGTAGAGCGTTGCACTAGCAAGCAAGCTAGCGCAAGGTTGGGGGTTCGATTCCCCGGGAACACATGATAGCCTGAATGCACTGTAAGTCGCTTTGGATAAAAGCATCTGCTAAATGCATAAATTTAATTTTATTTAATTTAATATTGTGTTTCACAAAAGAAAGCAATTTATACAGGTTTGGTTTGACTGAGAAGGCTGAGTAAAACACAGAATTTTCATTTTAGTTTGAACTATCCTTTTAAAACGAACTAAACCCAAGTAAAAAGAAACGCAAAGTGTGATGTAGGTATTTGTCCACTTCTTTTTATCATCAGAGCTAATGTTTGTAATTCTGTTGTTTTCAGGCCTTCCTTTTCACATTCTTGAACCTCTAATTTGTTAAGGTTAAGTTCAAAAGATCACCTAGTGCATAAGTACGTCTGTTATGTCTAACTGGAAGGTGTTTTGAGCGCTGAGCAAACATTTCCATTCAATTGATCTGTTGCAGTGAATTCTCTGTCAGTTCGTCTTGTTGCTTTCAGACACGACTTTGGTGGGCTCTTGAGTCACACGCACACATGCAAACACACACACACACTGTCCTCTGTTTCTCTTTCAAGTCAGGTGTAGACGCATAATTATGCGCTTCGTTCAGGCCTTTAATACAGGCCCAATTTTCTGAGCTGAAATGGACGTTAAGAAGCTGTTAGTGTTTTTACCGTTTGCATCTTTAAGGGGGTTGAAAAGCGACAAAACAGACTGTGAAATGACAGTCATCTGACAGAAACAAAGACCAGATAGACAATATGCCATGATTGGACGATCTCTGACAGTGTTTGAACAGCTTACAATCTTTCATCAGATTCACAGTTCGGTAAAATTGATGTGCTAATAAGGCATTAACGGTCTCAAATAATCACAAAACGGTGAAAAAAATGCAAAAAAGTGCAGGTGCAAATCTGTCATTCGACGTGGCATTACATAACATGTCCTCCTTGAAGTTCTGTTCAGTGGTGTTTAAAACGGTTTGATTTTATGAGGATGATTCAGACAAGATCGACATCAGTTATGCATAGAGAATGTACCTTAACCCAAAGCATTTGTCGAATTGCTCTGAATCTGAAACTAACCTGCCTTACAATGTAGTTTCAAAATCCTCTGCTAATACTTTGCTGCCAATGAACCTCTGTATTTTGATGAAAATGAAAGAAAGAAAAAGAAAAGGAGCAATAAGCCTTATATATACAGTATGTAAAACAACAACAACAACATATTATTCATCACCTGCCTTGATTCTTTTCTCAGCAGTTCTTGAGAGTGCAAGACCTATGACTAATAAGTATTTGTAAGGGAGTTTTTCTACTCATGTAGCAGTAAAGGAGAACTGCAGGATTATGAATGTTGGAAGGTGTTGAGTTTCATGGGAATCGGGACAACCAAGATGCCTGACCCAGTACACAATATCAATGCAACAACTTAGTCATTTTGGCTTAATCATTTGGTTGAACCATTTTTCCACAATCATGCATAAACTCAACTTTTGACCAGATTGTTTCTTTGAATGCAGAAACCGCCAAACATCAAAATTTGTTTGGCTTCGACATTCCTATAAACGCATGCTACCAGCTTCAGGAACTAATCCTGCACTTAAAAGAAAAGTTTTGAGTAAAATAAGCTAATATATGACAGCCTGTTATTCTGCTAATAGCCATATAACTTGTTTTTTTCAGCAAGCTGAACACCGGCCCAGATGCAGAAATCCTGTAATAATCATATTGACTGAAAGTTGACCCTGAGGGGAAGTTTAGTTGCATGGGAACACAGTGATCCCACGTACAGCATGTCCCTGGTTTTGTCTCGAATGAACATCGAAGAAAGTACACAGGAGCTGTTAAGAATAAAGAACAATCTCACAAGGCATACTAAGATTAAATCAATTAGCAATTACAGTTGGGGAAATGGGCACTAAACACATGCAGAAGCATCCAAGACATCTCAGCAATAGCGTTGAGTTCAAACACCTGCCTTTGAGCACTTATGCAAGGGTGTACATGAGTAAAACAGCTTAATTATGACTATTACCATATGTAATCACACATAAAAGAGCACTAGGCTTGTGATATTAGTTGAGCAGGGCAGAAGGTGCTAGCGCTACAAGTCAGACTTCTTTTCATGTGGTCAGCAGTGGTTGTTTTAGCTCTTAAGTGCCTTGTTAACTGTGGGAACAAGCTATAAGAAATGAACCTGATGCTAGCTAGCACATGAGAACCTCCGGTAACACTTTAGAATAAGGTTCCATTAGTTAATGTTAGTTAACTACTTTCGTTAACATGAACTAAGCAAGAACAATCCTTCTACAGCATTTATAAGTCTTAGTTCATGTTAATTTCAACATTTACTAATGCATTATTTAAATCAAAAGTTGTGCTTGTTAACCTTAGTTAATGCACTGTGAATTACCATGAACTAACAATGAATAACTGTATTTTCATTAACTAACATTAACGAAGATGAATAAATACAGTAATAAATGTATTATTCATTGTTTGTTCATGTTAATTAATACATTAACTAACATTAACTAATGGAACCTTATTCTAAAGTGTTACCGAACCTCCTTTTCTCATGTTCCCATAATGGTGCCAACAATAGTTGCATATACATGAGCTGCTTTCTTTGGCATAGCATCCGCATCTCCTGATTGATCAATCAGCCAATGCTCCCACAAAGCAATTTGGTTACATTTAGAAAGATCAGCAACAGCACCTAGGGGTCGGTATCTACCTTGGAGTGTCTCCTGATGCCCACCTGCACTCACAAGACAATGTTTTGCTGATGGGGAAGAAAAATTCCCCAAGCTTCTCCATTTCTGCCCCTGTAGATCTTGGCCCGTCGGTGGCTGGGGTGAGTGCAGGATTTGAATGCTAATGCTAAGGCCTGGGGAGAACAGAGAGAGAGATGGGTTATTGTTGCATGTTCAGGTTAAGACAATAAACTGAAGAAAGACGAGAGAGCAGGCAGCGCATTCCTGCTGCTGTAAGCTCCGGCAGTTTCCCACAGGCTCCCACTGAAAACCTGTGGAGGGGAAAATATTTAGCTTGGAGGTTCACACGGCAGCGAGAGCAGGCCAAGCTAAACCACACGTATGATGACTACAGTTGGGAAGGTGGAGGCGGAGACGCAGACAGACGGTTGCTACGGTAAGTGAGAGGGTCTGGAGTCTGACCCGAAATTCTGGCCGCACCGTCAGCATGTCGACTGGAGTAACTTAATAATGTACGGTAAAACTCTAGTAAGCCGCTTCTGCACACAAAAATGCACAGAAAATTGACCAGAATTGAGTTGTTACAGGAAAATTGAGGTCAGGAGGATGAATCACAGGAGTTTTGGTATTCCCACACAATTTTGCTGCACACTTTGACAGCTGTTTTTCGAGGTTTTAACTACTACACACTCAGACCCATTAGGGGAACAACATATTTTCAGCAAAGGGGCAATGGAAGAACATCTTTCTACCTTAGTAAGCCCTAAAAGGATTATAGTAGTACCTTAAGGGTACATTTTACTACTCCACAGTTCCAATTTGCATCTTTTAGGGGTACTTCAGATTGTCACTGGGTCAGTACCCTTAAAAGGACAGCTTTGTATCTTATTTACCACATAAGGTACATGTGCCGTATGAGTACATATTCAAACATACATGTACTAATGTGCACCATTTAGAAGACCAAATTTGTGTCAATGGGGCAGTAAAGGAACATCTTTGTATCTCATTTCCTCCTAAAAGGAGCAGAGTAGTGCCAGTTGTGTACATATTACTACTATTGCACCTTTTAGGTGCCCAACAGATTGTCACTGGGGCAGTACCCTTAAAAGGACAGCTTTGTATCTTATTTATCCCTAAAAGGTTTATAATTAATATTTTATTACTCCAAGGTACCAATATGCATCTTTTAGGTGTACAACAACATGGCACATTACCCTTAAGGGCACATCTTTGTACCTTATTTACCTCATAATGTGCATAATGTATTTAGCTCATTAATTTGCATATTACTACCTATAATGGCTAATTTCCACTGTTCGGTACAGTTTGGTACGGTATAGTACGGTACGCAGTTATTTCCATTTTCACGGTCAGAAGTTGTGAACTGTACCAAAATAGCGAACCGTATACCGTACCACTTTTTTGGTACCCTTCCATGGGACTAGAATTGTCACTTTTATGTGATACAAGGGGATAAAGCTTCTCCTTCACTCGTTCCCCTTATGGCTTATGTTATAGGCTTATTTAAACAAAAAAATATAACCGTGTATTTTATAATTTTATATTTTCACAGACAGTAGCTGTTTCTTAATATGCGTTCTTGTCTGTTGTGGACTTTTGCCTCATTGCCCAAGAACCCACGTAATTTTCTAAATATTAATGTGATTGTGTCATGAAATTTAGTTTCAGGTGAGAATGTAATTGTTTTAAATTCAAATCTGAGGTTTATTTATAAAAATAGCACCTTTTTGAAAATTAGCTATAGCCTTAGCTCGGCTAGTCCTTCTGACATTTGCTGCTGCCTCTGATGTCTCTGTAGTGATAAAACATGAGATTCAATTCGTTTTGGGTTGACTATATTTAACAGGCATTTATGGTCTCATGAATCTATATACTGACATGTAACAAAAAAAAGGCAGAGTTGTGCTTATTGTCTTTGTTCAGCCTCGATCGCTACTTTCTGAGAGTGCACTAGGGCCGAAAATAGCTTTCTGAATCAACTAGAGTCAATTTTTATGGAGTCAACAGGTCCAGCCCAGGTAAACTGCATTTCAAGAACACCAGCAACTGGCTTGTCTTCTAGATGTAGTAACCTTTTATAATCAGTCTCCTTGAGAATTGGACAAATGGTTCGCAAAAGAGCTGGAAAACATTGCAAAAGCTGAGCTCTCTGTTGTGGGGTCGCCGGAGTCTACGATCCATGACTCCCCCTTAACCTCGGCGAATAAATCAGGTTTATGTGGATCCGGGGACCTTCAAAGAGTCCTAATGGAGATTAGCAAGCAAGAGTTTGACCTGGTTAATTACCCCTGGAACCACTGCAGGTATAAATGCAACCCCCCGTTACTTTTTGTCCACCCCCGATGCATTGATAACATCTCCCTCCGCCGGGGACCCTCAGACTATGTCAGAGCTACAACATTGTGCTGCTTTCCTGAAAGAGGCGTTCAGACAGGCTGGAGACAGCACTCACTAAAAAATGCCTCTGTAGAGCTGAAGCCTTCTTTTATTAAGCTAATTAGACCTTGCAGAATAAGGAGGCTGGTGGAAAGTGCACCCAGCTGCTAATAAAATCAGCGCCCTGACATCTTTAAACACTAAATCATTGCTGTGCTATGTGTTTATCCCTTGTCTTTAATTAATACACCATAGGAAACGATGCAGAAAGGATTTCACATTTGAAAATAAGCCAATTGCATACTGCTTTTGCATTATTTGAGCATCCCAAACAGCATAAAAGAGCCACAGTAACCCCCCCCCCTCCCAATATTTTCTAATTTTCCCAGTTCCATTCATTAGATTCACTCTTCCAAGAAAAGGAATTGCTGGGAATGCATGGTCTGTATTCTTTATCATCCTTCTTATTTTCCCCTCTCTGAGTTGAGGAAAAACATTTGGGAATGTTTGAGAGTGTAACCGAGGACTCTTCTCAAATCTGTCAGCATCTAATTTCAGCCATGAGACCCCAATTATACTATGTGGCAAAACATTTAAAACATGTGGCAAAAGCACCTGCTGATTATTAATATGTCCAGTTGTATATCAGAGGATGTGTGCATGAGGAACTCATTCCCTGTGGACGTCAGGAGCAGACAGGTGCTTCACAGCTGCTACAGTGGAATTCCAGTGGCTCTGACAAAAGAACTTATTTCGATCACAGACAACAGGAATCACTGCTTTTAGTTCTGACCTACTCAGCTTAAAATGTACACCCCATTACTCCCATGTAACTCTACAGGAATCCCATTGTTTTCTGCTATAAGAGATTTGAATAGACCTTTCTTCAAGACCAAGCTCTTGGCTGTTTTCCAAACCCATTGTTGTGTGTTTTATATTTAAAAGTTTCTTCATGTCATCTTGGATTACGATTTGGAGCAGAAGTTATGTTGAGGAAAAAACCTTCTCAGTCAAAATTTCAGTTCCATTAATTTGAATAAACCTCCAGTGATGGGACCTGAAACGTCATCCAGAGCTCAGGTGTGACGACGAGTGTGTGGCCCGAAACCATTACGACAACTTTCCTGCTGTTGACGCTTGTTTGCTGGCAGTCAGCGCTGAAGTGTTTTGGCAGTCTGATGGTCTCAGGTTGCACTTATTTTCTGTGTGAGGTCTACAGATGGTTTTGAAACGATGCCTGAATCCTCCCCTGTTGAAAAACAGCGATGTTATTGCGGCGCAGCACAATTCATCCCATTCCTTACGTCTGGAGATGTTGATCTCTTGGGGATTGTCCAGCTTTACAACCCTCATTGCAAAAGATTTATTAAGGAAGATTGAGTCAACCTCAAAGCGATGGAGTTGAATCTTCCTATATTGTTTATGGAAAACAATTGTCTTCATTTATTTGAGTCGTCCAAGTGATGGACACAGGATTGTATTATTGTTTGATGACAAGATGTTTCGCAAGTAAAGTAATGCAATGAATTTATTTGAGTAATTTGCTATTTGTTTTCAGTAAAGTCATTTGTTTTACTGAGTGCAGCTATTCTTATTAGTCTAAGTGCCCTTGGACTTTGAACTCATGTATTATATAATCGGTTTCGTAGGGGTCTCAAACACCATTGGGGGACGGTTGAACAGTTACAACAAATACATGTTTTACTACCATTGATGTTTGCTGTATGCATTTATTGGTGCAGTTATATAGCTGTTCATGCATGTACAGATCTTTTTGAAGTTTTAGACTCATATCTTTCTCATAATCCACAGAGATCGTATGCATGTCCAATGATGCCTGAGACTGAAAGCTGGTAATTTCCTCAGTAATTTACTCAGAAAGGTAGTATTAAGAGAGCAATATATAATATATACAGTGTTTTATCAAATTATTTATGTATATAAAAATAAAAAATGAATTTATTATATTTAATGATATATTTATATTTTTTATAATTAGCAAATTAATAATAATTGACATATATATATATATATATATATATATATATATATATATATATATATATATATATATACACATATATTTTATGTAAATAAATATACATTTACTGATTTGTAATTATTTTGCTAATTATTTTCTAATTATTTATTTTACTTTATCTAAAACAATTATTTTGAATAAAATAATTATATTGGTTGCACTTTATTTTACAGTACGTGTACTAACATAGTGTACTTAAAGTGTATTTATCTAAGAAAGTTCTGGTACAAGGTAACTACATGGGGTAGGGTTAGGTTTAGGGGTAGGTTCAGGGTTAGTACCTAGTTATTACATAGTTATTGTAATTAATATAATAAGTACATAGTATGTAAATGGGGAACAGGACTGTAAAATAAAGTGCTACCATTATATTTATTATAATGTATAAATTTATAGTAATTACATATATTTAATTAAAATGTACATTTATGTATTTAATTCGTAATTATTTGGTCTGTTGTTCAATTATTTAAAAAATATTATTTAATCACATTTTCTTATTAAATCGTATTAAATATTAATTATGGATAAGGATAAACAGTTGAGTGCTAGGTGACACTCTTTAAACTGATTTCTATTGTTTGTATTTCACAGCATTTACACAATATTTTTATCCACCTCAACAAATTCCTTATTTGGATGAAACATTTCAACGTCAACTTCAGTTCCTTACAGTTTCCATTTACCTTCCCACAGCTGTAGCATGGTGTGTCTAGTCCTGAGTCATCTCTTAACGCGACTGATTTCCTGGCTACTATGGCCTACAGGAACTCCGGTCTCTGCTCAATCCATAGTAAGTAGCTGCCATTTCCTCCTTTCTACTGCCTGGCCACGGGGTCCTGGAGAGGGAATGGCCCGTCACCACAGGATATGTGTAATCAGCTGATAGGGGAACCATCAGAAGATCTGGGCACGGATGGCAGATGGCACCCTCTAACCCAAACAAATGTCAGCGGAAATGAACACTGATGACTGTCGTTCAGCTGGATCATGCAATGGAGAGGTGAAAGTTTTACAGCCACTCATCTAGTAGTTCAAGGTGAGCCACTGAGTGATTTTTCCTACTTCCATAAGGAATATTCTAGGTTAAACTCAGTCGACAGACAGCACTTGTGCCATTATTGCATCACATTACAGCTAAAAAAGATTGGCCCCATACACTTTTATTTTAAGTAAGATTAAAAAAATGATTAGAATACATTTTATAAGAAAATATTATTTCAGTCTTTCTACTTCACATTTCACATTAAATTCAGTGTGTTACTTGCCGCTTCATTGTAATTATATTGTATTTTACTAGCAACTTCTGAGTGAAAATTGTTTTAATGTAAATCCTACACTGATTTTCTTTTAGTCAGCATGCTATTAATTACCTTCAGGAAACGTATAGCACACGTTTCCCCTTCAGCTCTTTTCTTATAATCTCAGTGCTTCGGTCAGATGGGAAAACAGGCTTGTTTCATGGTTGCCAGGGAGAGAGGGGCCCAAACAGTGGAGATGTGATTCGATACACATTTATTTTCTCCAGCTCGCATCTCTCTCCTCAACAGGGGCGCGCTTTCAAGCGCACGTCTTGAGAAGGACAGGCGTGTCCGTGACTCTCTTCCAGGGTATTTTCCAGCCGCCATGTTCACTTGGCCCGATGACAGCAGAGTCGACGGCAAATGAATTTAGAGCTTGTTACAGGCCAGCAATAATCACTGGTATGTTCGGATTTCTGTCTCTCGAACCGCAGAGAAAACACTCCGGCTGATCAAGAAAGAAAACAGGGAGAGGATTCCCGCCTGACGGACGTCAGCGATGGCGTAAACTTGGCGTGGATCTTTGTGCGTGTGGAGTGTCGTCAATATGACTGAGGCTCATCTGGAGAAGCTCCAGGCCTGATGCAGAGCTCTGAGCTGGGGGCACTTGCCAGGCGCAAGAGTTGGTGAAGAACGCGGGCATGTGTTTGGATGGTGACCACACCAGAGTCCACCTGCAGGTTGCCCTATTGGTCTTTAGGCCACATTGTGACTGCAGGCCACCCCCCGCCAGCGAGGAACCGCTTATCTAGTCCAATGGGGGTCACCACAGGCAGCTGAATGCCGTAATGAAGCCCATATGTGGACACCACAAGCATCTTGATCAAATTGGCAGCTATCCCCATATTCTTTCTCTCTTGCTTTCTCTTTCCCCCCTTTCTGTAAGCCTGCTGAGAGCAATTATCTTTCCCCCACCTCTCCAATGCAGTAAGAGTTCTCTCTAAAGAGACACCACTTCCTGTCTCATCTCACTGAGGTCCTCAAGTACCTTCATGGCACAAATAAATAAGTGTCAATGATTCATAAATTCCCATTTACAGCAAGGACGATATAGCGATAGCAATAAAGATATAGTATTAAAGTAGTACTGTTCTAAATTTAAAGAATAGTTGAGTATTTGGAATCACTTTCAGAATTACTTTGTTCTTTCATCTGATGAAAAATGAAAACATTGGCAGCCAATCAGATCCTGCTTTAAAGAGCTCGAGCATTTAAAGCAGCCGATGATATGCTAACTACATTGCATGCTTATAATAAACAGAATGATTTAGTGCATTGGTATGGATGCTAATATGGTTCTTGTTAGAGTTATCTTTAGAGTTATTTTTCTTGGCCTTAAAAAGATTACAAGCCTGATCTCACAGCAATTCGTACATATTTTACGAGTTGGCTAATTTGTATGAATTTGTACGACCTCATTCGTACAAATTCATATGATTTGTGCTAAATCTTATGTATCTTACGAGTTGCACAATTTGTATGAATTTGTACGATTGACCTAGACCTAACCCCACCCCTAAACCTACCCGTCACTGGGGTCCAGACAAATCGTATAAAATTGTACGAATGAGGTCGTACGAATTAGCCACCTCATAAAATACGTACGAATTGGTCATGAGATAGCGTTGGCAATACATGATACAGAAAGGTATTGTGCAAAGGTTTTAGAAATGTGATTTTATATATATACTTATTATAAATTACGTTTTCGTTTGAAAATGAATATTTTTCACTCCGTTTTGGACTTCTGTCCACACTGAGATGGCGTTTTAAGGTAGCTTTTTGGAAAACACTCTCCAAAGCAGATACATTTGAAAATGCCGTCTTCGCGTCGTAGTGTGGACTGTAAAAAACGGAGGCTTTTGAAAACGATGACGCAAGTTTAGTCATGTGACGCATATTATGCCAATAGATATCCATGTTTATATTGGTATTGTGCACACTATGCACTTTCACACTATTGCTATAGAGGTGTTACTTTGTACACTCTTCATATCACAGTCCTGCAAAGATTTACTCGTGATCGCTATTTGCGGCAAAACATGAGGGCAGTTGCGTTATAGATCAGACATACAATCGTGAGTGTGTGCGACCTGGACGCGTGTGTGAATGGTGAGTTATTTTGGTAAATAAAATAAATCAAATTTCCTGTCAGAAAAACTGCATGAAACCGTCTCATGTCTGTTCCGTGTGTATCATATGCAGTTAACTTTTTTGATTTAACGTTTTCTGATGTTTCTGTGTGGATGAGGCACTTTTGGAAAACACTTGAAAATGCTAGTGTGGACGGAGTGCGTTTTAAAAACGAAAAAGCCGTTTACAAATGTATCCAGATTAATGTACACATAGCCATAGTTTCCTTTCATGTGAGTGTACACCTCTTAGGCATTATTTAAGTTTTTAATAAATTTTTGAAGGTAAAAAGTATTTTTTGATGAATCAGGAATTATTAATTATGAAGTTTCTGGGGAGTCAAACCAGAACTAAACTTTATCATATAAATGTCAAATTATCTGCAATTTAAGAAACGTATTGACCGTTATGGTATATTATGGCATTGGGCAGTTGTACCTTACTGATTTTTTTGACTTTATGTCCTACAAAAAATATCAAAATTATTTTTAATTTAGAAATATTTCATATTTTACATTTATAAAAATCATTTATACACACACCATTTTGAATTTAATCAATAAATCTCAAAAGACAAAAGAAAAAGAAAAAATTGTTCCATGGCAATCCAAATCGTGCAACTGGAACTATTCGTCTTTATTTCTTTCCAAACTGAGCAGACTTCCGTGGCCTTCGATAGCTTCAAATCCCAATCCAAACTCAACTCATTCACCTCAAATTTAAAATCATGATGAATCAACTCTGTAAATAGAATATGTGCGCATGTATTAAAGTGTCCAAAAGTCCACAGAGAATATCATTGTGAATGTATCTCCAACTCATACGACCAACCTTGCAGAGTAAGTCAGCAGAGCTCATTCATTTTGTGACTGATGTTAACTACCCTCATCTCTTACCAGGCTCTCTTCCAGGAATACAATCATAAGTAAGTCCTGCTGGAGGAATCACTTCTTTTCTTTCTCTGGAATGTATCGTTCCTGAATATGGGTCCTGGGGGAGTAATGGAAAAATATGGGCATATTTCTATAAACAATTGCAGCAGATGCCGAGCGCTGGGCCAGCTTTATTCCAGCCCCTTGTTTCATGGATGACGTGAGACATTAATAAAAGACAGAAACACATGACGAGCCACCATTCAAAATTGTTTTCAGGTGGTCTGTTGGGGCACTTAACCTTTAAATGTTATTGTACTGTTCTATCCGTTGCTCAGCAATTGCTATCGCTATACAAGACGGCGAAATCCCCTCACTATATCCGCGGTAATAAAACTTCCTGTGACTAAAGTGACGTGATGTGCATGATATTGTTTTAGAGGCCATCGTAAAGGTCCCGTCATTTTTACTGCAAGAGAGTATCATTTCAACCGGACTCCTAAAGGTAATTCAAAACCTTCTTTTCTATCTCTAACAAGAGATTTGCATCTTCAGAGAATGTTGCGTGCCAAAGTTTTGGATCTGTTTTTAATGCTATTTAATAAAATCCCTGTTGGCTGCCTGTTTGCTTTAGTTGGATTACATTAAATGAGCTTCAGGCTGTTATCAGGTAATAACGAGCTTTAACATCTAACAAGCACCTCATGGAGAGCCTAGGATCACTGTTCATGCTGTTCTTGCGGGCCAGTTTTTAATGATTTCATATCAGAACTGCTATTATTAAATTTCGAAGACATCACAATGCCATGATCTGCTAAAAAGGTCATTCTTAAATGATCGGTTTGAGGGACACCACCAATTTGTTATGTATTTTTTTTTTTATTACTAAAAATTCACTCACTCCTCAGGTCATCCAAGATGTAGATGAGTTGTTTTCTTCATCAGAACAGATTTGGAGATATGTAGCATCACATCACTTGCTCACCAATGGATCCTCTGCAGTGAATGGGTGCCATTAGAATGAGAGTCCAAACAACATCAGAATAATCCACAAGTATTTCACACAACTTCAGTCTATCAATTAATGTCATGTAAAGGAAATTGCTGCATTTTGGAATAATAAAATCCATCAAGAGGTTTTAACTTGAAACCATGCTTCAGGCCAAAATATTTGTCCACAATGCATATTAAGTTCATCCCCTGTTGTCCTCTCACATCCAAATGTTGCTTTGGACTGTTGGAATGATACTTGATTTGTGCATATGTCTCTCCTGATTCAGATGAGAACGTTTTGACTGGAGAAGGAATATTATGGATAGAGTACCTGTATTTTAGCCTTAAGCAATGGTATATTGTATATTGTTTATGTTGATTTTCAATTGAATCTCAGATCTGTGTTTCAGAAGCCACAAGATTCTTATAAGGTGTGGCAATGATTCAGCTCAGCATTCATAGATTGAAACGATTAAAAATAAATGTATTTAACTATATGTTCTCTGCTGTTCCAAAACCATGTGAGCTGTTCCAAGTTTATGTAATTTCCATGGCAACATCACAAAATATTTCAAACAAGGTAAGACCGGATGGACACATGCACTCTATTTTAAAGTTTACCACAAAGTAAACAGTGAGTAATCTTCATTGTAGAGACTGGCAGGTGTGGCACCTTTGTTGCTAATGTGTCTCAATGCAGGTACGCATGCAGTGAGAAAGTTTAGCGTGACAGATGCCTGTTTTCTTAAGCAGTCCAATATGCTAGCGGCTATATGATCTTCAGCATGTTATCATGTTGAATACATATCCTCTTCGTGCATTTTAGCAAACAGATGTGAGACAGGTCCTGCTTGGAGAAGTTCACTGCATTTACAGCTCAGAGAGAACGGTGCCAAAATTTGCATTCAGCATGAGGTTCTCGTGAGTCTTTGCGTGCAAGTGCTTGCATAGCTGTAGTTTATTCTGTTTTAGTCCTTTTTTCAAAGTCCGTCAAGAAAGTAACTCAAATGTACTTTGTTCTGACACACTGATTTGATTTTCATTGCCTGCAAGTATTTGAGAATGCGAGCCATGCTGAAACTAGAATTCGACTGAGTTGTTTTAGAAAGTAGATGGAAACAATGTCAGATATAAGTTAACGTATAATTTTAAATCTAAAACATACACACAACCTGAGTGGCTTATTGCTTTAATAAAATCGCAACAACAGCCAGGAAATGTATTCACAATTTCTAAAAACACCCACCTTAGTTTTCTGGCAGTAAATATATTTTATGAGCTTTTTTATTTTGCTTCTTTGAAGTTACATTAATTGTTAGCATCAGCAGTCAATGGGACATGTCAACAAACTCTGTAAGAAGAAATTCTAATATGGATAATGGCTACTTTTCAGCAAATCAGTTACAACTACTTATGTTACATCACTAATTAATATTCGTGAGCAAGCCTGATAATGTTTTGGATGGATGGATGGATGGATGGATGGATAGATAGATAGATAGATAGATGGAAGCAAGGAAGGAAGGAAAATGGATGGATGGATGGATGGAAGGAAGGAAGGATGATGGATGGATGGAAGGAAGGAAGGAAGGAAGGAAGATGGATGGATGGATGGATGGATGGATGGATGGAAGGATGGATGGAAGGAAGGAAGATGGATGGATGGATGGATGGATGGAAGGAAGGTGGATGGATGGATGGATGGATGGACGGATGGGAGGAAGGAAGGAAGGAAGGAAGGTGAATGGAAGGAAGGAAGGAAGGAAGGAAGATGGATGGATGGATGGAAGGAAGGAAGGAAGGAAGGTGGATGGAAGGAAGGAAGGAAGATGAATGAATGGATGGATGGAAGAAAGATAGATAGATGGATGGATGGATGGATGGATGGATGGAAGGAAGGAAGGTGGATGGATGGATGGATGGATGGAAGGAAGATGGATGGATGGATGGATGGATGGATGGATGGGAGGAAGGAAGGAAGGAAGATGGATGGATGGATGGACGGATGGATGGAAGGAAGGAAGATGGATGGATGGATGGACGGATGGGAGGAAGGAAGGAAGGAAGGAAGGAAGGTGAATGGAAGGAAGGAAGGAAGGAAGGAAGATGGATGGATGGATGGATGGATGGAAGGAAGGAAGGAAGGAAGGTGGATGGAAGGAAGGAAGGAAGATGAATGAATGGATGGATGGATGGAAGAAAGATAGATGGATGGATGGATGGATGGAAGGAAGGAAGGTGGATGGATGGATGGATAGATAGATGGATGGATGGATGGATGGATGGAAGGAAGGAAGGAAGGTGGATGGATGGATGGATGGATGGATGGATGGGAGGAAGGAAGGAAGGAAGATGGATGGATGGATGGACGGATGGATGGAAGGAAGGAAGATGGATGGATGGATGGAAGGATGGAAGGAAGGAAGGAAGATGGATGGATGGAAGGAAGGAAGGATGGAAGGAAGGAAGGTGCATGGATGGATGGAAGGAAGGAAGGAAGGAAGGACGGAAGATGGATGGATGGATGGATGGATGGATGGAAGGACGGAAGGAAGGAAGGAAGGAGGGTGGATGGATGGAAGGAAAGAAAGAAAGAAGGAAGGAAGGAAGGAAGGAAGGAAGGAAGGAAGATGGATGGATGGATGGAAGGAAGGAAGGAAGGAAGGAAGGAAGGAAGGAAGGAAGGAAGGAAGGAAGGAAGGAAGGAAGGAAGGAAGGAAGGAAGGAAGGAAGATGGATGGATGGAAGGAAGGAAGGAAGGAAGGAAGATGGAAGGAAGGAAGAAAGAAAGAAAGAAAGGAAGGAAGGTGGATGGATGGATGGATGGAAGGAAGGAAGGAAGGAAGGTGGATGGATGGATGGATGGGAGGTAGATAGATAGATAGATAGATAGATAGATAGATAGATAGATAGATAGATAGATAGATAGATAGATAGATAGATAGATAGATAGATAGATAGATAGATAGATAGATAGATAGATGGAAGGAAGGAAGGAAGGAAGGAAGGTGGATGGATGGATGGGAGGTAGATAGATAGATAGATAGATAGATAGATAGATAGATAGATAGATAGATAGATAGATAGATAGATAGATAGATAGACTAACAGTAGATAGATGGTAGATAAATGGGTAGACAGAGGGGTGGATATAACGATTTGAAATGCAAGGTGTGAAATTGCATCATCTGTTAGCTGTCATCTGTCAGGGTGTGAAGATGTGATGTTGACAGATGTTACTGTTATTTACACGCTCAAGTTGTGTTTCTCAGATCACGTTATTACCGCTCAATTAAACTGCTGTCAAGAGCTGACTGTTCAAAGTCGTACAAATGAACACAAATCTTTCTGTATCGCGCCAAACCACCACAGAGATGAAAGCCCAATGTTTCTTTCTGAGTTCATCCATCCAAGCACTTGCTGACAGGTGAGCGTGTGTCCTCCAGCGATCTGTCACCCTCATATCACCAATTTTCTCACGGTGACTGAGCGGATCGCTATTGTTAAAGCTTTTATTCTGCTGATTCACAGACAGATGGACTCAAAGCTGCTAACACAACAAACCTGTTCTCTATTGACCCCTACATAAATCTCTGCTACTACCAGCAACAGGGGGCCGCCTAGATGTATTCAGGTGCGTCTGGGCCTTACTGAGGATAATACATGTGGGACGAATGATTAGGACTCCCACAATCCCCCGTGGAGCGCCTGTCTCAGGTGTGTGTTTGGGGATAAACAAACACACTCTTTGTTTCCCAGCAAATGTTTATCAGCCTAAATCAAAGTCTGGACTTACATAACAATGCCACTATTCTGAAACAATTATGCAATTATTATTGTTATTTTATTTATAAATTAAAGTTTGTTGTTGAAAAGTCTGAATTACATTATTTTCTCTTTTTTTTATTTATTTACTTATCTACTATTTTTTTTTACTCATCTTATTTATTCATTTGAGTTATTTTAAGTTGTAAATTTAAAAGGCTACATTTTTTTTATAAGCATTTCATTTGATTAACTTTTTCATTCAACTTTTTCTTTTTTTCTTTTTTTTTTTTTTTGGAGTGTAATCTAGTAGCCTCTTTTTGTTTATGAATTTTTTAAAGTCACTATAAAAAAATTTAATTGGGCTAACATTTATTTTTTTTATGATGTTTTTTTTTTTTTAAAATATGCCTGTCTCTAAAACAACCACTGAATTTATTTGATTTACTCATTTGATTTACTTTATTTTATTTATTAATTCTAATGTTTTAAAAAATATATATTAACATTTATTTTTATGTAATTTAATCTATTTATTTTAGTGTAAGCAAGAAGCCTTTTTTCTCTAAAGCAATTACTGAATCTCTGCAATGACTGAAAATAACCCAGAACTCCTTTGATTAAAACGTTTGGACCACCATCGTATCAGATTTATCTCCAGAGTCATCTGCTGAGCTATAAATCGCACTGAAGCGCTTCACATGTTCCCAATGTATTAAGCAGTTACTGCTAACCTTTGCAAAATGGATCGTTTCAATGTTTCAGTTTGATTTATTCCCTTGTGATGCAATGTTTTGCAGTTGTGAAAGGTTAAAAACTTAGCAAATCATGTACAAGGCAACTAACTGCACATTGGAGACTGGCTCATCCTAAAAAAATACTTGTGATAAAGATGGTTGGCAAGGCAAGGTGAGTTATGACAGCATTTATCCTCTGCAAATGTTGCACAATTCTTGTGTAAAATTATTTTAGAAAGAACAGCCTGCTGTTTCTTGGCCCCAAGTACTTTTCGATCTCCAAATAAGATCGAAAGACTTCACCTAACATTTGTTAAAACCGGCTCATGAAGAATTCCTTGCAGTTAAACAGCCAGCCTTTTCATCTCCACACATGACCTGCTTTAAACTTGCCTTTTTCAAGAATGATTTGTCAAAGGCCCAAAGCTGGCCAAGCTTTTCATTTCTATCCTCAGGACGGCCCACTTCTTTCCTGAAGTCAGCCAGCCTTTTCATTTTAGCCTTGATGCACTGACCACAACGCTCAAGTGAGATTTTCCTTCAAATTGCAGACTTGATAGAAATAGATCTATCAAATAGATAGAAAGAAAGATAGATAGATAGATAGATTGATAGATAAAGTATAGATTGATAGATAGATAGATAGATGCATAGATAGATAAAGTGTAGATAGATGCATAGATAGATAGATAGATAGATAGATAGATAGATAGATAGATAGATAGATAGATAGATAGATAGATAAAGTATAGATAGATAGACAGATAGATAGATAGATTGATAGATAAAGTGTAGATAGATAGATAGATAGATAGATAGATAGATAGATAGATAGATAGATAGATAGATAGACAGATAGATAGATAGATAGATAAAGTATAGATAGATAGACAGATAGATAGATAGATTGATAGATAGATAGATAGATAGATAGATAGATAAAGTGTAGATAGATAGATAGATAGATAGATAGATAGATAGATAGATAGATAGATAGATAGATAAAGTGTAGATAGATAGACAGATAGATAGATAGATAGATAGATAGATAGATAGATAAAGTATAGATAGATAGACAGATAGATAGATTGATAGATAGATAGATAGATAGATAGATAGATAGATAGATAGATAAAGTGTAGATAGATAGATAGATAGATAGATAGATAGATAGATAGATAGATAAAGTATAGATAGATAGACAGATAGATAGATAGATAGATAGATAGATAGATAGATAGATAGATAGATAGATAGATAGATAGATAGATAGATAAAGTATAGATAGATAGACAGATAGATAGATAGATAGATAGATAGATAGATAGATAGATAGATAGATAGATAGATAGATAGATTGATAGATAGATAGATGCATAGATAAAGTGTAGATAGATAGATAGATAAATAGATAGATAAAGTGTAGATAGACAGACAGACAGACAGATAGATAGATAGATAGATAGATAGATAGATAGATAGATAGATAAAGTGTAGATAGATGCATAGATAGATAGATAGATAGATTGATAGATAGATCGATATATAAAGTGTAGATCGATAGATAGATAGATAGATAAAGTATAGATAGATAGATAAAGTATAGATAGATAGATAGATAGATAGATAGATAGATAGATAAAGTGTAGATAGATGCATAGATAGATAGATTGATAGATAGATAGACAGATAGATAGATAGATAAAGTGTAGAAAGATAGATAGATAGATTGATAAATTGATAGATAGATGGATATATAAAGTGTAGATAGATAGATAAAGTATAGATTGATAGATAGATAGATAGATGCATAGATAGATAAAGTGTAGATAGATGCATAGATAGATAGATAGATAGATAGATAGATAGATAGATAGATAGATAGATAGATAGATGGATAAAGTGTAGATAGATAGATAGATTGATAGATAGATAAAGGATAGATAGATAGATAGATAGATAGATAGATAGATAGATAGATAGATAGATAGATAGATAGATAGATAGATAAAGTGTAGATAGATTCATAGATAGATAGATAGATAGATAGATAGATAGATAGATAGATAAAGGATAGATAGATAGATAGATAGATAGATAGATAGATAGATAGATAAAGTGTAGATAGATTCATAGATAGATAGATAAAGTGTAGATAGATAGATAGATAGATAGATAGATAGATAAAGGATAGATAGATAGATAGATAGATAGATAGATAAAGGATAGATAGATAGATAGATAGATAGATAGATAGATAGATAGATAGATAGATAGATAGATAGATAAAGTGTAGATAGATTCATAGATAGATAGATAGATAAAGTGTAGATAGATAGATAGATAGATAGATAGATAGATAGATAAAGTGTAGATAGATTCATAGATAGATAGATAGATAGATAGATAGATAGATAGATAAAGTGTAGATAGATTCATAGATAGATAGATAGATAAAGTGTAGATAGATAGATAGATAGATAGATAGATAGATAAAGTGTAGATAGATTCATAGATAGATAGATAGATAGATAGATAAAGTGTAGATAGATAGATAGATAGATAAAGTGTAGATAGATAGATAGATAGATAGATAGATAAAGTGTAGATAGATAGATAAAGTGTAGATAGATAAAGTATAGATAGATAGATAGATAGATAAAGTGTAGATAGATAGATAGATAGATAAAGTGTAGATAGATAGATAGATAGATAGATAGATAGATAGATAGATAAAGTGTAGATAGATTCATAGATAGATAGATAAAGTGTAGATAGATAGATAGATAGATAGATAGATAGATAGATAAAGGATAGATAGATAGATAGATAGATAGATAGATAGATAGATAGATAGATAAAGGATAGATAGATAGATAGATAGATAGATAGATAGATAGATAGATAAAGTGTAGATAGATTCATAGATAGATAGATAGATAAAGTGTAGATAGATAGATAGATAGATAGATAGATAGATAGATAAAGTGTAGATAGATTCATAGATAGATAGATAGATAAAGTGTAGATAGATAGATAGATAGATAGATAGATAAAGTGTAGATAGATTCATAGATAGATAGATAGATAGATAGATAAAGTGTAGATAGATAGATAGATAGATAAAGTGTAGATAGATAGATAGATAGATAGATAAAGTGTAGATAGATAGATAAAGTGTAGATAGATAAAGTATAGATAGATAGATAGATAGATAAAGTGTAGATAGATAGATAGATAGATAAAGTGTAGATAGATAGATAGATAGATAGATAGATAGATAAAGTGTAGATAGATAAAGTATAGATAGATAGATAGATAGATAGATAAAGTGTAGATAGATAGATAGATAGATAGATAAAGTGTAGATAGATAGATAGATAGATAGATAGATAGATAGATAGATAGATAGGTAGATAGATAGATCTGACTGCTCCTGACCTGCTTTAAACTCATCTTTTTTAAGAGTGACTGTTCAAAGGCTCAGCGCTGGTCACGTTTTTCATTTCTCTCCTCAGGACGGCCCTCAACTCACGACTGTGACATCAGCTAGCCTTTTCATTTCAGCCTAGCGCAGCGCGGCCTAAATGCACCGACAGCACTGCTCGTATGTGATTTTCCTCCAAATTGCAGACTCTGTCAACGCTTCAGTGGCAAGTTACTAACCTAAAATGACATGCTTGTTTCAAATAGTGTAATTAGATGATTGGGGGGTTGCATGTGTTGTTTAATGTGTGGCCTGTGAGTGTAACAGGACAGAGGGGGATGCTGGGAGCTTGTGGTCGGCTGATGTTGACATGTGGCGCTCCAGCATAGAGAGCCACCATCTGCCGCTGCCTGCCAGAGCAAGAGCGCTCGTGCTGAAGCTCTTATTCACTCCCACATGTCTTGCTCAACAGCGACCTTAAGCCGGCTGGGATGAGTCGCTCTGGAAGGAATGCAGGTACGGCACCTTCGTCTAGACAGCAGGTTCTGCTGATCCCACGTCTGCTGCTTTCCCAGATCTCCTGCAAGGCTTTCATTCCTGGGTCTGCTCCATCCTCCGACGGCTCACAGACAGGTGTTTTACAGCCAAGATAAGATTGGGGATCACTAGCAGGCCTCACTGCATACAAGAGGGGTGCAAAATGTCTTTAAAATGATTTGTATCTCTATAAATGTATTTTATATTCATTTATTTTAAGTTTAACTAAAATGCCAACATCCAAATGCCAATCATACATTCGTAAATTAATTTTATATTAATTTTCATTATTTATTTATTTTAAAATATATGTCATATTTTTATTTATTATTTAAATTAATTAAATTAACTAAAAGGTTACATGTGCAGCATATTTATTAATCTGAACAGTGTGCCCCAATGGCTTTAAAGTAAAACATTTTACTGGTTTTAATTAAAATATAAAAAAATATTAAAAAAAATATTTATTCCCTTTTTATAATTTATTTTATATTACGATTTAAAAAAATAGTTATTAATTTATTTTCAATTAAAATAAATGAAAATCTTAGTTTGTAGCATATTTTTATTCAGGACCTTGCCAAAACGCCTTTTGGAATCCAATAAACAGATTTGTTTCAATCAAACCATTTCTAAATCACGATTTATAGAGCCAAATAAATAACCTAAGAGTGCACTTTGTTTTTGTAATGCATATTACATTAATAAAGAAAAAAAAACAGCTTGAAAACAATGTTTTTGTAATTTGCGCAGACATATGAGACGTGTAGTAGGGCCTTTGAATATTGATCTTGGCATTACAAAGTTCGACTGTCCCACAGATAAATATTGGATTATTGGATGCATCTTAAGAATATGTGCTAATCTTTAAGATCTGTGTGATCTATGTACTTTCATGAGACATTCTCAGTCTTCCCACTGCATATTTCATTTTCAGTCAGAAACGCTATGGGCTGTTATACGTCACTGAAAGCTATAGCTGATGTGTGCTACAGACACGAGGCATTAAATCGAAGCATTTGTGTAAAAATACTTCGCAGATCACGTGTCGATTTGCTAAGCCTGGAGGAATTCCAGACCAGGTGTTTGACGTGCAAAAGTCAACAGGATGATAAAACAAGCACAATGCTATGAATATTTGTAAGTGTATTCTTTGGTCGCCGGCCCACGTGATTAATGTAGACTTTCACTGGAACAACCAGATCGAGAACAAACAAACGTAACAGTTTCTCGTGGGAATCTTCAACACGGCGGCGGCACGTTTGTTCTCTCAGCCTGTCGTGTAAACGAGCTGAAAATCATACTAATATGGTTTTCGGTTTGTGCTGAGGGAATAATATTAGTTTCTTTGGCTCAATAAAAATCAGTTTGTTGTTTCAGTGACGTAAGGTGGGGTCTTCTCGGTCAGATTATGCCCCGTTCTTCGTAGAGTGTTCTTTTGAAGCATGCAATTTTCGGAGGGAAAATCAAACACTTGCGGAATGTTCCTCACCGCGCCGTGTTATTTTTCCAGGTTCTTAAGCGAGAGCTCATGTGTAGATCAAACTGGAGCTAATTCTCAGCTTCAGATTGTAGTAGAATTGGAAAAAACCAAAACAAACAAAAACATATTGGAGCCCCCTCATAGCTACTGTTATATTCTTGGTAGCAGGTCATATGCCCACAGAGAGCCGCTGGCTGTTGAGGGCTTTGTGTTGTTGCTGTAATTGAAGAACTGACGGGTCTCTGAAACAACAGGTGCAAGATGTGTCCATCTTTAACATCCATTTATTTTCAGCAGCCTTGCACCCTGCTAGCCTGGTTTCTACTTGAAAAAGAAAAAAAGAAGTAAAAGAAAATCAGTGGCGCGCAGCTATTACAGGACAGGCGGAAAACATGCTAACTGGATTACTCCGTGTCAACATGATTGTATCTTTTTTGATGTCTGAGATTGATTATGGTGCATAAAAAGAAGACGGCATTCCAAGCCGACTGGCAGACATCTGGTAAACAAAACATGCAAAGCTAATCCGAGACAAAGCTCCACGGGGAACATCAATTTGCAATATTCGAGAGTTTGCCTTTTCTGATTTTGCAAACCCAGCTGTGTGTATGCACTTCATTAATAACCGTGTTACCGACCACAAAAATATGTTTTCATGACTATGGGCTGCTTTCTCTCTTTCTCATGATACTTACTGGACTTTTCCAATTATATTATATATATTATTATTGACCATAGATATTTTACATGTTTACTTATTTTTACATATTTATAATTTAAATTAATTTATATTTATATATGCACATATACATGTACTCAATACTTGGTAGGGAGTTCTTTAGCTTTAACTACTGCCTCAATTCAGCATGGCATGGAGGTGATGAGTTTGTGGCACTGCTGAGGTGGTCTGTAAGCCCAGGTTTCTTTGATCGTGGCCTTCAGCTCATCTGCATTATTTCTTGTTTCTCATTGTCCTCTTGACAACAGCCCATAGATTCTCTATGGGGTTCAGTTCTGGTGAGTTTGCTGGCCAGTCAAGCACACCAACACCATGGTCATTTAACCAACTTTTGGTGCTTTTGGTAGTGTGGGCAGGTGCCAAATCCTGCTGGAAAATTAAATTGGTTAAAAAAAGTTCAAAAAGTTACTCCATCCTTCCTTCAGACTCTAGGACCTTGGTTTCCAAATGAAATACAAAGCTTGCTCTCATCTGGGACATCTCAAAAGAGGACTTTGGACCATTTGGCAACAATCCAGTTCTTCTTCTCCTTAGCCCAGGTAAGACTCCTCTGACATTGTCTGTGGTTCAGAAGTGGTTTAACAAGAGGAATACGACAACTTTAGCCAAATTCCTTGACACGGCTGTATGCCTTGACCCCAGCCTCAGTCCAGACCTCATGAAGTTCGCTCAAATTCTTGAATTGATTTTGCTTGACAATCCTCATAAGGCTGCGGTTCTCTCAGTTGGTTGTACATCTTTTTCTTCCACACTTTTTCGTTTTACTCAACTTTCTGTTAACATGCTTTGATACAGCACTCTGTGAACAGCCAGCTTCTTTGCATGTCTGTGGCTTACCCATCTTGTGAAGGGTGTCAATGATTGTCTTCTGGACAACTCTCAGATCAGCAGTCTTCCCCATGATTGTGTAGCCTGGTGAAACAAACTGAGAGACCATTTTGAAAGCTCAGGAAACATTTGCAGGTGTTTTGAGTTGATTAACTGATTGGCATGTCACCATATTGTAATTTGTTGAGATAGTGAATTGGTGGGTTTTTGTTAAATGTGAGCCAAAATAATCACAATTAAAAGACATTTTCCACAACATTCTAATTTATTGATATGCACCTATATATATATATATATATATATATATATATATATATATATATATATATATATATATATATATATATATATGTTGTAAATTGTAATTGTTTATGGAGAGAGAAAGAGAGAGAGAGAGAGAGAGCGAGAGAGAGATGTATAGGTAGATATTACTTTTTTGCTAAGTTTTTTTTTAAACACCACAAAAAGCTGAAAACATGAATGCACCACTATAAAGAATTGTCAGAAATGCTGTTTAAACTTTTTTGTGCTTTGCATTTTTCAAATTTCTTATTCCCAGAGAGCCATCTCTGCAGTGAACTGTGAGAGTTTTGTCGTATGAATCCAGGTTGATGTTGTTTTGTGCACCTTACGGCTTTGACAGCTGCTCACCCAGAGGGAGGGAAAGACCCGCTTTCATCCTTGGATGTTCACCTGACCCTTTTCGTAATGTAATAAAGCCTAGTAATGTTTACAGTATTGGTTTTGCTTCAGAGAATCCTAAAAATTTGTCTTCCAAGCGGGGGGCTGTACTTTTGACCTCATATACGGTAATATGCTATGATTAGTTTCACATGTGCTCTTTTTTTCTTCACTTCTTTTTGGGAACAAAATAATTGAAGAACTTTGGAGGTTTTAAATTTGGAGACTGTTAAAAACAGTCTGTTATTTCTAACAGGTGATTTTTGTACTAATATGCTATTTATAATGGTATAACTATCTGGTTTATTTAGACATTTCTGAGTTTACAGGACCAGAGGTTTTCCTAAAGGCTGTGCAAGCAAATCATGTGGACCACAAGGGCAAACCTAACAGTGAACACTGGTTTGGCTCTTAAACTCATGGTGTTTGTTAAATAGTTGAGGAGTCCTGTTTCTCCCATTCTCGTGATATTTTAAAACATACGTTCCCTTAACGTTATCAGGATGTTTGACTTACTTTAACACAGTAGGTTTGGATTAAAACGATCTGTTTTGGTCGAGATGTGGCCCACATCACAGACTATAACTTCCAATCTGAAACTCTTGCCAATGGCTGATTTGTTGCCGGGATTCACCAGTTCTCAAACTAGCAGCTCTAAAAGGGACAAAAAGAAAGAAAGAAAAACAAATAATTAAAAATACTTACAAATAATTATTATTTTAATTATTAACCCCCCAAAAAAAGTTTTCTAGAGACTTGGAATGGCATGAGGGCCAGTATATAAATAAATTTGCTATATAAAGTAGCAATTTCAAGAATAAATTTATGTATAAAATATTTCCTGTATGATATACATACACATACTTTATATAAATATATATAAAAAATTACATGCACATAAAAAAGATGTTTATTGTGTTTTTGTGTTTATTTTTTAAAGTATAAAAAGTTGCAATTACCAGAAACAAAGCATATTTATGCATATTTATATAATATATAATAGTATTAATATTTGTGATTAATATATATATATATATATATATATATATATATATATATATATATATATATATATACACACACATAATGTTTATTGATTCTAAAATTATATATTTATAATCATATAAAGTTTTATTAATTTTCCATGTTGTATGTATATATGTTATTTATTTAGATTTATAGTTGATTTTTATTCTTTCATGCTGAATGCTGTTTGGACGTAAGTTGCATCATATGATGGATCCATAATTGTATATTTCCTTTTTATTATTCCTTTTTTTTATAACTTAGAATTAACTTTATTCTGTCTCTATTTGCTATTTGGTTCTTTCTATGAACAAGAGAGACGGAATTAATTACATTTATGTGATATTCCAATGGTATCTGTTATTGTGTGATGTACTCTGTTTATGTGGAAAAAAATCAAAATAAAGTAAAAAAAAAAAGATTTATAGTTGATTTATGTACCTATAATTATTTGTTTACATAAATATGTCTATTTCTCATGTTGTTAGATATCTTTATATAAAAATAAACTATGAGATAAAAAGGGGAAAGGGAAAATTAATATAAATATCTCTTTTTTCATCCATTTTGGAGACATTGTAAGCAGCTAGAACAACTTCAAATATCTCCTTGTATTTTCCAAAAAAAAAAAAAAATAAAGTAATTAGAAGTTTGGAACGACATTAATTAAGTAATTAAGTAATTAATGACAATTTTCATTTTGGTGTTAACTAACCCTTTATACTGCAGGTGTTTGATCTAATAAGGCAACTGGACTGGTTGTCCAAGCCAGACAGTGTTTCCACTCGATGGCCACGTTTATGGATCACTGAAAAGCTGCACCCTACGTGACCCGCACATACTGTCTTTTGATTGTTCCCAGCCTCTAAGAACTTGTTTGGCGAGAGGATGAGTTAAGATTAGAACAGGAATTGGAACGCAGCCACCACGATTACCTGTCTCAGGTAAGAACTGTCTGTACGCAGATTCCACAATGGCCTGCGGCATCCGTGGCCTCGCATGATCTCTGCTCAAAACACAAACCGCATGGAACAGGATGTCCCTGCTTTCTTTGAGCTGAATACATGAATGAACATGTCAGGCATTATGCGAACAAGTCCATTGAGGTTTGTTCTGATCTTCTGTAGCCTGCATGCCAAATGTCCAATGCTAGTTGAAAGTGAAGTGAAAGTGACATGGCGTGTAATATTGCAATATTGGAATTTGTGCATTGCATTTAACCCATCACAAGTGCACAAACACAGCAGTGAGAAGTCAACATACAATGTGAACACACACCCGAAGCAGTGGGCAGCCATTTGTTTCTTTTTTTGAGCCTTGTTCAAGGGTCTCACCTCTAACCATAAGTCCACAATTGCCCCTTATGGTATTTTACTATTGGATACAAGTGTTTTAAAAATTAATGTTAAATATGAGTACTGGAGTGGTTTGAGAAAACAAACTTTAGTCAACTGATTATGCCGGAACAGCGTTCCGGATCATCCCGGCCTAATTTAACCCTTGGCCATATGTCAGTACACATTTTTGAGAGGTTATGTTTACACACCATTTGTTTAATGGCAATGCATCAGATGGGAAACAGTGTCTTCCCTTAGAATACCATAAAGCTTAATCATTAGTAGTTAGGTGGAATCTACTATCAATATGTCATCTCTAAATCCCCTAGTTGGCGTACAGCTTAAAGATAAGGCATGTTCCCTCCTTAGTGCAAGGATATTGATTAAACACTTAGTTTCTTTATTTGAACAGTGAGTCACCCGTGGCCAAGATAAATGTTTAAAGCAACAATGTCAATATGCACTGCAACATTTGACTTGAACATGAGATAACAGTGTTTTGAAAGATGAATCGATTAGCAATCCCTAACGGCATTTTATAAAATCATATCATAATCGGTGGCTGCTAATGCGCTAATTGTGTTGTTGAAACTTAAAGTGCTGAACTTTGTTGTGTAAGTCAGACTTACGATTATACTGAAGAAGTAAGCAATTGCTATTAAATATCAAGAACATCCTTATCATAACAGCTGTGCATAATGCTTTTGGAAGTTAGGGTTATATTCTATAGCGTGTGTGATATTTATAGGAATGCAAAGCGGGTGCGTTTTAATTAGCATGTCATTTGAATCTTTTGACAGAAGTTAAACATATGTACTGTACGCCTACCGTCTGATGTGCTATACCATTGGTTTATATAGGCTATTTTGAGCTATCTTTATGTGGCAAATGTTATATTTAACTTTTCTTTCATTAAAAACCCCCCTCTCCCCCTCATTCACTCATCTCGGGCCCTTTCTTGTGTCGAGCGTACCCTCTTATTTAAAGGGAATAATCTGTAAATTGCATGCTGGTTTAGACTTAATCATAACAACTCAAAGTAAATAGGTCACAATGAGTGCTTCTTTCTTTCTTTACCACCCCCCTCACCTCCTCCTTTGAGTTAAATGGAAAGCACATGTGTCTCCAGGGTTTATTTTTACTCCCCTTTAAAGCAGTTAGAGGGCCTAGAAACCACTTCATGGCTTTAAAGGAGAGTGGTCGCTAGGCAGAGGGGACGAAATTACGGGACAGAGCGCACATGTCACCCTGGTGGTTTTCTTGCATTCCACTGAGGGAAGTATTAAAGGCGGCAGATGGGGACGTGGAGCTGCAGAAAGCATGAGGGATATAGACGTGGTTAGCATTAGCATTAGCGACATCCCTCAGGTGCGCGCATGGACTGTGACCTTTTATTTGAGCCAATCTCTGTAAACTGCCGTCGCAAAGGACACAGCTAGAAACCTTTATGGCTACTTAGGAATAGGCTATAAAGACTGTCCCATTAAAATATTTGCAGATTAGCTTCGCTAAACATTCCTAGCATGCAATGACTTTCAGCTATTTGTGTGTTAAGTGTGTTAAGTGTGTTCTTAGTGTCTGGTAGTGTGTTCTTGGCAATCGCTAGGTGGTTGCTAAAGTGTTGTTTTGCTAAGGTTTATGATTTCTGGGTGATTTAGCAACTGCTGTGGGATTATGAGTAGTTTTTAGCATGTTTAACACTAGAAGAACATTTTCATTCTTATAACTATTGATGAAAGTACCTGCTTTTTTTTGTGTTCACACCTAAGGAACCGGGAATCATTTTTGTTATAGGAACATCTTTTGGGGGCACTAAATTAGCTACTAGGTCTGGACCAGCACAATATGAACCACCAGTGACGTAAGTGTATGATGATTGGCCAAACGCAGGGTGCTTGATAGGGTGTTTTGGGTGATCATTAGGCGGTTTCTAGAATATTCTGTAGCCTATGGTTTTTACCATGTTGCTATGGGTGTATTTAATGTTTCCTAGAGTGTTGCTACAGTGTTCTGGGTGATTGCTATATTTGCTTTAAGTTGATGCTATAACAAGTTGGCTTAATACCAGTATCAACATTATATTTTGAATTGTTGACTCATTTCTCACAGACAGATAAAATCAAACTTGCGTAGCTAGAAGCTTTTGTCCTCGCATATTTGCATACAAATATGTGTGTTTCAGGCTTAAAATGCACTCTGAAATTATAAAATAACCTTACTTTATAATTTTATCTTCTTTATTGCTTCTCTTGAAGTGTCTTCTTTTCACAGGTGCTCATCTGTTGCAGTCATCTCAGGTGAAACATTCTCCTATTTGCTATTTTCCAGCAAAGAGCTCCAGGCTAAAGTCCTAATTCAGACTGAATTCTGAGCCTTTAACATTTTCCTTTACAATACCTTGTAGAGGTACGCACATCTATGTCATAGATGAAATATTCAAATAGGATCTGTTTAAAATATTTTTTTTTCTTTTGACTGACATGCAATGGTCCCACATCAGTCCACTCAATACCACTGTGCTGCTCTTGTTGAGGAATGGCTGCCTGCTTGCGTCACAAAACCAGGTGTGCTCACACACAAGGATTTCCCTAAAAAAAAAAAAAACAGGGTTGCTAGGCAATGTGTCAGAGAATAACAAACAGCAGGACTCCCAAGCACACTATAGAAAGCCAAAAGGCACTTGATGTCCCAAGCAACTCAATACGTAAGTGATTGTAGCAAAAGTAAACACAGGGCCATGAGAAATACCAGCACTTTCGTAACTGGGATTTTATAACATTTTTTAATCTATTTTTCTTTTTTGGTTTCTAAAACAGACTAATGTTTTCTACAAGGCTGGGTTACATCAACTAGCCAAGATGATATATGCTAACAAAAACAATGAAAACTGATAACTTCAAAAGTTGCTGAAAAAGGAACAACATTTTTATGGCAAATTCAACCGTGAAATTCTTTTGTAAACATCCAATGTAGCATCTAGCTCAAGGCCACGTGGGATGCTAACATGCTAGTAATATACAGTAGCATCATAAATGTTATGCTTAGCTTATATGCTATGTGTGCTGCAGTAAACGACAATGCAATTCAATGCATTAAGAAACAAGCAAACTACCTTAGCCTCTTTAGCTCAGTTATTTATTTCAAGCTAATTTCTTTTGATTTTGGACTACACTAGGAAAGTTCGTAAGTTAGGTTTGAGTGTTTCGTGTTTTTTCAGTCATTTCATTCACACAAACATTTTTCTTGGGGTGTAATGTGCCTTTCTTTACTCGAAAGGTTAATCTCGCTGCCAGCTGCTAGTCACAAACCTGAGTAAGAAGGAGATTTCAAGTAGTGTGTGGGGAAGAGTGACCTCTACAGGACTGTTTTGGTTATGGAATGTTATTCTGTTTACTGTTTTTCTTCACAGATATTGGACATTAAGGTTGCAAAAATGTTATTGCTAAGTCTTTACTACTAAAAACGAAGCAAGATAAAATGCTATTGTCTTAAGTGTGGGCAACCTGGTGTTGGGAAACTAAACGTGTCTCGCCATAATCCCCTCATTACTCTGAAGTATCAGACAAGGCGTTTACTGAAAGCTCTTCATCTTGTCTCGCTTGTGAAGAAACATGGCTATCTGTGCATGTGTGATACAGCTGCATTGACCACAAGCACCTCACATACCGAAGTGAGCCGCTGAGATTAGATAACCACACAATACTTGGGGGAAGCGTCTGCTTGACAAAGTTCTACTCAAACAATCACAATCCCAGTATCAGACAGGCAAACACTGGGTCCTGACTTCTGAGATTTCTTCAGTGGCGCTCCTCTGGGAATATTTTAACAAGGTCAAAGTGTCAAGTGCAACTTCGACTGCTTTAAAAGAATGGTTCATTAAATTTAGTTTTCAATATTGGATATTTAATTGCATAATTAGTTCGCCTGTTTTTACATTTCGATCGACTCTAATGCCAATGAATATCCATTGTTCATGCTGTCTATAATAATAATTATTATTTTTTTATTAATGCTTGAACAACAAACATAAAACAAAAGTGCCAAGGGTATACACACACACACAAAAACATAAAAATATGTATTAACTATACATGTATATATAAAACCAGCAAATAAATTAAAATGAAATAATGAAAGGCCTTACTAAATCACTATCACTTAAATATACCAAATAAATACACAGTTTTTACAGATTTTTTTTTTTTGTACTCTCCGTAATGGTGGTAATGATGTTGTGATGCCCTAATTCACTTGTTTTATGTAAAACTAGCATTTTTCTATTATTTATTTAGATTTTTAAAACAAATAAATAAATAAATAAAATCCAAGTATGTTTTATCAATTTTAATGGCCATGATACATTTGTGTGTGTGTGTGTGTGTGTGTGTGTGTGTGTGTTTCTCCTCAACTTTTTGGTACTTTTCAAATAATTTTGCATATAATGATTTTAATTTATGAGATTTTTAATGTCTTTGTCATCACAACACTCACGTGACTGTGTGTTATAATGTTGTGATGTACAAATGCACTTAAATTCCTTTTACAGTGAATGAATGAATGAAATAAAATATTAATATTTTTTCATAAATCATAATGTTTCAATTGATTGGTTATCAGCCGTAACATTTCTTTGGCATTTTCCCTCTACTTTTAGGTGCTTTGCCATTTTTATTTTGCAGATTTTAGTTGTCAGTGTTTTATTTATATTCTTTTAGATAACTAATAAATGCATTTTAATGCATTTTATTGTGTCAATTCAATGGTTATTGGTCATAGCATGCTTTATAAATAAATTATAATAAATTATTATTATAAATTATGGGTTTATGGGTAGGGATTGGGTTAAGTCTATAGTCAGAATAAGTCAGAATATGTTGATCCAGGAACATATCTTACTTGACAAAAACACAAAATGATCTTTTTTCAGTATACTGTTCCTTCAGTACAAAGTGCTGACACTAAACTCTTTGAACTGGTCATAAATAATTTTATATTATAGTAGAAAGACATGCAGTTTGTTAGCGATACCATGTGTAGAAGATGAGCCAGGTGAATTCACACAGAAACTTGCTAATTTTGACCCCTTTGTGTCTGGACCATAGCACTCTCCCATTCATTGTGTCCTGTTCTTATTTTGTGTCCAGAGAGGAGCCTGGCAGACAGTAGCTTCAAGCCACTTCCTCAACCACATTCCAGCACTGCTAAAAACGCCACTTCAGAGCGCAGGAGGTGACATCAACTGAATGCGGGCTGCTGACCTCAGCTCCTGAAATAGCCCTCCATGGTTAGCTGGAAGGAAAGGCGCTTGAAGGTAATTTTCCCCCAATTCATCCTTAAATATTTCAGCTTGGATTCTTTCTGACTGGGATAGTAGACTCAAAAATATTAATTAGATGTTTATCTGCTTATCTCCAGGGCATCCAAGATTGACACTCCTAATGGAGATTTCTATTTCTAATTGAGAGTTCTAACAGTTCAGACATTGCATGAATCAGATGTGTCTCGTGACGATACATTGATGTGTCTTTACACATCAATGTATCGTCTAGAGCTGCAAAGTTTAATTTGGATTTGTCTGTGCATGTTTTTTTTACTCTCATAGATTTTGTTACCATTTGCCATGCATTGTACAACTGAGAGACTGCAACAACTGAAGCTAAAAATCATAGTTTGTGTTCTGCTGAAGAAACAAAATCACCTACATCTTGGATGCCCTGGGGGTAAGCAGATAAACATGTAATTTTAATTTTTGGGTGAACTATCCCTTTAAGCAAACTCATTTGGTGTTGCACGGTTAAGGATGTGCGAACCGATTCACCCATATAGAAAATATTTTTATCAGGGAAAAAATATGTGTGTTATGAATAGTCCACAGATTATCTTGCTATGATTTCTTTGTTATGTATTAGATCTTGGCTAGGCCACGGCTGGCGGGCTAATGCTTGTGAACACAATGTAAATTGCAGTGGAAGGATAGATTGGGGAGAATCAGAACATTATTTTGGATCCAAAACATATGTAAATAAGAAATTAGTGTGTTCAGCACCTCCTCAAAGCCCAGTGCAACAATCAATCTCTCAGCAATCAAGCCAAAATGAAACAAGGCCCAGATGGAGCTGAGCAAAGGCCATTCGTCATGTAGTTAAAATCCAAACATGTCATTAGCAGAGACAATAGCTAGAAGTGTCAAAAACAAGCCAACTTCTATACCTTTAAATACATTTAAATTCAACATCTTGTGGTGTTAACTAGTTAACTAGTTAATAAGAATTTTGAATAGCTTTAGCAATATGATTTTCAGCTAAGCTGGTCAGGCTCATCAAGTTTATGATGATTCTAAAGGGATTTTAGGCCCTTTTTATTATTGTTTGTTTACTTATTTTTAGTCCTTCAACTTCAATACCAGCTAGCGTAACCAAAACCATCAAACGACCTTTGTCTACATTAAGTTATAATTAGCAGGATAACCTTTGGGATTCATTTTAGGTAACAAGCTAATTGGAAATGCGTTCCTCTACCTACAATTTACCAAAACATGAATAACATACCTATACATACAATTTGCTTCAGTGTCCAGCTGAAATGAACACTAGGGGCAGCAAAAGACTGACAACTTTTATTCCTTTTCACATAAATGATGAAATTATAAATTACCAAATACTTATTTCAATTTGTGCATTCTCATGCTCACTAGCAGGCTAACTAGTCTAGAGCCCCTTTCACACTGCACGTCGGACCCGCAATATTTCTGGAACATTGCCGGGTCGCCTTCTGTGTGAAAGCAACCACGGGTCCGGGACCTAGTAACATTGCAGGGTTCGACCCGGTACGAGCGCTGTGTGAACAAAAGCCAGATCTAATTCCGTACCGAAGTGATGACGCACGTTATCGCGCGACTCTTTTACCAGCTGTTTTGAAGGAAGATCAACATTCGCGACGAAAACATATGTGCAAACTTTAATGAAGCAGAGATCAGTTAGTTCCTCACTTTCACTTCCAGTGAAAGTATAACGTGCCTAGCGTTGTCGACTCGTACATTACAGATCACGCGCTGATGTCACGTGTCGTTACGGGATCTTCAAGGGTTGTGTGTGAAAGCACGCACATATACCGGGTCATCACTGACAGTGTGAAAGTGCAAAATCTAGCGACCAGGAACATTGCAGGAACACTTTACCCCTGTATTTGCCGGAATGGCAGTGTGAAAGGGGCTTAGTAGACACAGAACAGTGTAACAACATCTGTAGATTTTTTTTTTTTTTACATATGCAGGACACGCAGGGCTCTTATTTTGTATCATCTCATAATCATACTTGAAGACATGTTAACAAGATCTGCTGGTAAGAGCTGGGAGGGAACAGCTGTATTGAATTTCAGGCTTTTGTTTCGAGCCAAGTCGTTAGAATTATCTGCATTTGGGATCTGGAGACCAGCAGTGGAGGTGAACCTGATGTCCGGCCCAGGCTCAAACAATGGGCCACGTGCGCATGTTTGCCATTGGATTCGTCACAACGAGAACAAACCAGCTGTTGGAAGAGAGCATGTGGGGAAGGTTATATTAGATCAAGTGTGCAGCTTTTGCAGTGTAACAATAACAACGAAAGTTTGCCATTAGGTTTTAATAGCGGTGTAGTGTGGAGGATTATGTGTTGACAGTTAGCCATTCCCTTATAGGCTTAAGGATATCTGGCTCTCGTTTGCTTATTAAATATGTGTGTTTGAGAACAATTAAGTGCATATGTGGACACTAATGCTATGGAGATTTTAAAAACAACTTCATTTTATGCTCATATATCCATCATGTTCATAGAATTACATCAGTCAATGGGTACATATCTAATAGACGATTTTAAACTAGGTATTTTTCCCCATGTGTCTAGACAATGGGTCTAAATTGCTGTTTCCTCTAAGGATCCTCTAAAATGACTGTCTGCTGAGCCATCAAACAATCCATCTTCCTGGAGGGGTTGCGAGACTATAACATTAAAAAGGGTAAAATAGGATGGTTTAGTGTGCAGGGGGTTTGTAGTCGTAATTGGTAGGTTGAGTTTAGGAGCTTCAACTAGATGATGGAGGAAGGTTTGTAATTTGGCCCCGTACCACAATCCTCCCCCCAACCCAGTACAGAGCTTTTATGGGGAAAATGAGGGATGGGTCAGAAAATGCACATGCAGATGATGATATCCTGTGTTTGCATTATTGCAAGTAGTAGTGTATTAGGTGCTATACAGTTGGCGTCATTATTTACTCACCATGCAGTTTTGGGGAAAGTTACTTTTAAAAGTAATGCATGCATAATGTGTTACTCCCTAAAAAAGTAACTATTTACATTACTTAGTTACTTTTTATGGAAAGTTCAGTGTTACATTACTTTTGCATTACTTTTTATGAGCAGGGCTTGGTTGTTTAAAGAAGTTCTATTTAAAGCAAATGTAAAAGCACTTTCACAACAACAAGTGTAATGAATAAACCAAAAAACAAAAACAATGAAGCACAATTGTTAGTTTATCTGAAGTCATTTTTGCTTATAAGTATGCTTGAACTGGATCATCAAAGGTCAGCAGCAAAGACATTAGTTAATAAAATGGGATGAGATACATGTGTGTTATTTAACATATTTAATTATTGCAGGCTTGTGTAATTTTCTGAGTTTGCATTTCACTGTTTTGAATCATTTAGATCAATATTAAATTTTATTTGTGTGTGTGTGTGTGTGTGTGAGTGAGTGGAATGCATTAATGCACATTCACATTTAGTCTAGAACTACATCATGTTCACACAGCGCACACAATGCCTGTGTACTTCCGATTTCTCCCAATATGGGGATAGAAGACTTGTCAGTCAATAAATAGGAAAACAAAGTAACTTGCGTTACTTTAAAAAAAAAAAGTAACTCAGAAATTTTCTTGTAAATTAAAAAATGTATGCATACTAGTTACTTGAAAAAAGTAATCTGATTACGTAACGTACATTACTTGTAATGAGTTACCCCCAAAACCTTGTATGCATTGTTCCAAACCTGTATGAATTTCTGTCTTCTGTGATCTATTCAGAATGCTATTAAGCACCAAAAATGACAAAAAAAAGAAAAAAAGAAACATAGCTTTTTGCACTATATTTTAAATCTTCTGAAGATGTACAGTTGTGTAAGGAACAGACAGTAGTTTGTCCGATTTATGAATGAATCAATTCAATTTGTGTTTAAATCATTCAGTCAGATTGGTGAAAGGCATCAACATTATAAAGAATCTGTTCAAAAGTCCGATATGTTTATTTATCTGGTTCTTGACTCAGTAAATCAATGATTCTTTTGAATTAGTTAGTTAGCAGTGAATAAACAATGACTGAATCTGAATATTTAGATTACTTCAACAAGACTCGTTGCGAAAAAATAGACCTATTAGATTTCGTCTGTTTTTCAAGGGATCGTGCGACTTCAGACAACTTAAAAAAATAAAGTGTACAAGTCATATGAATTATGTTTATGTTTTTTTGTTGCTGTTGTTGTTGTTTTCTTGGTTATTTTCAGAGCTAAACAGTTTGTGAGAAAGATCTCCGATTCTTTAGCCACTCAAGAACAGCTGGGACCGGATCAGTGAATTGATTCAGTGAGTTAACATATCAGAAACGGCTCAATTCATGAATGAACCACTCAGTCAGTTTTGTTAACTGGATTAAGGGTTCACTGAAAAGAAACTGTTGAAATGAATGATTTGTTCTTCGATCTGCAGTGATTTGTTTTGTGATTTATTTACTTTGCCGTGAATAAACAATTGGTCTGAATTAGAATTTTAGCGTGACCTTTCGCTTTAATGCAAACAACGTGAAGCTCTGGCTCAAGAAAACCTGTTATTCTTTTAAAGATTTAGATTTTGCACCAGACTGCGACAAAATCACCATAGCGCAGATGACTACAATATTAAATCAAGTTCTGTCCGCCTCAAGCTCCTCTAGGTCTGCGAAAGATTTGAAAACATGTGGCTGTCGTCCTCGTTTTATTGAATTAGCGCCGACAGTAAATCAAAAACAATTTGAGCCATAAGCTGTTGTTTGATTGTTGCTTGTTTTGCCATAAATTAAAGAATGATAAGCTTTGCTTTCATGCCTGCCAATGTAAAATAACTTTTCACTGAGCGTTTTCTCATATGTGTATTATTATCATATCACAATTTCAGTATTACTGAGGCATGAAACTGGAACATAAACATTGAGTCGTGTGTTTAGAGTCCCACAGGGCAGCACAACGTTCGTCATCAGTGACCCCTAAGATGTAAAGTTCAATACTATTGGCAGGTTCTCCATCTGCATGAAAAGGCTCACAATATTACGCCCTTATTCCCTTCAAGCTTTCTGCATTTTCTCTCCATTGTTTTCTTCGCTTGATGGTTATTGCGAGAGATAACATCAACGTCTGCTTTTTGAGTGTTTTCTTTTCCTGTTACCATTTGGTCTCTTCGATACAGTCCTGACCTCTCTCGCTCGTTGTCACGGGGCGAACGTCGACTCTGGTTATGAATTATGTCCGTAACTCACCGGGACTTCCCTCTCCGGTCACTTAAATCAACTTTTATCAAAGTTAGACTCTGACAGGAATTCCATTGGGATTAGTTTCAGTGAAAAAAAAAGAAAGCAATAACAAGCAAAGAATTAAGTGTCAGCAGTTTATCTACAGTGTGCTGTCCTACCTAACATAATTAAAATGGAAGAAATGTCGGTGTATCAAATTAGATTTATAATTCAATAATAACTGTATTATTTTAATTATTTATTCTTATTTATTGGATATCAGTTAATATTACATTTATAAATAAATTTAGTATTTTATAACAACATACAATTATTTGTATATTTATGAACTACTGATTAACTGTAAATAATACATTTAATAAATGTATTTTTACATTTTATTTATTCCAAAATTATACTTAATTATGATTTATTGCTTTATTTTATAATAAATTAATAAATGCACTAAATAATCATTAGTGAAGAATACGTACATTTATAAATAAATGTATGTATAAATACAAACCCATGTATTATGTTCATAATTGTTTATTACTTTCGATTTTACAATTAAATACATTTATTATTAATCAGCAAATTCATAAACAAATGTATTTATAAATCATGTTATGTATAACAAAATAACATTGATTATTTTAATAATTATTTGTTAATTAATAATAAATTAATAAATGCATCGATTATCAATAAATACATTTAGAAAATGTTATCCAAAACACCACCTTATGTTTCTAATAACTTTACTTCATAATGAATTAAAAAATGCATTTATTTATCAGTAAACAATATATTTAAAAATAAATATACTTTTTATTAATCATTACTTGATTTTATGAAACATAAAAAAATCATTATTTATCAGTAAATAATGCATTAATGTACTTATAAATGTGTTATTTCTAACAAAACGATATGTATTGTTTTTAATACTTATATTAGATTATTTTTATTAGTTTTATTTACTGATGTGGATCCTGTTCTGAAACCCTTCTGTTTTCCACTGAGGCTTGTATCTCAGTTACAGCACTTTCATTATGTCTGTGGGTTCGAGCTCTGTGTTTAGCCCATGTTGCCCGTACAGGCAGCATGCTCATGATTACAGACCATCTTGGGTGATGAGTTTTGTGGGCTAATCAGGGGGTTAAGACTGATCCTTGAATTGCAAAGTGGGACAGTACAAGTGCCCCCTTCAGCACCAAAAGAATAGTATGCTGAAAAAGCAATTGCTTTGCTTATATAACAGCAATGCTTAATATATAACAGCATTTTATAAATGTTTTCAGCAGTTGTGAAGGTAACAAACAGATTGGGTTGTACATATTGAAGCACATGCACTTCTCTCTACTTTTAAACTGAAATCTTGCAGATATAAAAAAAAGCTGAAAAACGTTTCCTAGGATCTAAAATTAAAACTGTCTGCTTCTAATGGGACTTTCCATTGTGACATTCTAGACCGTTGCATTATTTAGTAATAACTGAAGTAATTGCAAGCTGCCTTCAGCTCTTTGATGTATTTAATTATACTGAAAATTAAAACGCCACAAACTGTACTAGCCGAAAGCTAACCTGTGTATTAAATCTTAAAGATAAGACAAGCACAATATAAGACAAAGAGTTACATCAGCATAGCAATTGAACCTTATGAAGTCAGACGTTAGATAACATCAATACATTCTCATCAGAACCATATGTGACATCATTGCAGTGTCACAGACCCAGAGAATCCACTGCAACGGTAATTTATGACTAGCATCTAATTAAGGTGCAGCGTCTGGGGTTTTGTGGATATTGGCTCAGAGGAGGTTTAGTGCACGGAAAACCTCAAATAAACAACACCAATATAAAGTAACACAAATTATGCAATTGATATATTAGAACAGTAATTTATGACTAGATTTCTAATTAAAGTGTAGTGTCTGAGGTAAATATATTGACTCAACGGGAGATGTTGTAAAAAAAAAAAATTAATAAAATTATTTTTCTATTAAGCCGTTAAAAAAGAGCTTCTCAAAGTGTTTTACAAAAATAAATAAATCAAACAAAATAGCACAAGAGGATTAAAATAAAAACCAGCAATAATTTTCATAACCTATCTTTAAAAACAAAGATTTCCATTTGGAATATAAGGTGTTAAAAGTTTAGATAAATACTCCGGGGTCAAACCATGGAGAGCTTTATATGAATTCATGAGAACTTTGAAATTGATTATGTACTTAACTGGTAGCCAGTGTAGTGACTTCAAAACAGGAATAAAATTCTCTAGATTTAGTCCTAGTTGAAATTCTATCTGCAGAATTGTGAACATACTGCACTTAAAGTATGCTCAGAAACCCCAATAAGAAGTGCATTACACTGATCAATGCAAGAGGAGACAAATATCTGAATTTACTTTTATGTAGCTGAGAAGGATAGCATGAGGCACAGTTTTGCAATATCTCTGAGAAAAAACAAAAACAAAGTCTTAACAACGCTTTTGTATGTGAGGGTCAAATATCAATGAGGAATTAAAAATCACTCTATTTCTTAATTTGCTCTGGAACTCAAGTAGCCTACCAACACACGGTCTCACTCCAACTCTTCACATATTGAAGCTTGGTCAGGACAGTTTGGCATCACTTTTTGACACACAGAGCACTCCTTCAGTGTCATTTTTTGATGACCAGGGTCCTCCATTATTTGACAAGTTGGAGTGAGACCATGTTGCAAGAACATAACCATCAGTGAAAAGAGGACTTTGGTCAACTCTACTGAGCTGATGAGGAGAACTAATTAGCAGTACCTCAGTCATATCACCCTTTGAAGCACTGAAAATGATTAGCCATCCATGAATTTATCTCAGAGAAACATTTAGTGAACAATGAGACTCACTCTGACTATGTGTACAATGAATATACATTTGTGTGCCATCTGCATAAAAGGGATACTTGATATCCATTTCATAAAAGATGACCTATCAGGAATAAATAAAAACTAAAAAGTAAGGGCCCTAAAATTGAGCCCTGGGGGATGCCAGTATATAAGTTCTGATTACATTGATATTTAATTATTGATTAATGTTACAGTAAGTTTGTCATTTTGTAAATAATTCACAAACACAGCCAGTCAAATATTTGTCTTGCTGTCCACTCAGCAGATTGCTGTGTTTACTGCTTTTTGATGACTCTTTAATGTATTATAAACAGCTTAATAATCTTTCACATTGAAACATAGGCCTAATTTGTGAGTATACCCTGTGGTGCAGCTTTGATAGGCTCGGTTTATGAGGGAGAAGCCTAACTAACAAGAGGATTGTGTGGTTTTCCGTGTTTCATGTTTGTTCAGAGCACGCTCACAAATCGCCCGACCCGCATAAGAGCTGGTAGAAGATCCTTATGAAATAAGATTTCACTGACTGAACATAACTAATGGACTACAGTAAAAAAAAAAAGTAGTCTGTTACCAGACACTAGACTAGTGGATATTTCAGTTAGAAGAAACTAAAAGAAATCAAGCAAACTCACTGGCCACGGGTGAATAAAAGAAAAGGAAGAAAGACAGGAAGACACGACTGAAATGTAAAACACGTGATTGCAAGAAAAAGCCACTGTGCTTCACTTCAGGCACAACCTGTATTTATACAGTCTATGGTTATAACCAATCCAACAGTGCCTTCTGCAGGCAGACATGTGTTGCAACATCATTTTTGGCCATTCAGCATCATACAGCGTTTATCTGCCATTATACTATGCTATCATTATATGATATTAAAAGTTACTAAGGATCATCACTATAAAGGATAATCAATCTGATCACTATAGAGGGGGTCCCAAACGTAGGGCAAACGACCAGGCTGGTAGTCTGTCAAAGCTGATTTAATGGTGATTCTGTTATCATGACATTTGATTATAATAATAATCAGACACTTACACAATACATTATTTGTTTTCCAGTGCAGAAGTTGCAAGCTGGTTCTGGTGATGCGACCCATTTCAAGTAGCTGTTGAAATCAGTTGCAGTCTGGACAACATTTTATAATTTTCTTTTTTGCTGTTATCAGATTTAGATATATATATAAATAAAAACTAAAAAGGGTCCTAAAATTGAGCCCTGGGGAATGCCAGTAGAAACTGACCCAATATCACACATATTCCCCTAAAACAACCAACTGTCTATGTCCGGTCATATATATATATACAGTACAGAGTTTGGAAACATTACTATTTTGAATGTTTTTGAAAGAAGTTTCTTCTGCTCATCAAACCTGCATTTATTTGATCAAAAATACAGAAAAAAAAATAATATTGTGATATATTATTACAATTTAAAATAATTGTTTAAATACTTTAAATTATCATTTATTTCTGTGATGCAAAGCTGAATTTTTAGGATCATTATCACATGATCCTTTAGAAATCATTCTAATATGATGATTCATTATCAAAGTTGGAAACAGTTCTGCTGCTTAATATTGTTTCAGGACATGTGATACTTTTTTAGGATACTTTGATGAATAAAAAGTAAAAAAAAAAAAAAAAAAAGCTATGTTTTTAAAATATAAATATTTTGTAATTTGGGGTCAGTAATTTTTCTTTCTTTCTTCTTTTTAAATATAATCAATACTGTTATTCAGCAAGGATGTGTTAAATTGATAAAAAGTGATAGTAAAGAAAATATATTGTTAGATTTTTCTTTTTTTTTTTTTTTTATAAATGCAGTTATTTTTAACCTTTTATTCATCAAACATATTAGACAGCAGAACTGTTTCCACCACTCATAATAAATCCGAATATTAGAATGATTTCTAAATGATCATGTGATAGACTGGATGTTACATGTGACACTGAAGGCTGGAGTAATGATGCTGAAAATTCAGCTTTGCATCACAGGAATAATTTTTTTTTTTTTTTTTTTTTTTTTTTTTAAGTATATTCAAATAGAAAACTGTTATTTTAAGTTGTAATAATATTTCACAATATTTCAGTTTTTTCTGTATTTTTTCATCAAATAAATGCAGGCTTGATGAGCAGAAGAAACTTCCTTCAAAAACATTAAAAATAGTAATGTTTCCAAACTTTTGGTCTGTACTGTATATATACAATTATAATATAGTATAATTATATTATATATTAATACCTGTAAAACAGTGTGTCTCCAGACTTATTTTTTTTTCAGACCATATTTCATAGTGAAAACCAATGATAATGGATAGTAATGATTAAAGTTCTGGTTATCAGTGTGACAATAATCGCAATTTTGGATTCAGTCTTGCATTTAAATATTTTGCCCTCTTATAAAAACTCCTGTTAAAATCAAAGAATCTCTCTATATTGCACATTTAATCATTTCGTTACATCGTGTTTACATTTCATTGGTTATAATGAAAAGATTCATATCCATGCACAACTCTAAAGCACTGTAAATTTGACATTTGTGACTAACAATGTCACAAATGATAACTTAAACTTGTCTGAACATCAATTGCACATTTTCATAATCTGATTACATTGCTAAAGATGTAATTTGAAGCTAGTAATCAATTACTTTTCTTGCATAACTTAACACTGATCCACTGTTGTTGATTTGTGAGCTCCTAGCATGCATTGCAGCATAAATAAATGATGCGGTTATTCTGTGCTGTTTGCTGACTTTATTTATGACTTTATATGTGAAACAAGTTACTCTTAAACCAACAGTGCCTTATGCTTTTACAGAGTTATATTTCAAACGTGTTTTGGGGCCACCATAACCATTCAGAAATATTCAAGACTAAATGCAACAAATAAAACACTTTGACTGCGTATTTGGCGGTCAAGCCTTACAATAAACAAAACCCAATCAAAAGCTTAAATAGTTTAATCAAAAGCTGCAAAACATAATGATCAATAACAGGCAAATGACCTTAAGGAATATCTTTACAATTTGTAAATCGAAATATACAATGAATCATTTCAGTACTTCTCAAATGGAAAATGAAAACGGAGCAAAAAAAAATTAACCCTGGACTTTGTTGAAGAGTAAGCAATCAGCATGTATGGTAACATCAGAGCAGATGATTTTGCTCTGAATTCACCCAGTCGAAAATCCATAGATATTTATTTCGTCCAGCTGACTTTGGGAATGTCGTAATGCTCTGTCAGTGCGTCCAGGTGTCTGTTGAAATCCTGTAACACAAAAAAAATATGTTATTGTCCCTCCCTCCCTCCCTCCCTCTCTTTCTCACAAACACACACATGGTGCTCCCTAAAATATGAATATCAACATTAGTAGTGCAGATTTACCTCAACTCTTCTTTTGTGTGTTTTGGAGGCCTTCTTTAAAATTCTTTCCATTTGCTATTGGATGTTACAAAGAGAGAATATTATTTTACCACCCAAGTCACACCGCAATTTCAATCGGTAAAAAAGCCTTAAATTAGAAATTACGTAATTTAATAACTCAGCGTTCGAAATAAATCACAGGAAGTCAATTAATCACCTAAATACCTTGTATTATATGTCAACTGAATAACAGAACTTATACATATATCACATAAATATACAATGCGTCAGACATAACGTTAAGTTACCCGTTTCTCTTGTATTTTGTCGAACGCAATCTGTGCTGGTGTCCTTTTATCAACATAAACTTTCTTCGTTCCTTCTTCGTTTTGACTGGCCAAAGCCTGCTCCTCTAAACGCTTCCTTTCCTTGTCCTTTTTCTTTTTCCTATGATTAAAAAAAAAGTAAATCATAGTCAATCACTTAGTTGTATTACATAACTCGCACAACAACACTAGCTAGCATGACAGCTAACGGCTGTCTTAAAGGCAATGCCAACATTTTCCCACAACACAGCTAAAAAATAATATATTTAGGTAAATATTAAGATAAAACAAATACATACTTTTTACTTGCTACAGAGACTCCTTTCAGTTTTAAAGAGCTTTTTTGAACTGCGTTGTATTCCGACATGTTAGCTAGCTTCTCTGTATCGACGAGCGTTTCGTCCAAACAAACGGATGATGTTTATTAATTAGTCTCTGCTTTACTGCCATCTAGAGGACATGAGTGAACGGTTGGAGAAGGGTCTGTCTGCAGACTGCAAGACGGGGGCGTAACTTGAAGTAGGAGGCGTAACTTGAAGTTGTTCAAATCACACAGAACCACGCGAGACCTCAAAACGAGATTTTGTCGGGATGCGTTCGAAACCGCATACCCTTTAATTAGGCACTTAATTTCAATAAGTACTAACTTAAGGAGCGCTAAAAGAGTTTATACTCTACAGCCTAAATGCTTATGTATGAAGTATGAATCCAAATTGTATATCATCATCCGCTATGTTGATCATGTGACCTACAAAGTTATAACAAGCACAAAAACGTAAAAGATATAAGTGACAGGTTTAATTATTGTATTTGTAATTATCTTGATAATGAAGAACTTTGCAGAAACGGCTGCCTTTTATTTTGTGATTGTAGTATAGCCAATACTGTTGATTTTTTATATATATATATATTTAACTCCACTAATGTGATCAAGAGTTATCCTTAAAACATTTGTTTTTTATTAGAAAACCCAAAATCGTTATCTCTTGAATATTTTTTAAATAATTTTACGTGAAAAACGTTTTTCTTTTATAGCATCTCATACTATGAACACATAATTTTTTTATTTACTGTTTTATGGCATTATGATTGTTTATTGTCAGATACAACCTCTTACCATGATCTTTTATGTAATAATTTGGCAATAATAATAAAAAAGTGGGTCAGGTGCACAAACACCTCACAGCGACTGCAATATCTGCACAAAGGGTACTTCGATCAGCTGCTTGAAGATCTCATCTTTGGAGAAGACTGTTGATTTGATACTCTAAAAATGTAAGTATTACTACTCGAAAATTAACATTACCCCATAATGAATTGCATCTTTTGCCCACCCCAACATTTACCATGCAATAATAACAATAAATGCCAACCAATAATTATATAATTTTTTTTTCTTAAAATTACATTTTAGTAAAAGAAGCCAAATGTATTTTCTTTTGTGACACAGCTATACATGAATATATACACTAGTTAAATAAATGCATTCGATGTGAATACATCCATTTTCAGTCAAGCAATTAATAAATTAATGGATAAAATATTTATATTTTATTTACTGACAACCAAAAATATGTCTAAATGATTAAAATAATGTATAAAAGTTAGCATCACAATAAATGCATACATGCACAAGTCAACAACACATGATACAAAGCTTCATTCAGACTTATTGTTCTAACAATCAAGTATTTACAGATGGTGAACCCAACATCCTCCTGCCATCTGAACACAGCTGATACAGTTCTGCCGCTGCACTTCACAATCTCACTCTTCTCAATGGGGATGTCGTTGAGCAACAGGATGAGGAAGACCCTGATGACGGCTCTCTGAACCACACAACCTTGGGGAACACGTGCAGGGCAATCTGACTGCTGTGTCTGCTCCAAACTTTCGTGTGCCTGCACCCCATGAGCACGACTACCTGAAAAACATTTACACAGAGTTTACAAGTACATGATTTATTATTTTTGTAGTGGGCTAAACCACTGAAGTGGTTCAAATATATAAATAAATTATATATTTATCCAAAGTGACTTACAGTGCATTCAGACTAACAGTTTTTACCTAACATGTGTTCCCTGGTATTCGAACCCACAACCTTGCACTGCTAACGCAATCCTCTACCCCTTGAGCCACAGGAACACCAGTGTGTCCTTGAGCAAGGCTCTCTTCTCCAGGTTGATCAGGGGATTTAGGCCCCTGTTATAAGAGCACTGTCAATCACTTCAGATAAAATCTCCATCACATTTTTTGATGATGCTTTTGAAGCTTCTGAAAGTCAGCCTTCATTGTTTAAACATTAACCAGCTGAACAAACATTACCAAAATCACATGCTCAGTGTCTTGTGGTCTTTCTCTAGATGCTCTCACTGGCTCTGGGGTCACTGAGGATGAAGACACCACAGCAGCATCTGGTCCTGATGAGACGGCAAGAGCTGGAGTGATGGAGCATCTCATCTGTGACTCTCGATCATTTCCAGGATGATGCTGTGGTCTTCTCCATCCTCAGTGCACACACCAGTCTACAGACATGTTCATGTCCTACAAAAATACACAATACAAAAAGTCATTACATTATTCTTTTGTTTCAGGTTTTCCCTCTTTTTCACCTTTCCTTGCAGGTCCTGCTCCAAATGCACAGAAATCAAGAATAAGAAAGGAGGTGTAATAGTTGTTTAAAATTACATTAAAATAAAATACAACTTAAGATTTAAAATGTTTCATTTATTTTTGTAGTGTATTACTTACACAAATCCTTTGATGGTAGCATTCCTTCATCAGTTACTCTACAGCAGATAAACACACATGTGTCTCATCTGTCCCTGTAACATCCAGACAAGAGTCAGTCTCCTCTGTTATATATCTGTGATATACTGCATTTACATGTTGAACTAATAACTGATGTAACTCACTTTTTATCCAACACAAATGTTCCTTAAATTATCAATATTGCAAATGGACAAATAAAATAGATAACTTATGTTTAGTTACTTTATGTAGATTTGTTTGTTTACATGACTCACATTCATCTATAGCAGTGTTGACAAAAGTGAATTCTACACAATATCACACACACATATCACTCAGACACCTGTTTCATGTTTGTTGGATGTGCTCATCTACAATACTTATCAAACATTATCCAGTCAGATGATAAATAGACATTTTAGTACTAGTCTTCAAGAAGTATATATAGTTTATGTAAATCTACTATTGAGTCTTGTACTTAATGGAGCTCCCCTGTTAGTTATGCATTATAAAACATGTTTACAGCTAAATCACAAATATGCTATATTATGTAGGTCACAGACAGACTGAGCCTGTGATACCTGGGGATAGCGTCTTTTTACCTTTTGCTTATATGTTGCTTACTTTACGCCTTAGTTTTAATAAATTATTAACTCCAAAAACAATACCACTGTATGAAAATGACTTATACACTTCAATTTAAATAATTATTTCGGAAAAAAATAAGATTCTCACCGTTGTCTCTCACAGCAAGCTGTCATATTCGTCTTCTTTCCAGTTTAACGGCAGTTGGCATCCAGCTTATTGGTGCATTACCGCCCTCTTCTGTTCCGGAGTGTAGGTCAGATAATACGTTTTCCTACTAAAACGTACAATCTCACATTGTCCCCTAACATTAATATCTACACACACATCATGAATCAAATCCTGCCTAAAACCCCTGCCTCCCTTAAAACGTAATCAATATTCTACTCTGTGCCGCCATATTGCCAATAACTTATCGTTTTGAGGTCTCGCGTGGTTCTGTGTGATTTGGACAACTTCAAGTTACGCCTCCTACTTCAAGTTACGCCCACTTCAAGTTACGCCCCCGTCTTGCAGTCTGCAGACGTACACGCTTGAACGGTTAAGCTCAATTATGTGTTAACTTTTTTTCTTTCATTTCTTTTAAATTTTACATCTTCTTTGTTCAGATTGTGTAACACTGTATGTTTACAAATCATTATTGTGCTGGTTGATATAGAGCGCTGATGGAAACAGTGAGGTTTGAGCCAACAGGCCTCCATGTTGGATCTAGACTGTGTGTAAAGTGCGCATGCGTGTTGCAGTTTCACCCGGAAGTCTTACATACATGTACAGTTCAGACAACACTGTGGAAGGGCTGAAGAGGCACAATGGCAAATAGCGTACTTCAATGTTTTAAGAGGATAAACTTGCCTGTTTTTAATCCTTATAACGATCTCTTTGGTAACAATTTACGGATTCAGTCCCGTAGTTACGCTAGTAAGAAACCAGGTAAGATGTGCTGTCTAACGCATTTTTTATTTGAATTCATACAATGTTAACTTTACCTGCAAATTCTGACCTTGTAGAACCAATTTTCAAATTATTAATAATCTATTTGTCTAATATTATATTATACAATGTTGTTATTTTTTTTATTTATATTCATATTTCATATGCTATTTTGACATTATAAAATATGTAAATAGCAATTTTTATGAAATATTATTCTTGCTTTTTTTTTAAAGTAACTAAAGGCAAAGGTAAAGGAATGGTAAAGGAAGTTTTTAAGGGTCCAGAAGTTTGTAAGGATCCAGTGAGACTTTGCACTCATGCAAGTGGAGTCAACATCTTCAAACAAGGAGAGGATCCTCTTATTAAACCCAAGGAAGAATATCCAGAATGGTATGATGGTGTATTTACTTTGTGCTTTTATAATGCATTTACTTATGGAAGCTTGTTTCGCAACAGAAAGAAATACAAATAAAAATATATAATTGAAGTTTTTGTATCTCACAATTCAGACTTTTATTCTCTCAATTAGGAGGGAATCAGTCAAATTGTGAGATAAAATAAAAAATTGCCTTTTTTTTATCCAGTGGTGAAAACAATATTTAAAATTTACTCCATCTCAAGCTTCAAAAGCACCATGGTTGTATCTCAAGTTGTCCTGTACCTTCAGGTTGTTTGAGTTGGACCTCGGTCAACCCAAAAAACTCAACGAACTGGAACCAGACACTCGTGAATACTGGAAGCTTTTAAGGAAGGAGCATATTTGGAGACATAATAAACTGCATAAAGGCAAAAAGATGTAGAGACTTTGGACATAATCATGCATATTTGAGAGCAAGGCCTGGGTGAACCTTTTGCATTCACAGCGGACATTACCTGAGGTGCATCTGGACTTCAGATATGGAGAAGTTTAACAAACAAATTAGTGCTGACAAAGATAAACACACTTTTTCAGTTTTGCTGGTGTGTTGGTACTGTGTCTGAGGATCAAGTGGTTGTATTTTTGTTGTCATTCTTTGTATTATTGTGTTATAATTATTTTCTCACTTATGTCACATGAAAAAATAAATAAATTCTAATGCAAAATGTCAAAGTGTATTTTTTTTTTCATCCAAAAGTTGTTTGTTATAAGAGTCTACTTGTCAAGAAAGTTGTGGAAATCTTTAATGATACAGAATGAATGTGTCTGTTTGTCTGTCTGTCTACCTGTATATTTGGCCAAGTTATGCGAAGTTACGACAGGAGGAGTGAGTTATGTGAGGTTACAGCAGGAGTGACTCGTCGGCTTGATGATGGCTTGCTGCTATAGGTCGGGAGAAGGTGAAAGTAAAAAGCTCGTGCTGCGCGTGGTGGGAGTGCATGCAAATACATGTTAGAAAGAGGAACTGCTGACTGAAAAAAAGACCGAACTCCTGCGGATGTTTACCATACTGATTTACCGAGTCTGATAAGCAGTAGTCGCAGTAACTGATTCAAAGTGAGTTAAACGCATATTTAGTGTCCGATTGAACTATTATTGGTAAATCGGATTGCATACAGTGATATCTTTTTTTTAAATACAATAATATTTGTGCTGCAGTCGCTTGACAAGTTACGTTTTACGAAGCCGGGATAAACTCACTTCCTGGAGTCTAAATTACCGTATAACAGGTAAGTGTTTTTTTGTCAGGTTAACTAAATGTTTTAATTGATTACCCTTTTGGTTGGTTATTTAAACATACTTTTCTTAAAGCATTGTGTCGTATATAGAACAATATAGAGTGCATTCGGTTCCGCATTTTCATGGTACTATAGGCTCGTTGGGTCTTTTAATACAGGAACAAAGGCAGTGGTAATATAAAACTCGTATTAAGATTTGTGTCTGTGTGTTTATGTAGTTTTTTCTTCTATGATTTTTTTTTTTAAATAAAGGAAATAATAGTGATAGCCTATAGGTTTGTTACAGTATCAAATATTCTTACATGATAAAAAAAGATAAGTCTTTCATACAAGTCTAGATTAAAACACGTGCTCATGTGAACACAAATGTATTTTTCATATTCAAGTTCATAAAAAAAAATAATAATAATGTTTTTGAAAAAAGTCAGTAGCATTGTCTACAAAATTTGGATTTATTATATATATATATATATATATAAATACCGATATGGAGTAAGGTTTGTTTTTAATGGTTTTGATATTTGTTAGCCTACGTGATATTGGTTAAGAGGCTAGACATTAAGCACATCTTCCCCTTTTGTGATAGGGTGAAGGTTTTAGAGTAGGGTAACATTTGTTAGGAAATTAATGCACTGTCACATAGTTCTTTAAATGTTTGTTTTGGGAAGTTCACTGATAGTTTGTTTTGAAAAATCACAGAAATAGAAACCACCGATACAGAAATCACATTAATGCACCAACATTTTGTTGAACAACTGAAAACTAAATCTTACATCTTACATTTATTCATTTAGCAGACGCTTTTATCCAAAGGACAGTGGAAGCAATCAAAAACAACAAGAAGAGCAATTATATATAAGTGCTATAACATGTCTCAGTTAGGTTAACTCAGTACACGTAGCACGGGCTTTTAAATAATATAATAAATAAATAAAAAAAACAGATAGAAAAAAAGAATAGAGCTAGCTAGTGTAAGAGGTGTTACATCTTGAAAAAAACATTGCTGTTTGACGAAAATTTTAAATAAACCGCTTGTCATTTATTTCTCAGATCATTTACCAAGTTATGGAGGACAAGAATTTGGGTGTAGAAACCCTGAGCGAGGCAGTGCTTAACAGACTTGGTAACATGCTAGACAATCTAAAGTGTGGTTGGAAACAGCTGGCAAGGGCATTGGCCGAACAGCCACAGTTCTGCTGCAGGTAGGACATATATAGACTCAATTGTGTGAAATAACTTAGCGACACTGTGCATGGTTGTGACTGATTCACTATTACAGAATCTACTTTTTTGTAGTGACAAAGAGCTGATTGACTGCTCACTCAAAGTGCTAAGTCCAGATGGCAGTCCTGGCCGATACCTGCTTGCCCTCCTTGCAGATAGAGGGTGTACCTTGGCTTTCCTGCTTCAGTGCCTGAAGAAAATTGAGCACAGAGAGGCTGTTGGATTTCTCACTACACATGGTAGCTAAATATATATATACAAAAGATTATGATCTAATCTAGAACAGTTCCTCTATCCTCACTGTGGTGTGCCTTTGTGGTCAGAGTTTTGGTTTGGTAACCCAAGCAGAAGAAGGTGAGTCATATCACTTAGGTGTTATTTGTTGTTTTTGGGTAGTGATGGAGCAGATTGACATCAAATGTCAGCCACAGAGTCAGCGGGTACCAGAGGGAAGGCCCGTGGTTCTGAGCTGCAGAGCCGTCGGACCTGTGGACCTCGCCTACCAGTGGTTCAAGGGCAAAGATGAGGTCTAAATTTGTAACTGAACCTACTGAATATTACTCTAAGAATATTACTCGAAGTCTGGTTCTTTATGTTCTCGGTAGGTGCCAGGAGGCAATGGCCCAGAGCTGGTGCTGAATCCTGTTAATCCAGCTCAACAGGGTCCCTACATCTGCCGTGTAAGTTCTGGGGACAAGTACGTCTTCTCCGACTGGGCCCATGTACGTCTAGTGAGGTCTGGAGGCACAAGTGCAGGCATGTGAAGATTTCTCTTTAAGCTGAGTCTGAAATAAATCACAATTCCTTCATCACTGACAAATTATGTCAATTGCAGGTTCCAGCAGTGACTATTTCCCTTCGTCAGCTAGTGGGGTGTACATAACTCGGCAACCTAGGCCTCAAGTGTTGATGGAGGGAGACACTCTCTATCTCGAATGTACTGCTCAGGCCAACCCGCCTCCCAAGTTTCAATGGTATCTTAACAAACAGCCAATGCCAAACTGTACTAGAAGCATCTTAAAGGTACGAATCAAAGACTCACAGTTGAATGTGTGGAGTAATTCACTTGAAATTACTTACTTGGGCATCTGGATGTGTTTGTTCTCAGATTCCATGCATAACCACAGCAGATAGAGGTACATATACTTGCAAGGTTTACAACCTCTATCATGAAGCATGGAGTGATCAGGTCCAAGTAAACATCGGTAAGACGCCCATTTATAATCATCCCCTTAAATATAAATGAAATAAATAGATAAAAGATTTTTTTATAGCATGGCCTGTTTTCACTCAGGTCCTGGTTCCTTTTCTGATCCCTCGTGGGAAGCGCCTAAAGTAGGTAAGCACAGTCGGTTTAATTGCATGAATTTAACACATCTACTGATGCTTTCTTTGTCACTCACATGCACCTTATATTTTACAGGTGCTCCTGATGCAGGTCCAAGGCAAATGGGTGATTGTTGCGGTAAGTGATAAGCAGAAGTGTGTTGGTTGCTCTTGGCATTTATTGTATTCGGAGGATCTGATATGTCAATCTTGTCACTTCAAAAATGATAGCCACTGATAAGGTAGCACTGCTTATTGGAAACATGAACTACCTGCATCACCGGCAGCTGAGAGCTCCCATGGCAGATGTGCACGAGCTAACAAACCTTCTACGTCAGTTAGACTTTAAAGTCGTTTCTCTGCTGGACCTCAACTGGCAGGAGATGCATAGTGCTGTTACCGAGTTCTTGCTGCTGTTGGATCGAGGTGTTTATGGTTAGTTCCTTGTTGCATCATTTGAACTTCAACAACTATGGAATGTTAGGACAGTTTCTAAGTTCTACACATCCTGATTGTTTATTTAAAACATTTGGATCTTTTCATCCATGTCCACCATTTCAAGGGCTGTTGTACTTTGCTGGTCATGGCTATGAAAACTATGGGAACAGTTTCATGGTACCCATCGACGCTCCAGCCTCATATACCTTCAAGCACTGCCTCTGGGTGCAGGATGTGTTACAGCGCATGCAAGCGCGCCAGACGGGACTTAATGTCTTTCTATTGGACATGTGTCGGAAACGGTGCGGTTTGATTCATAAGTGTATCAGAATTATAGTGCATAAAACTTTACTTGAAACTGACTTCAGTTGTGTTGTTCATTCAGAAACCCAAATGACGAGAGCATCCCACAACCTGGCCCCTTGAGAGTGACAGCAAACATAGTGTTTGGCTATGCAACGTAAGTCTAATTCAATGACAATAATCTTATTGGCATCTAAAAGATTGTGATTACAGTCTTCACATTCTGGATTCAGGTGTGTTGATGCCGAAGCATTTGAAGTAAATAAAGACGATCTCTCTAATGGAATCTTCATGAGCTTCCTTAAGAAAAGACTGATGGAGCCAGAGAAGGTTACGGTCATACTTGACAAAGTAGCTGAAGGTTTGGGGTTTAAATCATTGTTGGTATTGACAACTACTTTTCCAACTAATTTTTTTTACAAATGTGTTATTAAGCCACATCTACGTCATAGGCTCCTATAAAAAAACTGATGACAGCAAGTGTGACTGCATAGTTTTACAGAGTCAGTGTCCATTGCAGACATGGGAAGGTGTGAAATCACTCGTGGTCGGCAGGCTCTAGAGCTGCGAAGTAATCTCTCGGAGCGTCGTGCCCTGACAGACAGCATTCAGGCTCCTGCATGCCAAGTCACAGCGTCAACTCGAAACTTACAGTGGGCCATCGCTCATGGTTCGACCTTTCATTAATAAAACCTCTTAAATTTTTATCCTTATGCAAAGCACTTTGGCTGTAAATAAAATTATGATATACATAATGACAATTTTGTGTGAATTGTTCCAGTCCTCCCAGAGAGCTGCTGTCTTCAGTTTGAATGTGGTGTCAAGGTACAGCTAGGTTTTGCTGCAGAGTTCTCCAATATCATGATCATCTACTCTCGGATATTGGAGACTCCTGAAGACATTGTGTTCTGCTCTGCTCAGCTCTCGGATTTTACAGAGGTAAACTGACTTTTTTGATCTGCAAAGAATGAATTGAATTAGTCCGGAGAAAATATAACATAACCATAATGCATGCACAGAGTTTGCAAGTACGATGTGAATTTTAGGATTACAATATTGCATGTAGCTGTTACTTTCTATGACCTTATCTATGTTGCATGTAAAATGACAATATGTAATGTAATAATTAGGGGTGTGTCTGAAGCATACCTTATTCGGAATGGCACTGATAATGGCTTCAAAAACGAATAACGGAACAGGAATAATTTTGCCTGAATATTCGGCTGAGGCTTGCACAGTCTTGTGTTTGCTAGATAACAGCTCAGCCAGGCGATCAGTGCAATATTATAAACAGACCTATAAAGACACGCAATAGAGTGTGAAGTGAATGAATGCAAACTTTATGAGTGGAAAGAGAGCAAATTGAATGCCATATTGCTGTTGCATCTCCGTGCATCTCTCAGAAATCAGAGCTTGGTAAGAATAATATCACCTATTATAATACATCATACACGTTCTATTATTTGTATATATTTAAAAGGCAATGATTTAAACCTTAGGCTACAATATGAAACGAATGAATGGAACAAGCACAGCACACTCACCAATCCAACAGCTGCGTTGCGTGTCTCAGTTTCTCAAAACCAAACCAGTTCTCTCTTAAGAGTAGGCTAATAATCAACTTGGATACAGATACATTTTCTATTTAGCCTACATGTTTTCATCTTTATGTTTTACTGGTTTGCATAACGCTTATGTGCGCATTGAATTGATTCAGTCAGGTTCAAATGATCCCTAAACGTTTGTCATGACATCTCTCTGCTTGCATTATAAATATATATATTTTTTTAAATTATAATTATTATAGTTTAAGACGACATACTTGTTCAGAGATAACTATGAAAAAAAGTCATAACGGTCTTATCAAGTAACTGTACGACATTGTATCCGAATGCAGATACGAAAAATGCTGTAATTGTTACAGAAACAAATACTGGCTGTTTGTTTCATACATTTTTTTATATTTAATGTCATAATTATAAAGTTTTTACAATTTATATATGTAATTGTTGCATAAGGCTATGAATTAAGAAGCGTTTATTGACAAGAACTATTTCATGTCTTTAAATTTATAGTAGCATGAACAATGAGTAGTCGAGTATTTTTTTTATATAAGAAATCGACTAGCAGAAATCAGTAGTCGCGCAACCCCTAGTTTAGAACAACATGGGGTTAAGTGATTTATGACAAAATCTTCATTTTGGGGTTGAGTATCCCTTTAAATGCTTTCCTATTAATGAAATACATTACCTTGTCATGGCCTGCTTTAACTTGGTGGATCTTCTGTAGTCAGTTTTGACAATGATATCATTTCAGGGTCCTGAAGTAGACCTGAAGCACAGCAATCAGGAGAGTCTTCTCGAGGCTGGCAGCTTACTACTGTCCATGGATGATCTACTGCCTCTGGAACAGCCCCAGCTCTTCACTCGTATTAGTGCCCTGCAAAGGCTCAAGGTACAGTATGTGCACAGTATAATACAGGAGTTGGTCGAAATGAGGGAACACCTGGAAATAGACAATATTTATTTATTAAAGGTAGCGTAGGTGATTTCGGAAAGGCTAGCAATAACAAGTTAACTATGAAAGCAAGATCCCACCCTCCCTGGATAATCGCTGCAAAGTCACAGATCTTCCAAAACATACCAGCGCATTTATTTAGTCCGCTGGCTAACCATCGACACAATGAGAGACAGTGCTGGTGGAGAGTTGAATGTAATGCTGTCAGATTACCTATTGTCTCATTTACAGTTGAGAAAAACATTACAGTTCAAACAAAGTGTATAATATTACAATAATAATGCCTTCCATTCTTGCTCTGTCTGCAATAGCGTAACGGAAGATGCTGATGACGTATCATGTCTGCGTTAACGGTGCACAGAGGTATCCAAATACAAAAGTTGTTTGGATCTCTGGATCGAAGAATCTGATTGGATGAACTTTTTATGGTCCTATCCCTTCCACAGAGAATATAAATGAATATAAATACATTTAGACCTTTTGATTGCAGGATGTGAAGAGACTTTCAACCATTATAACAAAAAAATGTTTTTGAAGCAAAACACCTACCTTGCCTTTAAGGTGTTTTACCACTATGTGCCTTTAATACAGCTTCCATCCTTCATAGAATAGATTCACACAACTTTTAAATAGTCTCTAGTGGAATGTCATCTATCAGAACTTGAAGAATAGATCCTGCTTCTCATTCTTCTCTCCAGACTGTTCACAGTGGTTTGGTAATATTCAAGACAGGTGATTTTCAGCAAATCAACTTCAATGTTGAAGTTTTAAGATCACACCAGCATTGGTGATTAAAATTTGAGCAGGTACAGCTCTTTCATGGATGTTGGCTTTGTGAAGTTCTCTGTGGTCAGTAATTGTGGAATCTGGGTATTTAAGGTGACTATTGAGGTCATTTTGCAGCAGTAGTTCTGTGTTGATGGACACAATCATTCATAGTGTTCGACTGCCAATAATATCCACTTTTCGGTTTTCGCCTGCTACTCTTCTTTGCCGACAGAATCTTGCCATGCTTTGGTATGTAGTCAGAATTGTAAAGACTGCTGTTCCTAAAACACTGAACAAATTGGGCAGTTAAGGTAATGGATGTTCCTGTTAAACAGGCTTCAATGACTTGTCCTTTTTGGAAGTCTGGCAAATCACTTCAATGAGTGCTTGTATTGACACTGAAAATAAAAGATAATCAACGTTTGTTTTTCACTGTGGCCTACACACATTTTATTAACCCGTATAATAATGGGTGTTCACAATATTTTTTCCAATCCCTGTATATTTAATGTATTGCTTATGAAGCATGTGTATTATAAAGGCATATCTTGTTTTCCCCCTTGCAGAAAGAGCTCTCGTTCACTGTTTGTCTACACTACAAGTATACTAATCTGGATGAAGAGGTCTTGGAAGAGCAAAGAGTCAGTGTAGGCAAACCATTAGTGTCAAAACTCAACCTCCATGAGCCACGACTTTCTCCCACCTCCTCCTCTGACCGACAAATCTCCAGTATTATGGATTCTTCATCCTTCAGTGAAAGCTTCAGAGCTAACCTGCCCGACGTAAACCCGTTCTCCATCAGATCTGAATCCACATCATGGTCCTGCTATCAAGGACCCATGGAATCACCCACATTTGCTAGCTTAAAGAATGAACCAGAGGAAACCACATGTCCTGAGTTCCTTGAATCCGAAGAACCTCCCGCCATCAAGAGTTTGCCTAGCGCCTCTTCTCAGGAGCTCCCATTTAAATTTAGCAACTTACCTACTTCCATTTAGCAGGAAAGTGTTCAAAGCTGTGCATCAGTGTATGGTACAGTGTGATATATATATATATATCACCCTGACTGCCATGTTACAGGGGCTTGTGAATGTAATATAACTGAGAAAGTTGGTGTACTCTTACAGTTTACAGTTATCTTATTTGCAAATGCATTAAATTATCCTATTTGTCTTCGTTTTTTTCTTCTTCATTAAACTACACCACAAATGATTCTATCTGTGGTAATGATTGTAATGCATCTATCGCCTGAATTTCAACATACTAAACAAAATACATATCTAGCAATAAAACAAATTACCAAAAACTAATCCCCCAGCAATTCCCATGCTCCTGACAAACCAGTCTTTCCAAACATTTTGAATTGTAATTGATACAAATATGCAAGTCATATAGGCCTACACTATGTTTTTACCCTCTAAAATATATCAGTACCCAGTATGTTAGGTGACCTTGACTTGTGTAATTATAATCTGCTACTCATAATGTCTTTTACTCACGAAAAGACCAAGTAACATTATTTTTGGACAGGCAAAATATTACAAACAAGTTCCTGCACCTTTAAATATTATCATCACACATCAGCTGATGTAAAATTGTATCAATAACTGACTAAATAGACTATTTTTGTATAATATTGGATTCCCATTCCCACCTGTAATGTATCTTATTCGCAAAAACCTTCTTGTACAACACAGGTTCCCGCGCCCCGTCAAACGGACCTTGACCATGCTGACGCTTCCGCGCATGCGCCTAAAATCACAAGGCAGACGCATGCGCAGGACGCTAGTGGCCATTTTGTTTTGACTGAGAATCGCTGTTTATCGCACTCTGTCTAAAATTCGGTGAGTGTGCGCGGGGTAGAGAGATAGGCTCGTCCTTCTGCTTCCATCGTAACGTTCTTACATCCTGAAAACATGTCAGAATCGTCCACACCAGACATGGGGCCTGTGGAGGCGGGGGTTCGTAAATTATCGGAGCTGAGAGTGATCGATTTGAAGGCCGAGCTGAAGCGCCGTAATCTCGACATCAGCGGCAACAAGAGCCTTCTTTCAGAAAGACTCAAAAAGGCAAGAGATATAACACCAGATTTAAACATGTCTAAGCATTTTTACAACTCCCTGCTATATATTGGATTAAACTTGCTTTGCATGCATACTGGGGTGGATGTTTACTGGAGTAACGGTACATGTGTTCTTTATAAGCGATTCGTTCTCTGATTTTGCTGATGCATTGAATTACTGGTGTTAATTTGTCAAATGAATAAGGTTATATATATAATATATATATATATATATATATATATATATATATATATATATATATATATATATATATATATATATTATATTAGTATGTTCATATTACTACCTCCCTAAAATGTCAATCATTTAAAAGAACGGACCCCAAAAAGGAAATTCATAATCATGCAATAATATATTTCCTTGCAGAGAGAGTGATAGGAGACCATAGACTATAAAAACAATAGGAGACACATTAAACTAGGAGCTCAATAACAGCTGGCTGGACTGAATCGGGGATCACAGTTATTTGGCTACTTTAATCTGGACAAACCTCTCTTAAAATGTCAATGATACGAAAGAGTAGATTCCTAAGAATACATTAATTATTAAAATTGCAGTAAGAGTAGAATTATTAAAACCTGCAGCTTAATAGCAGCTGACTGGACCAGAAGCAGCAGCAACCAATCAGTCGGCATCACAGCCATTTGAATACTTAAGTATGGATAAACCTCCTTAAAACCTAGGCTATATCATATTAAAGAATAGATTCAAAAGAACTTATTCACAATAATATATATTTTTAATTTACTTCCTTGCAACAGGAGTTGTAGGGAACACATTGCCAAGGCATACTTGTAGCTTAATAAAGGCCAGCTGAAGGAAGCTGTCATAAATATATTCATTTATTCCAAGTAATAGCAAAAAATAACAGATAAAAAAAAACACGACTTCCAAATAGGTAGGTCTGTCTTGCCTTGCTGGCTGGAGAGGCACACAACTGTCTGGATGTTACTGACATCTAACTTGCTTTGCAGGATGTTTTGAATTCAATGCTTGCGTGATGTGTCATTTCGCAAGTGCAAAGTGTAGGTTGTCATTGTAAAAGAATTATGGATTGTTGTGAAACTGTAAACAGTAGGCAGACGGGTGACGTTTATGCTTGTATTTGACTATAAATCATACTTTCATTTTTAGGCCATCGAAGAAGAGGGCGGGAATCCAGATGAGATCACCGTACACCTAGAGATAACTCCTAAAAAAACACCTCGGCGAACTCCAAAAGGTAAAAGTGTGTGTGTGTGTATATATATATATATATATATAATATTAGTATTATTAGTATTTTTTTTCTCATTTTCTACATTATCATGTTCACAAATCTAGACAAAACTTGCTTCAAGTTTAAGTCTGAAAACATATTTTTCGGTTTCGCTCTGTAGGAAAGAGACAGGATGAACCTGATGATTGCAACCTTGAGGAGGACTCTGTTGATGGCCAGGTGCTTCGTCATATAAATTTGTTCATGGGTGTGATCTATGTAACTGGGTTGGGTTATTTTGCATAGGTTTATCAAAACTAAGAGCCGCCATTACTTCCTTTAGGAGGACCCGGATGCTTTTCCAGAGAACATACATGAGATGGATATTATGGACATGAATGTCCTAGATGAAGCTGATATGGGCAATGGAGATGGGCCTGATGGAGATGAATATGACGAAGAGGTTCTAGACACATTGTCGCACGAAGCGAACACGGGCAGCCTGAGGGAGGATGATGCAAATGACCATGACGTGGAGGATGTCTGTGGTGTTTTCATGAGCAAATCTGATGTAAGTTTTTAAAACTAGCCATTGATACTGCTGTTCTGTTCTTATTGCACATTGTGTGACACTTTCTTTTGGCTTTCAGGAAATGGATCTTAATGACGCAAATGTGAATGAGAACCAGGAAGCGTCTTGTCAGGTATGTAAGTCAACAATTTTGAGAGTTGTTTTTTTTTCCTGATGGGTGTTGTTTTTTTTTTTTATTCAACTTATTTTCCATCTTTAGCAGGAGGATGATGGTGAGCATGGATGCAAGGACACAAAAAGTGAGAAAGGTACTGTATGGGGTTGCCTGGAATTGCTCTTAAGGTCAGGGTGAAGCCTTAAAGTCCTTTTAGTATAAATGTATCAGGTAACTTAGGAACGAGAGACTGGAAATCCAAAGTTGATTACTGGCTTTATGCATTGCTGTCAGTAGACATTTAGCCATTTATATTGATTTAGAACCACTTTATAGTCATATATGCTTTTTTGAAAGGTCCAGATATGCAAAGAGCCAGTAATCTGTTTTAGTTAGCACATAGGTTGGCTTAAATGGTTGTTGCAGATGCAATTTAGTTTTTCTAGGTTGCCTAAAGAAGACCACAAAGAGAAGATGAGAAGAATTGGATCATGCTGAAGCAAAATCTCTTTAGGACTCTTAATTGGAGATTTCACTAATGGACCATTTGCTTGTTTCAAAAGAAACACAATTCCTGTAAAGACAGCACAAGCTGCTGCTTCCATATCACGGACACTTCAAGTAATAAAGTTGATGATGGACACTCGGATGTGGTGTGGGTCTTGTGACTTTCGCTAGGCAACAGCTTGCCCTTTGATTTGGGGTGCAGTTGAACTGAAAAGAAATGGCCTGTTGTCTGGAAGCTTGTTGATTGTTCTTGCTTTGGTTTTTCCAGTCTCTTCACAGGGTAGCTTGCCTTTGTTTGTGTATGAGACAGCAGAGGGCCACGTCCTAGTCCAGTTCCACGATAACCATTGCAATGTCTCAGAAGTGATTAAACTCTGTGCCATTCTATTCCTGTTAAATCCGTAGAAATTGAGAAAGTAGCTGGGTCTTGTATATCAGAGCCACTTAAGGAAGACACCACGGAAGAGCGGACTGAAGACGAGAAATCTTCAGTCTGGGATTCTCACAAGGAGGAAGACAATGTGCAGGACCTCACTAACACCGAGGAGGCCACCAATTTGGAAGCCGAATCATCCGCCTGTGAAAAGGACATTGATGAATCGAAGCAAAGTGAAATTGAATCAATAAGCAAGGACCAAGAAAACATTCAGGACAATTTGGTGGACACTGAGAGCACTTCTGCTAAGGCCGCTAATGCTAACGAAACAGATTTGTGCGATATCGAAAGCGCAGTTGATTCGGAAAGGGCATCTAAAGGAGAAGCGGTCGAGGAATGCAAGAAGACTGAACCTGCTGAGTCTTCAGAAGTCAAAGAGTCCTCTGTAGAGGGTGATGATCAGAAAAAGAGGTTTGTTGTTTTCTGTCTACTAGAACAATGGCTTTCTCTGTTTCATTGGCTCCTTATTTAACAAGTATGGGTGCTCTTGGGAGGTGTAACCAACTGCGCATTTCGTCTACCATTTTGTCATTTCTTTTCTACCTTCAAAAAGTAATGTACCAAAAATTTGGTTCGCCATCTTATTCCAAGGTATGTTTTAACATAATTGGGCTTCACTTGACTATTTAAGTTGTAGTATCCAAATCATTGTTCATTGCTTGAGGTTGTTTGTCCTCACTAGTTGTGTATTTGTTTATCGACAATGGTAATCCCTTTTAAACGGCCCATTCAATTTCTCATAATACCGTATTGTTTTTCTCTAGTAGTGATGAGGATGCATCAAGCAAGCCTGACTCGAAAGATGATAAAGGTGGGAGTCCGGTGAACTACTTTTAAACAAGAAATTGTTTATGGAGTTTTCTAAATTGATTATGTGCCCGTTAAGGTAGCGCAGCTGCTAGCGGAAGGAACCTCTGGGTCAGTGGACTCTCTTCGACCACCAGAGCGACAGATCTAAAGAATCTGTTTAGCAAATATGGCAAGGTTTGCAAAACTAGACATTGGAAGTTTGGTTTTACTGAGGTTAGACCGTGTCCTGATCCATTATTACATGCCCGTACTTCTTGCAGGTTGTTGGTGCTAAAGTAGTAACAAACGCCCGAAGCCCAGGTGCTCGCTGCTATGGCTTCGTTACCATGTGCTCTACTGAGGAGGCAACAAAGTGCATCAGTCATCTGCACAGAACTGAGCTGCACGGCCGGATGATTTCAGTTGAAAGGGTACCTGGTTTAGTTTATTATTAAGGTGCTAACATGCTAGAGGAAACCAGAAATTACTGCAAGTGTTCGTTGGTGTGTCTCATTCACCAATGACAATTCCAACATTTGGAAAGCCAATTAATTTGATTTGTTTTATTTCAAACTGACTTGACTCTCACTTGAAATGGATCTTCTTTACTTGCAGAGGGTTTCTCTAATATGTAAGGGCCTTTATTTCTACACTTTCAATTATGAATTACACCGGTGCATAAAGTATTGTATCAGTGTTGGGTGGCTGTCAACATTATTGATGCAAAGTGTGGACACAAAGCCAGTTGATTGACCTGTATTTATATTTAGGCTAAAAACGAGCCTGCCGGAAAGAAGCCTGCTGACAAAAGTGATACCAAAAAGACTGGCAGTGACAGAAGACACTCTTCAGACTCTAAAACAGAAAAGTAAGTTGTAGATCAATAGTTTTTGAAGACATCTCTGCATGCCAAATAAGTGTATTAGTCTCATCATATGGATTCATTTTTACAGATCTGAGAACAAAGAGGAGAAGCCTGAAAGCTCTGATGGAAAAGGTACAAATTTTAGCTTGGATTCACATATGTTAATACCTTAAGTAGTATCTTATGGTGTTCAGATCTTAATGGTTCATTCCTGCCATTACAGAGCCAGGAGGAGAGAGGACTGTCGTGATGGATAAGTCAAAAGGAGAGCCAGTCATCAGCTTGAAAACAAAAAGCAAAGAACGAGTATGTTTCATAATTGGAGCTGTTTTAAATCCAACTGCCTTGTGCTTTTGGAAGTGTTGTTGAAGTGTCGCACCAATTTCTGTTTTAGAGCACTAAGAGTCGTGACCGTAAGTCCTCCAGCAAGGATAGGAAGGACATTTTGTCTTTTGACCAGATCAAAGAGCAGCGAGAGAGGGAGCGTCAAAGGCAGAGAGATCGAGAGATCAGAGAGGTGGAGAGACGCAGGCACTCTGGGTAACTACTGCCTCCCATCATCATCTTCCCATCAACCTGATCTAGTATTGTTCAGAAACCAATTGAGCAGTTTTTTCACTGATTTCTCTACCTGTAAATTACATTGCAGTGAGCGAGACCGTGACAGCCGTTCGGAGCGAGAGCGTATCCGCCTCTTCAGGGAGCGGGAGGAGAAGGAGAGGTTGATGAGGAAGCGCAATTGGCTGGAGGTGGAGAAGCAGCGACTGAATGCCGATCGCATGGAGCGCGAGTTTCTGGAGCGCGAACGTCTCCGAATAGAGTTTGAGCGGCGACGTGAACAGGAGCGCATTCATCGTGAGAGGGAGGAGCTGCGGCGACAACAGGACCAGCTACGCTTTGAACAGGACCGACGTTCCCTTAAGAGGCCTTTTGACATGGATGGCAGGTATACATAGAGCAGGGTTGCAAAAAATTTGCTAAACCAGAAAAAGACAAGGTTTCCACAACCAACTTCTAACTCTACCTGCTTCTTTTTGGAAAGTGTCTGGGTTTATCCTCTTTCCTTTTTCAAATGTACAGGAAAGATGATTGGCAGATGAAGAGAATGAACATGGATGATCGCTGTGGAAGGTCGGATTTGGGACGCCAAGATCGCTACCAAGACTTTGACCACAGAGACCGCAGCCGCTTTCCGGATGACATGATGATGGACAGGTAACGCCAGCTCTATCCAATGGCGCCCAAATTTCTTGTGTATAGATTTTGCTACTTTACTGTAATTTACATGCCTTTTCAAACAGGAGAGTCAACCGAGGCGGTATGCATGGAGACAGAATCAACCAGGTAAGAAAAGTCCTTCACAGATCTTCATTAGATTTCATTCTCAGGTATCGGACGGCATCTCATCATATTTTCTCCCTTCACAGCACTTTTCAGATCGGGACAGACATGGCAGGGACAATCGTGACAATTGGGCTGGCAGCTTTGACAAGCGTGGAATGAATCCTTCGAGGCCAGTGCCAGGCGGGTAAGTTGTTTTTTCCTCATCTCGTCAGATGTGCTGCTTCATTAAATGGTAACAATAAATACAAAAATGCAGTCTGCACACTGAAAAATACTGCTCCATACAAAAGTGTATTTAATTATTTACAAGGCAACGTTTCGACCCTCAGGTCTTCATCAGGCACAATCTCAATAAGTGAGGAACACCTTTAAATACATAACAGGTGCTCACCTTAATTAGACTTCCTCACTTAGAAGTTATGTGACAGAAACAAATCATGTGACAGAAACAAATCATATGACAAACACTCAAAAAACAACATCAAATAACTTGAAAATCATATAACAAACACTCAAAATGCAGCATCAAATAACTTGGATTTTGATATCAAGCCATTTCTATATTTTGATATCAAGCCATTTCTATAAATATTTTCATATGTTATTTGATGCTGCATTTTGAGTGTTTGTTATATGATTTGTTTCTGTCACATGATTTGTTTCTGTCACATAACTTCTAAGTGAGGAAGTCTAATTAAGGTGAGCACCTGTTATGTATTTAAAGGTGTTCCTCACTTATTGAGATTGTGCCTGATGAAGACCTGAGGGTCGAAACGTTGCCTTGTAAATAATTAAATACACTTTTGTATGGAGCAGTATTTTTCAGTGTGCAGACTGCATTTTTGTATTTATTGATTGCATATCCAGTTGTCTTGCACCTGGCCCAAATTTGGGTTCATGTGATGTGCACACCACTTCTGTGTGTTCTGATTCATTAAATGGTAACGACATCACTTTGTTCAGTCGTTATGCTCTGCTTCCTTTTATAAAGTCGTGACAACAGAGACTGGGAGCCTGGACGTAAAATGGACGGGGACAGAAACTGGCAAGGTTTGTCCAATAAGCATCTATTGAGTTCAGAAAAGGTTGCGTGTTTTCTTCCTTTCTGACTTACTACCTTTCTCCTAGGAGCAGACAGAGGTGTCCCGGGACAGAGTCACATAGCACGGGGTGGAATGGCAAGGTAGCGAGATTTACGCTTTTATTGTCTTGTTTGGCCTTTAGCGGTTATCATTAGGGGTGCTCCGATCACGATCGGCCGATCGTTATGCGCATCTCCTCAGTAAAGCCGGTTCTCTAATCAGCGGTTAATTCCATCAGGTGCGTGATTTCACATAGAGCAGCTGTTATTACACAGAGCCGTTGTTAATAGAGAAGATGCGCAAATCACGTTAATTTTCAGCGTTTATTGGCGCATCTTCTCAGTTAACAATGGCTCTGTGTAGTAACAGCTGCTCTATGTGGAATCACGCACCTGATGGAATTAACCGCTGATTAGAGAACCGGCTTTACTGTCGAGATGCGCATAACGATCGGCCGATCGTGATCGGAGCACCCCTAGTTATCATGGTACCGTTTTTTTGTTGTTGTTGTTGTACCTGAAACTTAAATTTTTTCTGCTCTGCAGCCGAGGTGGATATATACAGACAGGGACGTCCCAGTCACTCTCTGGAACCTTAAACCGACCAAATCAGATGATGCAAGGCAGCGGAATGCAGGGAGGCGGAGCATTTGGTCGACGCTATTAACTTAAAACCTCTTCCCTTGTGTACCAGTTGTGTGTAAAGAAACTTTGCAGCTTGTACATTGCCAATCAGGCTTTTTAGTTGTATTTTTTTAAGTCCTCTTTTCTTTTCATGGTGTAAAGACGAACAGATACTTGGTTACATTGTGTAAAGAGAGATTTTATTTCAATATTTTCTTTTCTCCATTCCACATCTTTAGATTTTAGTCCTTTTTGTTGTAAGTGAATGCTCAGGAATGTTTTGCTCAAATGAAACCTGTCTTTGACACCATGAAATTGAAGTTCACTTGTTTTTGATGTGTTTCAATAAATTTATTGTGGATTTTTCTTAGGTAAAGGTACTCTTGTTTAATTATGAGGCACATGTTAGTATCGTGTTGCCATTAGGTGGCGCTCTTAGTCTAAGCATTATTAAGGGAATTGAAGACTGCTGGCAGAGCTATGAGAGTGCAAGTATATATATATATATATATATATATATATATATATATATATATATATATATATATTATTTTTTTTTTTTACATTTAACTGAGCAAACAGATGGGATTACCATTTCCACCAACAAATTGCTCAATACATCTTGATTATTCAGAGCATGATGTAGGATGGAGTAGGAGGACTGTGGTTTTTAATAAACCATTATAAATAAATGAATTCTTTGCATTAATTTTAAAAGTCAAAAGATCAAGTGGATGCCTTTTGTGGAAGTCTAATCATTGGAGTTTTAGATCATAAATTTTTCTAATCATAACCCTCAAGTTCCCATATTGCAAAGGAAGCCATTTCCTCAATGTTTTATTTGAGTTTTTATTTATCTAGAATCACTCTGGTAGTTCCTCATGGTTTGGATGTTACTATGAATTACATTTATAAGTTAGGGGGTGCCATTGTCCCCACTCTGAGCATCTGCATTCAGTCCTGAATCTGTTTTTAGTTAATAATAATAAATAAACTACAGGGATGTTGGGTTGTTTCAACCAATTTGGGTCAAATATGGACTAGCCCAAATTTTTAACCCAAAAGTTGGTGTAGTCCATACGTGACCCAAAGTTGGGTTGAAACAACCCAGCATTTTTTAGCTCGTGTGCATTGGTAGCTTTGAAATTATCCATGTTAGTTTTATTGGATTTTGTTTAATATTTCAATACAAAGCACTGTAGTGCAACTTTTGGTGCGAGAGTCCGTAATGGTCATCCCATGTTTGAGCATTTAAGAGTGATTACAATAGCAACAACAATATCGATAAAAATCAATTAAACCTTTGGTTTGACTCCAGGGACTCATAACAGATGATATCCTGGGTGGCGGAGAAATCAATGTATGATGTTTCACTTCTTGAGTGTCATAAAGTAATGATGTCACACTTAGATCAGGTTGTGCTTAAATGGCCAATCGCATCCAGGCAGGTTTTGGAGGTCAGATTTTCATTCTTAGAAAATGTCATGCTGTTGAAATGTGCCAAGAAATTGTTCATAATGCTCCCAACAATCCCATCTGAACTATTATCCAAAAACTGCTGGTTGCCTTCAGGTCTAATGATGTTGTCCATTGTTTCAGATCTGAACATTGTTCGGCTGTTTGAATTGGCACATGTTCTACTCTGAAAATACAATGACAAGTAGACCAAGCCATTTGGAGCAGCACCTGAGTAAGGCTGGAAATTCAATTACTGTACAACACACCCATGAGAATTTCTGTTCTCCCCTGCAGTCGAGATTTCTGGAAGTTTCCCAGAAGACAAAATCCTATTTAAAGACTTGAAAGAACATGAAAGTGGGGGACACTTTTGCTTGTGTCATTGTCATGTTTCCCTGAGCAAAACTTATTGAACATTCCCATTATATTTTAGCAACTGGATTCAAATTGTGTTCCTCCTTCAAAACAGATAAAAAAGTCTGTATATCCCTTGTTACTAGTGTGGTTCAAGCATGTAAAAGCAGAAACACTCCTCAAGCACCCTTTGAGTTAAGAAGATTTTTCAAAGATTTATCTGCTGAATTTTATTTTAACTAGAGGACATTTTACAGGTAAGAGATATGCGTTTATGCTTTGTCTTGCTGGTGGTGGGTTTATCTGAGGTAAATGAAAGGACATTTGTGTGGATTGCTGAAGTTTTTTGGCCCCTTACTTTGGCCTGCTTAACTTAATAAAACACTCTTTCTTACTCAGACAAAAGAACACTAGAATCATAATTAGTGCTCTTGCTAAGGGAAGCAACACTATTGTTGTTAATACTTAGAGATATGACAAAAAGACAATCAAGGCAAAATTAAGATGACTTTGACATGAAAAAAACCTGAAGTATTTTGTTTTGGTGTGTAGTTTGACCTGCACCATTTGTTCTAAAAACCACCAGTGCATCAGATGTGAGACGCATCCAAACAAACAAGAGCGTCTTCTAGACTTGAATATGTACATATGAACTTTTATGAAGCACTTATATATATTTTAATTTTTGTAGGGAATTCCACCTGTGTCTCCAGCCAGATGTAAATAGCTTCACAGATTTCAATATCTAGTCAGAAGATGAAACTCAGATGGTGGATCTATCTCACATATACTCAGAAGTACTAACAGGTAGGGTATTTTGAAACACATTGGCCTGGTTTTATAGTCAGGGTTTAGACCAAGTCAGGATTATGCCATAATTCAATTAAGTACATTTTTTTTAAATACATTTAAGCAATTTTTATAAATATGCCTTAGACATGGTGTGCATCTTGAGACAAAACTAGGACAATTACATATTTTAAGATCAATCAGTGCAAGTTTCTTTCACTTGAAACAGCTCAGAATTACATTTTAGTCTGAGACTAGGCTTAAGCATGGTCTGTGAAATCAGGGTTTTAAGTGTTTTGAATGCCACAAAAGTATTATATACATTTTACGGAGATGAAAACTGTAAAAAAAAAAAAAAAAAATTAAGAAAACTGAAAATTTTGTCTCAAAGATAAGAGGGAATCCTCATGTCAAGGGTCAGTTTAAGGACTCCCTTACAACAGCCAATGGGATGTTTTACGTCAAGCCCACTGAGAGATACACCACCTCCAACATTGACCACCATTACATTATTTATCACTAGGATGATGTGGGTGAGTGTCAAGTGATTAGAATGTATTTCTTTTCTCACTGAGTTAAGGCTGTGATTTAGTCCTTTCTTGTGTGTTTACTTTCAAAAATCAGTATTTATCACTGTTAATAAGTGGTGTAGAAGTTGCATGGAGGAGAACCAAATTTATTTCACATTAGATTGATTGTTCACTTGATAGAAATATTTTAAATCTCATAAATGTGTCTATTTCTACCACAAACTACAATGATGAATGTGATAGAGAAGGTTGATAATGACCGTAATGCATTTACTGTTCAGCCAAGCCATTTTTCAATCCTGATAATCTTTTTTCTTTGTCAGCTGACATGGAAATGATTGCTTTAAGTGGCTAGTCTATAGAGGATTAAAGATATGTGTCATGTACTGTAAGTAACAGTAGATTTTCTCAGTGTGTAATGGATATTCATTCTAAGGCCACATTAAAAATATGATAACTTTGCCTCTTTTAAGGAAGTTTTTGACATTAAGCATGCAAACTCTTTTGTACAAAAGCTCGGATTTGCTCCAAATGAATCTCAAGATGCTCAATATTTAATTTTTAAAGTGTATTTTGACTAGTGGTCTCAGACCTTTGTATCCTGAACTGTTTTGATGCAATTTCTGGAATTTACATTTGTGTCTGTGCACCTCTTTCACTGGGGTCATGAAAAGACACGTGTTCCTGTCTTTGTATAGCAGGAGGTAAACATTGGCAGAGAGACAAGTGTATGTATAGTGTTTGGATACTGGCAGTCATGTGATCTCATGATTGAAGTCACACCATTTCCACGTGTTTTCAAGGTTACTGTAGAGCATTTCCCATTAATGCAGAGGCTGTTTATTAATGTATTTATGCATATACAGCATACCTTTCTGTCCTGGTCTCTCTGTATATATATATATATATATATATATATATATATATATATATATATATGAGATTAATCACTGTTGTTGCACTGTTGTTATCTAAAAAAAACTACACTTATATATGCTTAATATTAATCACACCATCGACATACCATAAATTATATAAGATTAATTTGGATAATACATGTAATCTTATCCAGTTTTGTAATTTGTACAAAAAAGTTAAAATATAAACCACCATAAAATTTATGGTGAAAATCGAACAATGTAGTTTTACAGCAAACATTATTAAAATATATATATTTTTATGTTAAACATGATTATCCAAATGTACTGTGTTGTGTGTGTTTGTGTGTGTATATATATATATATATATTTATAGTTGTGTTTTTACAGTATAATAATTGTTAGTAACAGATTTGCCATTTTAGTTGCTTGATGACTAAAGCTGATTGTACGAATCAGATCTGTTATTTAAATCTCATTTTTGGACAATGCCGTGGTTTGTCCGACATCTGGAAGTTAAAACTAACAGGAAGAGGACCAGCTTTGATTAGGTTTCACCGCAGATGGCTGGGTAAAGGAAACAACCAATCAGTGTTGACCGCATGAAAAACATAGATACAAACACAAAAACAGCACAGTTTAGCAAGTTTGAATTTCACCATCAATTTATTGTCATATCGCAATGCTAGCGACACCAAAGTCTTGGGTTCAATTTCCAGGGAAATAATATTTGTACTGATTCAAGTGACGTAAATGTAATTTAATAAATTGGTGCTGCTTGGATTTACAAAAAATACAAGATCTGTTCTTGGTTAGCATTAGATTCTGCAGGTGTCCTTGGATAAACATTTATTTTAATTTCCACTCCCCTGGTGTGGATTGTTTCTCGATAAATTCAGGCCTATTTTTTTTCTAAACAGCTCCTGAAACCTTTCTGCCCTGGTCTCCACATGCACAACTACTTGAAAGAGATGCACGCAGGATGAAGCCAAAGTCTGGAAGTAATTCTCGCATGCTCCATTTCTCTCTTCTCAAACTCACCAATACAAGAAAACAACTATAGCCTTTTTATTTTGTTCCAAAGAATGATCTGATCGGTGGGACCTTGCTGTCCACTTTATTTACTGTGAAAGATTCTAACCCGGATGGTGTGATTCAATCACGTTGCTTTTCTATTCTGGAGTCCACTTGACATTTATTCTCAGCTAAACTCCCAGTCATTAATTTTATAGTGTAGATAAATACATACATATATATATTAACCCAGCTGCTGTGGATGTCAACCACCTGACTTTGCATGAGCTTGTTTTTTTTGCCTCAAATTAATGTTTAATCGGATTTGTGTCATTCTTGTGACCTTCCTGAATGTGGATTCATAATGTAAAACCTTCTCATTGAAGTCTGAGTTTTAAGGTCATATCGTCTATAACCCAGCTATGTTATGTCTGGTTGGGGTCACAAAGCACTACTTTCACAAACAATCAGTGCAGCTGTATTTGTAGTTGGTTGAAGTCTCCATTAGAATATTTTTAAGTTATTCTTTAAGAATCATAATAAAACAACATAGTCTGTGTGTTTTATTTGTTGAAAGGCTTTAGAATCGATGCAACTTTTGTAGGAGCCTTTGAGTGAATTTTTTAAAGAACAACAGTGTAACTTTGAACTTTTAGTGTCAGATTTTAAAGACTTTAAATATAATGTAATATTACTTTTTGTGCCCCGAACGTCCTAAATGACCCATATTGTACACCTGTTTGATTTTATATTTCTAAGTTTTCAGTATTTTTTCTTTCTGGCAGATGATAAAATGGACGGAAAAACAACAACAACAACAACAAACAATGACGTACTGTATAATACTTTTATATTGTAGGGTAGATTTGTACTGCACTCTTATTAGTCAAGGCTCCAATAGAATAGAAGAACCATTATTGGTTTCCCAAAGAATCTTTCAGCTGAAGGTTCTCAAAATAACCATTATCTTCTTAGTGTAGAGAACATTTTAATAACCTAAAGCACCTTTTTACCTTTTTCTTTCTCTACACTATAAAGAATCGTTTGTGTAATGTAAAGGTTCCATTGATTTTTAATGGTTCTTCATGGAACCATGAATAAGTATAAAGAACCTTTATTTTTAAGAATATAGGCACTTTTGACTTGGGCCAGTTGGCAACCACCAAGAACACCCTAACAACCAGCAATACACTGAAACCACATTAGCAGCACTTTTAAAATCACCCACAACACTTTCTTCATTGTGGCAGTGACTTTTGCAAGGTTTACAGAAAGTATACTTTTTTTTTTGTTCCTTTAAAATTAAAATAATGATAAAAATAAATAAAATTCAGGCTACCAAGAGAAATAAAACAACATAAAAGGTTTGCTATTTATAAAATGTACTCTCCTTTAATTTGAGACACAAGTAAGAGTCAAGTCTAGTTTAGCACAGATAGAAATTATCTTACAATGAGTTTTTTCAGAAAAGTCCTAGTTGAGCAGGCTTGTTTTGAAATGAATTCATAATTTCAAGATTATACAAAAGGGTTCAATATTTTTGGACCCTTTTATCTTTCTTTGTCAGTATGTCTGTGGACATTAATAAGTCTGTAATTTGGCATCATTCATAAGCCACAAACAGAATGTATTTTTATTGTGCGAATGGTTCATAAACCATTCTTACATCATTTGTACGTATTGTTAGAGATTTACATATGTCCTCTGTGTTTACTGAATAAGACCCAATGATTTATTCATATATATATATATATATATGTTTTTTCAATTATAGAAAAAAAGCTTATTTTTTCTGAGAAGAAAAAGAAAAAAAAAAGAAAGCATTCAAAGTTTTAGTACATTAGCTTCTTATTTTCAGTTTAATTTAGTGTAAGTTTTAGTAATTTTATATGCTTTTGACTTTTGTTATTTGTAATTTAATTGAGTAATTTTACTAAAAGCAAAAAAACTAAAACTAATAAAATGAAAAATTTCAGTTCCATTTAAGTTTAGGTTTTTATTCTAATACGTATATATATATATATATATATATATATATATATATATATATATATGTTTTTATTTTAACTTATTTCAACTGTATTATAGTAAATGTAAGCGATTATATTATTGTTTTAGTTAACATTAAAAACACTATTAATTACAGCATTCTTCTTCTGTGTTTACATCTCCATAGTAGTTGACTCCAATATTATAACATTTTTTAAACCTTTTTTTGTTGTTGTTGGTTTCTGTGTTGTCTGGCCGCAGCATCTTATCCAAAATCACCAAAGGCTCAGACGTGACTTCATCTGATTTCCAGTTTTGTCCTGTACAGTGTGTTCTTTACAAACCCAAATAATTTCTTTAAAATATACCCTAAATGTGGAAATAATTTAAAAATAAGATGTTTAGAGCTTTTCAGAAGATTGCGCATGGAAGTGGCAGACATTACATCAACACTCCGCAATGTCACTCAATAATTAATTTTGCTCTACCACATTGTCCTTTTTTAGGAGGTGTCCTACAGCATGGGAAAGAGTTCTATCTGTCCAATCTATCTATTGTTTGAAGGTCCTGGTTGGGTTAAAGCCATTTACCCAAAATGAGCACAAGGACCACCTGCCGTGTCTTTAAATCAGATAACATCCTAGCATTATATTTTAAGCTCATATTTACTACAACACATCACTTCCACTTGTTCGGTGGCAGCATTGAAAAAACAGATGTGAGCTTTTCCCTAAGCTCTCCCATTGACTCCTTCTCAAGGTTGCTTCTTTATCTTGTGACCCACACCAGATACCAGTGTCCAGGTTAAAGCAGAAGGCCGACCAGTCCAAGCTGTCTTCTGAAGCTGTTGTGGCTCAGGTGAGTTCCCAAGATCTAGTACTCAAAAGATGCATTCATTCAGTCATTTATAAATGGAGCCCTGCACACGGCATGCAAGAAAAAATAAATAAATCATATGCACGATTTACTAATTCATTCCCTCGATGTACTAAAACTTGTAAACGATTACGATTTCGTTCCCTGCTAAATAATGTGCACAATTGACTTAGTCTTTCTCTCGATTTATAAATCATCTGCACGATTTTTCAAATCGAGGGAACAATTTAGTAATTTGTGCGCACAATTTATAAATCGAGGGAACAAATTAGTGACTCGTGAACACAATTTAGCAAATTGAGGGAAGAAATTAGTAAATTGTGCACATAATTTATAAATTGAAAAAAAAAAAAAAGTTAATCGTGCACACGATTTAGCCTACAATTTTTTTTTTTACTGCATGCCATGTGTGGGGCTCCATACAAATAGGTAGATAAACACAATATTTTTTCCTGTTGACTCTAAAGTTTTGCCCCTCTTCAGTTTTGGGTCTCCACGAAGTGGGATTCACAGCATGTTCCTTCCTTGATCCCACTGGAGACTTCTGTGAAACGGCGGGGTTGTATGTCACCAATGGACTAAAGCCAAGTTCGTTACTGTGAGAAACAAAGGCCTTAAAGCTACTTTAGTACAACTTAATGTTATGCAATCTTTGTTTGCTGAAAATAAAAAACAGGATTTCCACAAGTTAAAGTAACCATTTGTTATTTTTTATCTGACGAGTTTTCCAGATTGGTTTGTTGTGGGGGCTGGACTGCCCTGAGCTTTTACTTTAGGGGAAGTTCCCATTGTCTGTGTATAATTTTTGATGGTTACGCAATGTTTTTGTTTCACTCTCCACAGCTGGTGATTTTTATTGTTTTACCAAATCAGTACATCTACAAGATTCCTAAAAAGCAATGTTTCTGCCAAAGAATAACTGAAAAGCACCCTTTTAAATGATAATGGGTCTGTTATTTTGTTGCTTTTTTTTTTGTTTAACTGGTTTCTAAGCTGGAAATTTTTTAAACAAGTCTTTTGTATTTGGTTTTGTGCCCAGCAAAAATGATCTGTACTCCAAAAAAAATTTAAACCTTTCAGAAGTTCAGAATTAAAATGTTATGTTTATAAACAAAGTCTCTTGCTGCATTTATTTGATCAAAAATACAGTAATATTAACAGTTATTGTGCTAAATATTATTACCGCTTAAAACTATTTACATTTTTTTGATGTAATTTATTCCTGATATGCAATGCTGAATTTTTTTAGCATCTTTACTCCAGTTTTCAGTGTCACATGTAATGATGAATATAAAGTTCAAAAGAAAAGACATTTATTTGAAATAGAAATCTTTTGTAACATTGAAAAAAAAATTGCACTCTTTTTTGACACATTTTATGCATTCTTGCAGATTAAAATATAAAAAAATAATAAAAAAATATATTAATATTTAATGTGTTAATATGTAATATATTCATATAAATAGACTAAACATGTATAAATAAAATAAATAAACCAAAAATAGTTTTTATTGGTGATGAAAATGTAAATATTAGAATAAAATATAATCATAATATATATATATATATATATACTGTAATATTTTGAGTTGTGATATTTCTTTTTTTATAGATTCAGAGGTGTTTGTGTAATTGGGTGTAGGTACTGTGTAATTGCTGTGTGCCTTGAGTGTTATTCCACTTTACCATATTAACCCGGTGCCGTGTGCTAATATGTGGGTCTTGGTCTGCTCAAAGAACAGAGGTCAGATTGGCACTCATATTCCTTACCAGGCACTTTTACCCCAGAGTGCTTTCATTCCCTCTCGGCCAAAATATGCCTCAATCCACTGACAGTGACTGGGGCAAGAGACTCTCTGGAGGATTCACTGTTGCAACTGAAACTCTGAAGAACATTGTCTCAACTGATCAAATAATAGGATAAGATTACTATGGCTAAATTAATCTGTCTGTTTTAAGGTTCATCACTATTTCTGTGTAAGGTGTCAAGAGGAGGTGAAATTAATGGTGAAATTAATTAATCCAAATGTACTTACGATTAATTAATTAATCGTAAGCTTAATGCTTTGCAGGTCGCCTCCTACATGAAAGCAGAAAACAACATTTATGACAAAGCTGGTTTATATACAACTGGTCAACTTCAAAGTGAAATTCCTAACTGTAAACAAAATAGTTACACCTAGTTTTACTGTTTGTAGGTAGGTAGGTGCATGTTGTATGGTATGTAATGTATGTATTCATTCATTCATTCAGTTGTACGTTTTTACTATTTATTGTCTCTAACTTTAAATAATTACATAATATTGATGTACCCATTTGTTTTTAATTTATTGGCTTGAATTTAAAATAATTTCATAATATTTATTTATATATTTTCCTGTCGATTGTTTTAGGTATTTATTGACTCTTGACCTTTATTATTTATTTATTTATTTATTAGCTTTAGATTATTTTACATTATTTATTTAATTAATGTTTTTATTTGTATTTATTGATTTTAAACATTTTCACTATATATATATATATATATATATATATATATATATATATATATATATATATATATATATATATATATATATATATATATATATATATATATATATACATTTTTCCATTAATTTTATTGCCTCTAAATTTTTTATTTATTTAACTTCAACCTGAAATTCCTCACCATGAGGTCCTTTTTTTCCACATATTATTTCTGCGATACAGTGTTCTGCTTTCATGGCTCCTGAGGTAATTCTTTTTCCCTGTCAATGATTTAAATGCACAGCCAGTTTGCCATATATTTCAGGTGATCACCGAGGAAGATCCCAGCAGTCCTCCTGTCAAGACTCACATTGGGGCTGAGAAACTGTTGAGTCTGTTTTCCGAGATGAACTGGAGCAACTACTGCCTTTCTTGTCTCCTGACCAACAGAGATTTCAGCGGGGTTCTTGGTCTGGCCTGGGAAGGAAAACCAGGTATTTTCAGCCCATCCTCTCTATAAGGATCGCAACACAAGCCGCCTCGATGATGGCCACACAAAATGTTGTATGGAAAAATATTATTATACTCAATAGTGGGTGACTATGCTTATGCACCATTTAGACCTTTGGTATGTGACCTCTGTCCTTGACATGCAACATGATATTGAAGCAAAGCTATCTGATAACATCACTCAAACCCTAGACACCCTATTGAAAAATTGCAGAGCGGATGGTTGGGGTCTGGGTGTGGAGTGATGGTCTTTGGGAAGTACTTCTAGGAAAGAATGTGCTCTCATGTAAAGTTCAGAGAAACAATCTTCTTGGAAGTTTAATGAGTTTTATGAATTACAAATGGACACATTTGCTAATAAGAAACTGCAAGACTTACAATGCCTTACAGTAACTGCATGAGTAAACCAGAATAAATCTTTCCCAAATATATATTTTTTCTCAGATGAAACTTTTCTAGATCCTGTTTAAATTGTTAAATTAGATTTTAGTAGTATTCATTTAAATTATATATCTAAATAAAGTAGTATAAATAATTAAACATCAGTTTCTTAAATTTTTAAATGTAAAAAATATTTTTTAAGGCACTATAACATGTCTTATTTTTCCCAAATTCTTTTTTTCTGGTTTCAATTTGAATGTTTTATTTACATTTTTATGGTCTAAAAGCATGTCTAATCAACTACATTCACAAGACACATTTTTTAAATAAAATAATAAGACCCTGTTTATTGTTATTTGTTTCAAAGTCTGTGTTATTTCTTTACTAATTTTCTGGATTTATGATTTAATAAAAATTTGTTATCAAAAACTGTGGTAATCAAATGAAGGCATAACACATTAACAATTTAAAATGTTATCAAATTAAACAATTCATTTTTTTAAGTACTGGACATAATAAATGTACTTTATTTGTATAAAATTGTTTGATATGTTAAATTGATATTATTGTTAAATAAGGGAAATACACTCTACTGTATTTCCTCGGTTGTGTTGTTGGTACATTGTTTGTAGTACTGCCACAAAACTGACCTCGTAATTAACAATCTTCTCAGCGACACAATGAATGCTGCATTCCACATTAGCAACTTCCTCTGCATGACAGGAAATGACCTTACCTGTCGCTCCCCTTTAATCTGGACATCTGCAACATCCTGAATGTTATAAATGGGACATCTCCTGACTTTATTGATTCATACATTTTTCTACTTGGCTGAAAAGACCAACTTAGGCCAGCATTAATTTTTATGGTCATGCTGTGTTATAATGAAACTCTTGCTGGTTAAGCTATTTAGTTAGGAAGCCCACTGTGGACACCAAAACTTGAGATAGTTGTGTGGCATGCACATTAGCATTTAAATCCCATGCTAATCCAGTATAACGTTACGTTAAGTTACATGTGTGATGGGCCTTATGTTTAAACTTTTTAATTAAGGACTTTTTTGGACAAGCATAAAAGGAGCAATAACTTTGTGACTTTTTAGCGCTTTTGCACCCAAACATGGCAAGAAACTGGATAGATACTAGCACTAACATCTTGCAGATGTCTTGATTAAACTTTGCTAAACTTTTGGCCAAACTGTAAATCCTACAACAGCCCAAAGTCTTTTGGTCTTATCTTTGACTGGGCTTGTTGTCGCTCACTTTCACATCTTGTTCTAAGATATAAATACAGAGGTGGTATGTTTTTAAAAGCTTTTACTTGTCTTGAAAAAGACAGTTGCTAACAAGTGGTTGAATGGCTAATACAGAGTTTGTCTGGGACATTAAACATCATAATGCTAAAATGCTCAAATTTACGCACTAGTCCATTTTACTGCATTGTGTTTATGATTGCGATCTTGCAAACAATTCTAACTCAAACTTTCATGTAAAATGTTGTTTAAATGAAGAGTCAAAGAATTGCCGAAAGCTTAATGATGGTGACAGTCATGTGACTGGTGTAGTTTGTTTATATCCTTCACTTTGCTTTTTACTTCTGGCAATTGTATTTACATTTCAAATTTCATAAACGTTGTGTTCATTTCTGAAGATTAATCATGATGAACAAAACTTGCAATGGTGGGGTCACATTAGCAAAACACAAGTTAAATGTGACGATCCTTGAGAATCCAACTTTTGTTGGTCACAAAGATTTATTTTTATTAAATTTTTTGGTAACACTTTATAATAACTGCATGCTATTAATCATTAGTTAAGCATTAGGAAACAGTTAATTCATCATTTATAAAGCATTAATAGACATTTATAAGCAGTTTATAAATACAGATATAAATGCTTTATACCTGATTTAAGAGCATATCTATAATGTATTTAATAATTGTCTTTCCATACTTTATTAATGATCAATTTATCATTTCTAAAATAAGTATAGCATTATTTACACACCAGTTATTAAGGAGTTGTCAGTGGTTCATAAGATCAATTAGATTAATTCAATTTTTTTAAAATTGAAAAATCATTTTGGTTTTATTTATTAATTCATTTTAGGAGAACAAGGTGATGAAAACTTCTAGGTTGTCTTACACAATAACATTACTTAAGCAGTCTATTGGCCTGGCACAATAAACCCTTATGGAAGCTTTGGTCTAAAATATTCCTCTAGTGTTAGGTTGTGTTTACTCTTAAATATTTCCTTAATCTTCTACTATTATGGTTGTTTTGAAACGTTTACTTATTATTTTGAACAGTAATGATGGCTGCTCTCAAATGACTGTGTTGTGCAAACCAGCAGCCTCATGCCCTAAAAACCCTGTGACAAAAATGGCTCCATGCAAGTCTAGTGGAAAAAGAGCCTGATATAGCAACTGTGAAAGGCAACGATGTCCCTCAGGCACCATACTGGTCACCTTGCATGTTGTAGAAAGAGCTCAACATTCTGTAAAGATGCCTCTGACCTAGAGTACACCAGAGTAAATGTTTCACCATTTAATTTGGCACTCTTCCTAGTCGGAATGAGTAAGCTCTGCCATCTAATGCATTTATATTCTATTATCTAATTGAATATAGCTCACAGAGTTATTTTAATGTGTTTGTCAGGACAACACCATTATCATTGGCATTTAGACATGTTATGCAAGACCTTAAAGTTTCAAAGCGTAGAATATTTCTTAGCTGCCTTTTGGAATTTTTTGACATTTGCATTTGAAAAATTGTGTTTAGGATTATTTGAACCACAGTGAAAAATGACTCTGCAATTTCAAAATTGAAGATAATGAGGGACAGGTGATGACCATAAAGCCTCTATAAACCCACCGTTCACATATGTTTTATCTGAGCCAGTTTCTCCAACCTCAGTGTATGGTTCTTGTTTCCCACTGAAAGGTATAAAAAATTGTGAATGAGTTCTTGATGTTTTGGGTCTGAACACAAATCTGAGGAGCCATAAGCCTCACTTCTGATTTTGACGGACTAAAAGTTCACAGCCTGGTTTAAATCTATCCAAGGCTTTGGACTTTGATGGACGAACTGTCTTGACCAACTATAAGTCTAACCCTTCTTTCCACCCACCAGTAGACATTAGTCAGCAATGATGAAATTGGCTAGTGTTGTGCAAAAAAAAAAAGCCAGGATACTCTGCTAGGGATTCTTAGAGGGGTTACGGGCTAGGGGTTACTCTCTACAGTATGTAAATTACATGTGATAGTTTGGCCAACTGACACGTCCATTTCCAGGAGACACAGTACCTTTACCCTGAACCTATAGTCAAGGGAGCTAACATGTTTGTTGTATTAAAATATGAATTTAAACTCAAGATGAATGTCCTGAATTAATTTAATCTTTGTTCAATATTAAAATACAATGTACATTATTGTGACCTGATGTGTTTTAGTGTGAATGATTAACACTGGGATTGCAGACCAAATATGGATGCAATCTTGATTGGCATCATTTGTTTTGAAAATGCATGCTGCTACACTGTTGCCAAATGCTAGCTCATTTTTGTTTGATTGCAGACTCCTGTGTAGCATGTCACACTATAGAACACAAATAGCAGCCAAGCTCTTCACACTTCCTAGAGCTCTTTGACAGATTAGTTCTGCTCTGTCCACCTCCTCATTAAGTCACATTTGACAGCGGAGGGCTGACAAGCATGGCTCATAGTTTCCAGACTGAATTTGGGATCCATATCACCTGAGATTTATGGGGAGGCATTGGAAAGGGGCCAGTGACCTTTGGCCCACTTATCTCATTTCATTTCTGGAAGCTTTAATGTACTGCAGAGTTTGTGAATGAAAAGTAACACTGCACTTAATTGCATCATTTATATTCTGTACCTGGTACTACTTCCTAGATGTGGAAATGTACAAATTAATTAATGGCAGCAAGTAAATTACTTGTATTCATTGGGCCAATAACTATATAGTATTAAAAATAAATGCTTGTACAATTGTTGTTGCAACTGTTTAATTGGTCCCCAATGGAGAACACCAAATAACTAGTAGCCCCCAAATAATTTTAGTGTGAGACTCCTGATCTACATTTTACTTCATGCATCAAATATTATGTGGGAGCACGACAAGGGTCCTGACTGTGGAGGCCTGGAGATCACTGGTAGCAAAGATGTTCCCTCAAGCGTGACACTGTTCTCGAGGAGAACAATGACAAGTTGATTTCCAAAATGATTTCTTTTGTCGGACGTATTATGATCAAGATATTTAATTGGGAACTGAATACATGGAATCATTATATTAATGAGCATAGTAATCATGCAAATTGGGTATATTTGGCCTATTTTCCTATCATACGATATGATGTCCTCTTTAACTAGTGTCTTGTGGCTTAATGTCGCAGGAATGTGGCCTGTCTCTCTGCGCGTTGTATGCAATGTGACTGCCTGGGAGACAACAGCATAGAGAAGTGCCACTTGTGCTGCCAGCAGAGAGGTAACCACAATGTCCCACCACAACAGAATGTGTTTACTGCTCCGAATAATTTAGATGCTTAAACAGCCATTTGTTTTAGCGAACTGTTTGCACTGATATTATTACTCCATAAAATTGTAGAGTGCACATGTTCTCGTATCAGAATTGTATTTTTCTACTTTGGTATTTTCTCTCCATAGTTCTTTTGCACTACTTTCCTGGGGAGCCCTGCTATAGAAACCAAGGTTACTTTGACAGGTTCAAAATGTGCAGAATCTAAGACGCAGATGGCCTAATTCCAAGGCTTAAGAATTCTTTCCTGAAACTGGATTTTGAGTTTGATGACCTGGCTGGTTGGATGAAGGTTTGTTGAAAGCACTTGGTTTAATAAAGTATGCTACCATCTTCCTTTTTTGCCTTTACTGCAGAGATGGCCTCACTAGTCTTGTGTAAAGTAGCAGGACTTACAGTAGCTTTAACATTTGTAAATATTTCCAAGGATAGATATTTTTTGCACCTAAACCAAATGGACCAATATGGAACAACTCAGAGCACCCTAACTGCATAACAGCAAACTAAAAACGCTCTAGTATCTACTTTGCTATTATTTGAAACTTTTCTATATTCTCTTTTGCAGGCATATTGGTGGGCAATACTTCTAGGTATTTCCACCATTTCAGCAGTAATGGCCGGACCTAACTGTGTTTTTGGACAGCCCCTTGAGATTGAGGATGACAGGTAAACATCTCTCCACGTGGGGCCTTCCAACTGCCAAAAAACCCTCCCTGAAAGCAAGAAAACATTACTTTGAGGCAACTTATGAATGTTCAAAACATCTGACTGACATTAAAGGCTATCCAGATGCACAGCTGAGACAACTGCATCTGTCATAACATGATTTGAGTTTACTTCGCCTCTTCCAGCCATGTATCTCACACCATTGATCATTACAAAGTTATTTTAACTCCATTGCTGATTTGAGAATTGAATACAGTTTTTCAACTATACATAATTGTGCTCTCAGTAACTTTGTACACAATGTTCACCTATGTTTATTTCAAAGAAATCCGAGAACATTACATTCTGATTTTGAGAAAGCCGGATTAACTCAAAATAGTTAATGACAACAGATGGCTATAGATCCATGGAAATCTAACATAGACAGCATGTTTTTGGGAATGGCACAATACAGTATATGTTAACATATGAATGGCTTATCTATGGTTATTTATGCACATTTGTTTCCTCCAGAAATCACAGGTTCAGAAGGATATCAGTTACAGTAAGTTTATGCAGTATTTTTTATGCATGGGTAAGTCGATTATCTAATTAAAGTGCAAAGACACGTACCAGTGATAAAACATTCAACACAACGTAGATGCTTCATTTATGTGTTCATATGACTTTTTTAGATTATTAAATTACTGCAGTTATTATTTATTTGGGCTTTAACATGTTTTCTTTTTGTAATTGTTGCCCAAACAACATACTAAAACATTAAAGTTTTAGTTATTAATGTAAGTATTTAAATTCCCCTCAGAGAAAACGTGCCGTAAAAACGCCATCCATGTTTACAGATAATTCAGTCAAAAATCAACCAATGTGTTTTACCTAATAATATTTCATCTGGACGTGCTCAAGACAAGAGCCATTGGAATTCTTCTAATGTGACGTCATTTTAGTGAAGTTTTGCAGACTTAAAGGTCCATTGCTTTTCGCCAATAGTGTAGCAATGCCCAAACAAATATAACTTTAAAGCTTTCAGCTTTCTGTTGATTAAGATGATTCGAAACACTAATTTTAACTTGTTAATGTCATTTAATGTATGATGATGTATAATTTCGTACAAAACACTTAAATTATTTTAAGAACAGATAAATTAAGACAATGCTTGAACAATGTATACTGGTAGCCAGAAGCATCGTTACAAATAATAATAAAATGAATTAACTAATGACTAAAAATCCAGTATTATTGAATACAATCAATCACATTTCAAGGCTTTTCAAGCATATGGCTTACCCTAGTACCAACGTTCACAATCCATTTTCATGAATCACATTCATAGCAACACATTAAATATTGAACACAGTAAAGTCTGTGCAGATCAATAACACCTGTATAAATACATATGTTGAAGTGCTTCATTAAAAAATCACTTCTAAATCTTCAATTTAAGCCTGTGTTGGAACAAAGAAAACACCAGTTATCAGAAATATTTTTTGTTAAATGTGAAGATGTTAGCCTAACTATAGTATGCTGTTGTCACCTTTTAGATAAAGGCCTCCATGGCTCCTTGCATTTCACAAATACCACATCCTGAGCTGAACTTCCCATTTGTGGATCTTTCAAGCACAAAACAATTCTAAAAAATGAAGAGTAAAAGCACTTAAAAGTGCGTGAATGTCAATGCTTGAAAATATAAAACATCAAATCAAGTGGCTACAACAAAAAAGCAAACTTTTCAACCAAATATTTCACGAAAATTAGTTTGAAAGGATAAAACAGTAGATATGTTCGGAATGATGTTCTGGTTGTGAAATGTTGGTAGTTCATTAATGTGATAAACTACACCTATTGTTACTCTGCTAGGACACCTGTGTGAACTTTAATTGACCAATTAATTGAAGTCACCAAGCAAAAATGGTTTAGGAATGTGAATCTGAAGTATATCAAAGCTTTTTATGTTCACTATATCTAGTAAAAATGTTAGAAACATACTTCTTTTGTGTCTCCCCGGTTCTGACTCTGATTTTATGGACCTGTACGCCAGAATTTGTAGGATCTCCATACCACCACGAGGAGAGCAGAGAGAGTAAAGAGGATGAAGACTCCTCCAACTTAAACTTCAGCATCAGAAGATCTCCAATTTCCTTCTCGCTTACCACGAGGAATGAGTATGTTTTATTAGCGGTGATCTTCTCCTGTGTGCTTGATGAAGTTAGTAAAGAATTTGACTGGTATGCTAGCTTCATAGTCATCTTTAAAATATATGATTACTGGTTACTCACATGTTCAGCTTGAGAGCTTCTGCTTCGCCATTGGTACCGTAAAGTGAGACCGTCAGTTCTGGCTCCATCGCTAACTGATTTAGTTTACCAAAGAAGTAGATTTTCAGCTGATAGTGGAAAACTGATAATAAAAAAAAGACCAACCAGGGTTATTATTGTTAACTAAAACGAAGAACATAAGTCATTTCAGCTAAGTGTCAAAGCAACATTTCAAATTTTCGTACCAAATTGACTAAAACACTAACAACAACAACAAACAAAACTTAAAAGTAAGGGTACATTTAAATGACAATAACATACGTATGTTACGTATGACAATACTCATACGTATGTTATTATTTTCAATAGTTTGTTTTATACGTTTCTTGAAACACCATTGTTATATAAATGAAAATGGTACTGTCTAAATGCCCGCTAAAGCTTTCTAAAAACTATATAGACATATTAATAAAACACAACAAAATTATTGTTTAAATTACGGTTGAAAAATTCCTCATCTGAAACGTGACACTGACCTCTGAATGGCATGGAGCCTCGTGTCTTGGTGAACATCTTGATGCTTCTTGGCTTATGGACTTTGCTGGCGTCGTAGCCCACCGTGTTGCAGTGGTTCTTCTGACACTGGAGGCACATGCCACGGTCGAACATGTCATTGCTCCCACAGCTGTACGCTCTGCTGGCTTCTTCCTCATTCAGCAGAGAGTCGATGAACAGGTGGACGGACCTCTCATGCTCACATCTTATGGCATTATTTAAGGCTAAGGGTATTAATAATAACATAATTCATATGATTTTAAACCAATTATGATTTAATTGTAGAAAGGTTGTAGCAGGTTTCGAAGTAAGTTGCCAAAACTGCCTACTCCTGATACACAACTAATCTCTTTTCATCTTTGGGAAAGTTAAAAAATTTGTGTCAGTGCAAAATGCAATATTTTATTCATAGCAAAATTCATAGCATTGCTATGATAAATCAGCATTTATTATTAATTAGAAGTTTTATAAAAAAATAAAAATAAAAAATAAAATATATATATATATATATATATATATATATATATATATATATATATATATATATATATATATATATATATATATATATATATATATATATATATATTAGTTGTATTATTTTTACATTTGTATTTTTTTATAAAAAAATGTAAGTGAATATTTTAACATTCATATTTTAACTTATATTGATTTTATTAATTTTAATATATTTTAATGACTGCATATTATGAATAATAGTTTTTTTTACATTTAATGTTGTTCAGATTGATGATAAATTAGTATTTATTTTATCAAAAATAAGAATTGTTTTTTAAATTTATATTAAATATGTTATAATTTATTATATTCATTGGATTGTATTTCTTATTTAAAAATACTAACATTTAATATTTTAAAACACTTATATTTTTTTATATTTAATAACTTATGTCAAATTTCTATGATGCTACGGTCTTCTTTCAACAATAAACAATTAAACAACCAGTGGCCCCATGTGCATGTATGCATTCTCTTCCCACATATTCTGGAAATAGTTAGGAAATATTGGTGTAAATGGTGAGAAAGCATATAGATGTCATTGTGAAAAGTGCTATACAAATAAATTTGAATTTAACTGAATTTCCCAGATAAGGGTCTTTACCAAGTATTCCATAACTGGCAATTTTCTCTAGAGCCCCTCTCAAATTGCAGCCAGGCTGGAAGCTTCCTCGATTAGGGTATATCCACATGGCCAACCGGCTGCTCGGTACCGATACTGAGACCCAGAGAACCTCGGGTGAATGTGTGAAGGACATCTACAAAATGGGCATCATCTGGGGACAGCCGTCCGTGGGCGTGGACCCCTTCAAAGTCTGGTCCAGCTGGGTCTAGACCTGCAAAAAAATTGTCTCATATGTTGTATTTAAGACCTGTTCTAAGATTTTTTCCAAAAGAACGCCAATTTACCTACCTGTGATTTGTCCAACTTTATTGGTTGCATGACTTCCTGCAAAACCTGTAACATGGGCGCCAAGACTGTAGCCAAGAAGATGCAACTTCTCCAGAGGAACGTTGGCAGACTCCTTATGAATTCAATATGGGCACAATAATGCAAATTAAAAACCTAGAAAAGCAGTATGTGTATTTTGATTTGATTTGAATTGCTAACACAAACCTCTAACCAGTCTATGAAGAGTCCGATCTCTTGTCCCACCATCTTCGTGTTTTGCGCTGCAACCACATAATAGTTCTGCGCCAGGTCCAACCAGTCCACAACAATGACGTTAGCATCCTTCTCCCTGTTATAAAGTGCAGCAACCAGTTTCTCAATCCAGCTCTCAGACAATCCACTTACCTAGGGGAAAAGAGCTTTTAACTCCAACAAATGGGACAACTTGAAACAGAATCAGCTGAATTTATTGAATATTTGTAGCTGTGTCTTTACCGTCCACCCATGAATGACCAAAAAGGTTTTTGATATGTTTTTGAAGTTGCAGCTGCTGAGAGTCTCTGGTTTGCCACGCACAATGTAACACACATCATCATCTGGTTGGGACAGGTTTCTGAGAGAAAACTTGACATTGGCTTTGTTGACATCTGACAGGTCTCTTAGATCGTCCAGGAAATGATCTATATAAAGATGATTACCATTCAACAAAATAATATAGTACTATTAAAATGTACTTAAATTAAAATACATTAAAAAGGCTGCAATATCAAATAAAAGTTCAATATTTTTTTATAATTAAAAAATAAATGTTATTTTATAAAAAATTCTAAGAAACTGGTTATGTCAACATATAACATCAATATAAAGACATTAGTCATTCAAAAAATGTTATTTAAATAAAAAATATAAAATTATAAACGTAATAACAAAATCATTTTGTAATTTATAATTATAAAAAATGTGGATGTACAGATATATTAAGATATAATATTAAAATCCAATTATTCTAAATTATTGTTATTAATTATAATTAAAACCTATGAAAAACTTGAAATTAAAAATAACATTTGAATAGAAGGCATTAATTGAGATTCTCACATTTTTTAGTCGTAATTAAAAAATAATAATAAAAGTGTAATATTTAGGTAAAAAAGAATAAATACATAATATAAAATAAAATATGGAAAAATAAAAATTACGTTTAAGATGTGACATACTTGGCATGTTTAGTAAAACAGGTTATGGGAGGACAATAAATATTCCCAAAGTTCATCTCAGCTGACATAATTGGTGGGCGGAGCCATAATATCCTTATTATAATTATAAACTATTATCGCACCTTTAATCGATGCGATATCAGATGACACACGATACCTTGTGATGAGTATATTAACTTGAAATGTTCTTTTAAGGAATCCTCCTCTTAAAACAGCAAAAAACATCATCTAACACAGCATTCAGCTGACTCAAAGAAATGAGAAATAATCGTGCGCCGGCGGCTTCTGTAGGCTAATTCATGGATTTATAGCTCAGACAGATGCCGGATATTACAATTCCCCATTCATAAAAATGCAGGATTCGCGGTAGGACTTGAAAACGGAGCGATTAGAAATGAAAGAAATAAAATAACGCGTTTCTCACGGCGCATCAACAAACATTTCAAACATCTTACCAAAGAGTTAGTTCGAGAAGTTTTCTTTCTCCAGATCAGCGACCAACAGACCAGTGAAGCTTAATACGAGCCACGAAACGCATTGGAATAATAAAATGTTCATGTCTTTTCTGCGTAAACTTTGGACGCTTGTTCTCCTTTACCTTTCTGCCTACCATAACATATACTGAGAAAATAAAATATTCGCAAACTCCTGGTGCAGCTTGAATACTCTGTCATGAAATCTGAGCCTCAGACTTCAGTTAAGTTTCTAAACGGCAATAGTAAGAACCATTAGTCTCAGCCCACAGGCGGGTTCATATGGCCACAAATTTGTTTAGGACTTAGTCGAGAGCTGTGTGTCTCACGAGGTTCTTTACCGCAGTTTTCAGCTTAGACTAACCTTTTTACGCAAATATGAAAATTATTTTTCATTTACTTATCCTCAGATCATTTAAGATCCATGTAGTATTGTTTCTATCATGGAGCAAAAAGAAGAGGTTTTGCAAAATGTTCACGTTGCTCCTTTTCCTTTAGAGAACATCTATCTGTCTGTCTGTCGTTCTGTCAGTCAGTCTATTTATCATTCTATTTCTTGTTCTATTTAAAACAATGTTTTACATTTCTTTTTATAAATATGTCATGCATTTGTTTCACTTCAGATATTCCTGAGAAACTGCACAGGTCTGTAGTTTTTATCTAAAGCTGGTGTATGTGAATGGGTCAGGCAAATTTTAGACCACTTCAAACTGACCTTTGGTGGCCACAGCCTGTTATGTCATGAAAATTGACATTACGGGTTATGTTAGAATTCATGAAAATCATTAATACTCAGCATGGAGGAGAGAGAAGTAGTCTCTTTACTTGATATTTGAGAAAAAAAAGAATCATAACTCATTATGTGCCAATACCCTTAATGCTCTTAGCTTTTGCATGGATTGTGCTATAGTCATCCCGTAACACTCAGACCCTGACAAAACTCTCAATGACACCTGCACTGTGGTCATTACTTCCATTTGTTAAAGTGAAATTTACAAGATTTCAAAATAGTTTTAATTAGTTTAAGACCTAAAATATTAAGAACATTCTAATTTAATGCATACATGGCATTTGTTCAATGCATAAAATAAAGATTTAAATGAAAAATGCAAAGCACTCGCATACCGTATCAATATTTATTAAAATAACATCATACAGTGCATGGCATATAGATTCATAATATCACAACTGATCATTTAATTTCCTTCCAGTGACTTCAATCAGTCAACTTTTGTTTATAAAAATAGAGAGGCTACATAATTCAAAAGAAAAGGCAGGAACAGTTCAGAAACATGGAAAACATATATTAGGTGCCTAATATACAAATATATACATATAATAAATAGGAAAAAATGAACAGTTTTGGTGTATTTGTGGCTATTATGTGGGGCAGTCAACCCTGTCAGGCCTGGAAAACTGTCAACATTTCTCAGATCAAATGAATCTTGTTTTACTTCTTGGCTGGCTCATGTGTAAACTAACGTTGCCATGAAGGGGGTTAAGAGAAATAAAATAAAAGTGGCAGAATAATTTGTTAATTTTGCTTTTACCAAACAAAACTGAATTGAACAGGTGAGAAAAAAAACGATATAAGTGGGAGCATTGTTTGTTGATTTTGCTCTTTTACCAAACAATACTGAATCAAAGGGAGGCAAAGCCTTTAAAGTGACCTGTGCCAGACACAATAACCCAATAAATGAAAGAAAGGTAGACATATAAAGAGCTGTTTGTAAGTATATATAATAATAATTACAACTATTTACAGTTATCACTTCATCTTGATTCAACAGAGGATTTGGTCCCATTTATGTTAAAGCAATTCATTCAGACTGATTTTCAGTTGCAAACAAAGACGAATCTTAAAGTTTTACTTTCAGTAACTGGGGCAAAGAGGATTAGCATAGCTAGAAAACTGCTTTGGCAAAACCTAATTCACAGTATACCCCAACAAATGGCTGAATAACCTAGTTATTTAGTCTCTAAGTGGACTATCAAGAGTAATACTGAAAAATCAAACAAACAGTAACATGTTTCAAGTGGCATCTTTTTCCAAAAGAAGAGTCTCTTTGGTGGGGAACCAATCCTTTTAACTAAGTGCAAGTAATTTTTAGATAGACTGGAACTGATTACTTGCATAAATATGTTGCATAGAGACTTGATTATCATTTTTATGGATTAAAGACGTAGTAAAGATTTTCTAGCCAGATCTAAGATGACCTGCAATGAGTCTCTCAAGTGGCATCTGAAGAAATGGTTTTGTTTTAAAACTGCATGGCAGCAATGTTTTCAAGATGTGGTTTCTTGCAGGATGTGTTTCTGAATTTGGGTGAAGGTTACTAGTCTGAATTTTTGGGAGAGGTTAGCATCTACCAATCCAGTTTCCCTGGCAGTTTCTTTGCCAGATCACAGAAGAGGTGGATTATGACGTGTGTTTTTACTCTGTGCTCTGTTTGAATGAACTTCCATGCATCTTCAACTTGTGCAATCTGCCAGAGTAAAGTGGAAAGGGTTTAGTCAAACAAAACTCATCACAACAAATAAAACAGGAACATAATAACTGAGTAGGGAAGGTCACTTTTAGAGGGTCGTGTCAACAGACGGGTGCACAGAAAGTGGATATTTACCTTTGGTTTTTGCTGCTCGACTGGGCTTCTTTGTCTTTCACGAAGACCGCGGCCTCTCCTCCACGGGAAAGGTAGGAAAATTCACCTTCTTTGGCTCTGAATATGATTCTAGATTAAAAATAAAACATATATACATTTTGAATTCTGCACAAGTTTTAAAAGTTAAAAAAATAAAAAAATTAAAATAACGTACTTCGACTGAGTTTCTCCTGATTTGACACGTAGTTTACGGATGTGGAAGGTATCTGGGTTCCACCATGGCCAGCTGATGAGGGTGTCTTTCTCCCAGAATAGTTTAACCATCATTAGCTCTCCGATGTCTGCATCCGTAGTAAGCAGGAAAGACTGGGTGGCATTTGTGTTCAAAGTAGGCCTGTGGAATCAAAAACCATCTCTATCACTTTCTCTGTTCTCAGAGTCCTGTCTGAAGCAAAACATGGTCTAAAATAATTGCATGACCTGAATTTTACTACATAATGTCACAAAATCACTGAAGCCAAAGAAAAGTCTCTCAATCTTCCTTAGTAAACATCTTAACGTTGCATTTTTGGGTAATTTTGAATTAATGTGAAACGTATCCATCAGGAAATGCTACTAGCTTACATAATGTAGGGCATATTTTCCTTCTCGCCGTGGATTCCGTACAATGAGATCTTCATGGGCTGATCAGTGTAGCTTAATTTTGTCTTGCCGAAGAAGTGCACCTTCACTTGATAATGGAAAACTGAGGAAAGATCATTATATTTAGAACAGATTTTTTTAAAAACACTAAAAATAAAATATTGATGTTTTATGTTTAAAAATCTAAAACAAATTTTCAATTTATTACTTTATTTCACTAGAAACAAATAAAAACCAATTTATATATACATTTTGGTGCCTCTCACCTTTAAATGGCATAACATCTCTTGTCTTCATGTACATCTTGCTGCTCCTGCGTGTGCGGATTTTGTTCACTCCGTAGCCGACCTTGTTGCAGCGGTTCTTGCGGCAGCTGAGGCACATGCCCTTGTTGAAGATGTCTTTGGAGCTGCAACGGTAAGCAAAACTTTCTTGCTCCTGGTTCACCAGCGAGTCGATGAACAGGTGAATGGAGCGCTCATGGGAGCACTTCACGATCTGATCCATGTCTGTGGAGAACCAAGAAAAACATAGAAGCTTGTATTTGTGATTTTGAAATCAAAGAACGTCTTAGGAGGATAATGGGAACATACTTCTTAAACCACTGGTGGCCACCATAAACACGGTGTTCTGGAGGTCACAGCCGGGTTGGAATGTTCCTCCATTGGGGTAGATGTCAATGTGGCCCACTGGCCTCTGAATCCCAATGCTGCGATCTGGGGAACCGCGGGTGTTGGTGTGAAGAACGTCCACAAAAAGGGCATCATCGGGGGAAAGAGTGCTTTGGGCATCTGCATACTCAAAACTAGGGCCAGCAGGATCCATGCCTGAAGATCCAAGAAGATTGCTCCATTTTAATGGTTGGCCTTTGCATTTAAGGGCTAGAATGGTAAAATAGAAAACTGACACCTAAAGAAACAACATCAAGTTACCTGTGATTCTGTTCACTTTATGTTTGGTTAGAAAACCAGTGATTCCTGCTACATGAGCGCCAAGACTGTAGCCCAACAGATGGAGCTTCTCCCAAGGATAGTCAATCTCAGCCTGGATGAAGAAACAAGACAAGATAAAGTTTACTGAATAAAACAAACTCTGTACCTTCACCAAATGCCCTTCACCTTGATGTAGAACAAACCATCTCTGAGTGTTCGACATACCTGTAACCAGTTGACAAACTTGGCTACGTCCCTTCCCACTAGTTTGGTGTAGGCGGCTGATGTAGGGTAGTGTTGTTGCGCGCGGGATAACCAGTCCACCACAATCACGTTGGCTGTTGGCTCTCGTTCATACAGGGCTGTTACCAGTTTGGGAACCCAGCTTTCGAACATACCCGTAACCTGAGATGAAATCATTGGAGTCATGGTTTGGACTGCTTTGCACATTCATTCAAGATCGTCAACAAGTGTAGCAGAAACACTCACCGTCCATCCGTGAATAACTATGAAAGTCTTGTTTTCTGGATTGAAGTTACATTCTCTGATGGTTTCGGGCTGACCTGGAACTATGTAGCACAGATCGTCTTCGGGTTCTTCGCTGGTCCTGAAGGAAAACTTGGACTCTATATCACTGAAGTCCGTCATCCATTCTGTGCCATTTTCCATGATGTCATCTGTTAAAAACCATATCAACATTGAGTTTAACAGCTAGCAAGGTACGTTCTGCATGCTTACCTTAAATGCTTTTTTTTTTTTTTTTTTTACTTGTAAGAGGCTTATAAAAATGTTAATTATTGAAGTTGTAAAGCAGCTTATCTTGCATGTGCTTATACTTTTCCCTTATTTTGTATATGAAGAATTATTTCCAAATTGCAAGCTTGGATCCTTTCCCAGTGCTTGACTGACTATACATTAAAAATAACATTTCACTGTAAGTCCTTCAATATGTGCTCATAACTGACTTTTCTGCAATAAAGACAGTCTCAAACAACTTTCTGACCTGAATTACTGTTGTTAAAAGTCTATAAACCAACATGGCCTTTTGAGACATAGTAACACAGTATATAAATGTATATTTAACTGTATAAAATGTATAAATAAAAAATACAGTATATATGAAAACTGCTTTGTGAAATCCTAATATTTTGCACAATCCAACATTATCTTCAATAAAATAAAAAACCAACAAATATAATAATAAAAACCAATAATAAAACAATAAAAAATGATTTAAAAAATGATTAAATCTTCTGATACATAAAAGTTTACATAAATATAAAAGTACAAATTCATAGAAAGATGAAGTATACATATAAAATGCAGTAAAAGGCATGTTTCGAACATAACTTTAGTGGTCATACTGGTGCAGTAACACCCCTTTCTGATATCTGAGTAAATTGATATTATTTGAATATCATTATATCATATAATATCATATATTTATATGAATTTTAATGTTTAGATTTCTTTTAAGCCTTTTAATGTTAAAATCATTGTTTAGTTTAAATTGCCTTGTTTTATTATGCCTTAGCACTTTGAGATTTTTTTTTTTATTTAAAGTGCTTTATAAATAAACTTAATTATTATTATTATTATTTATTATTATTATTCGACTTCCCCAATAAAATATTAAAAGTTAGGCAACGTGAAACGTGAAACTACAACACTTTTAAACTACATAATGAAGTTTTATTCTCTTGTTTATAAAACAAATAAGCTTATACTTACCAAAAGTGGTAAATTCACTCGGTGGCTCAATCGTAACGTTAGTTGCAAAACCCGAGGAAATGTAGACAAAAAACCAATATATAAAACAAACGCTGCTTACTCTCCTCATATTAATAGAATTATAATGATAACGGATGCAACAACTTATTAAATAAAGCCTAAAAGTCGTTGTTTTCTGGTATTTACAGAGTTACAGGAGGTTAATATTCCAGTTGGAGTAGCAGCTTCTTTAGATGCCCTGTGTCCAAAGTTTCTCTGAAGAGTTTAAATCGGTACCGCTACAAGCTCGCCTTTATCCTCCCGTGCGGGACCACATGCAAATCAGAGAAATTCTATTGGTCGAGAGGGGTGGGGTAAGGCCTGATATGACCAATAAAAGGCCAGGAACCCCCCCACACTAACTCATCACTTACAAAACTGTGAAGTAGTGAGGCCCCTGAGAGTCAATCAAATCAATTTCTCAAAAAGGAAAAAGGTCTTTCTTTCTTTCTTCTTTTTTTTTTTTTTTTTGCAAAATCATTTTGTCATTCTTAATAAATTATGATAAATATTTTTAAATTAGTCTTTTTAATTTTTACATTAAAGTAATTCTTAATTAAAAAGGTACACAAATTAAAAGTAACTATAACTGATTAAAAGTGTCGAAAAAAATGTTAAAAACGGAATTACATGACTGTAATTAGGTATTTTATTAAATCTTAAAAAGAATCAAGGACTTCTGTCAAAGATGTGGTAGATTTTTCTATAATGTTTTTTATGTTTTTTATTATTTACTAATTAAATGTAAGCAATATTCCTGCCTTTCAAATCTGACTATTCCTACATTTCTGGTAGATTTTCAGATTAATGGAAACCATTCCTGTTTGATCATCACAGTCTAGTCAAGGTCAACACAACCAACTGATAAAATCGGCCACACTGTTTGATCAGCACTTTACATCCAATTAAAATCATATTTTTATTTCAAATTTGTACACTGTGTTCACACAGAATGAACTTAAATACACCTGCTTGATTATTTGCCAACTTACGGTCAGTGGGCGTGTTTAGCCACCCTGCGTCTCATTGGCCAGATAACAGTGAGCTGACAGACAGCCAAGACTTTCAAATGTTTTAGCAAATCACTGGCTTTTCTGAGAAAAAAATATACAGGTACAAACAAATAGCCTATCAAATATCTCTGTACTAACTTGTACTTTTCCGAGCAATTCTGGAACGTCATATTTTGGCACTTCTCTGGATTTCTTTTGTTTGTCTTCATCTGGATGCAAGTGCTATAAACAAATACATGCAACTCAGTGATTAATGCTAAAAATAAAAGCAAGAACTCATGCATGTGCCCTTTCATAAACGCACTCCTACGTGTGCATAATATCTAAGCACTTCTAAACATTTACTCTTTTGATTACACATTTCTAATTATATATATATATAATGAACAAACCCCCTCAAAAAAAAAAAAAACGCTCTCACAAAGATTTAAAAATGGATGCGACTGCTCCGGCAAAACAGTTTCCGGAAAACATTATGTTTGAAAGCATTTGAAGCGATCGTGCTTACATGAATGATACAATAGCAAAACAAATGCAATATTGCTGTGCTGTAGGTTTTAAATAGTCATTTTTATTCAGTGATTTAAAGTTCCAAGTTCCACTCTTTTGTAAACCATTGATTTTTTGCAACATGTAATATTGAGCAGACGCCACATCTCATCCTGAAATAATACAGAGAAATTAATCACTGTTCATTTAAAAATGTGACTTACTAAAATTTGAAGACCTGCTTCCTGAAGTGTAAAGTTTCTGAAAAAACCATTGCAATGACTGATTCACACATTAAACGAATAGTTCACCCTTAGGACATCCAAGATGCAAATGCCTATATCAGTATGATATATTATGCACTTGCTTGAGAACATTTAACTACAATTGTTTAAATAAATGAGATTTGTTGCATGTATGAAGTGCAATGCAAATAGTAGCACTGAATACAACAACATCAAACTCACAGATTTGCACTTTTTATCTTACACAGTTATATGGTAACAGTTATTTTAAATGTTTGCAAGAGCACTAAATAAAACCCATCTGCTCAAGGCTGTGACTTCCAGGACTTTCATCTCTTTAGTCTTATCCTTCATTCCCATCTCAAGGTTAGCAAAGTTTTTCAGTTACATAAATAAGGCGAGTGCATGAGTCTCTTGATAGTTGCATTAGCTGCATTCATGCTGAAACATTAGGATTGCAGAGTCAGATCCCAGTGGGCATGAAACGAATGCTTCTTTCAGCTGTGAATGTTGTAACTCTGTCTGCTTAAACCCTCAAAAGGGTTAGTAAGACTTAGATTTTGTCTTGTTAAACCTATGAAACCTAAAAAATATTACTACTTTAAAATAATAAATATACATTATTAGGACTGTCAAATGATTAAAATAATTAAAAAAGAATCATAATATAAATAAATAATATTTGTATGCATTTATTTTAATCCATTCTGTACATTCATAATTGGAAGTCGTTTTTTAATAGAATGTTTAATGTAGACTACATTTGCATCACTCATTGGAGGACATGTTGAAATTATGGCCAATGAAGATGCAAAATGTCAAATTATGATAAATATTGATGCAGAATGAAAATGAATTGTCAGGCAGCTGTTATTCATGCAACCCAATGAAAATTCTATTTTGGTCATTTTATGAATAAGGTGGGTTTTTATAAAATAACAGAGTGGTTTTAAAGTAAGATTTATAAAGATACAGATTTTTTAATATATTATTTTAACAAATGCATGTGTTATTCCACTTTGGCATCTTCATTTATTGTGCTTGAAGTTGTAAAACTACAATGTGCATCTCATATAAAATGGTTCACATTTTAACATTGCCCTCTACTGACAAACACACAAAAAAGATAAGATAAAAAAAAAAGAATTTAAATAAGTTATGGAATATATATAATGGTAACAGTGTTTATGCATAACCAGGGACATGTTTTAAGACTTTTTAGTAATACTTTAGTCAAGTAAATTACTAAATAATTAAAATCTGAATAAAAAGAGACCTGCAAAATTATAGCATTCAGTAAAAAAACTTCACCAAAAATTATTTTTGCTATATCGTAAGATTAAAAACAAAATGTTCGTTTTTACTAATGTCCTACTTAATCAATGTATTTAGATTAATTCAGGAGGGGTTTAGACATTTTGACAGAGCAAATACACACTATAAACCTTCCAGTCACGTGCTGATGAGGGCTTTCTCTCAGCGTGAGATAAGCCTCATTGTTTTGCTTGAATTTAAGTACGATACTCTTGCTGTACATCCTCCATTGTTCCCACCAGAGCATAGAGATCTCTGTTTCATATGCCACATATGTTATGCATGTTGTATGTAGGCTTACGTAAAGCACAAAACGAGAAGCTTCATATGTCATGCATGTTTTGCCATAACTCTCAGTAGAATTTCTCTGTATTTGAGAAAGCAATGCAATTACAACATCAATGCAACCTTTATACTACTCACGGAAAAGTCTCGGTTTAGAGCATTTTTGTTGAGCGCCCATTAGAATTTTTTATTTATTTTTTTGCATCTGATGCAAATCATAACACACCAGTCATAGATGGTGGAACAAAACAAAATAATAATAATACAAAAATAAATAAAAATAAATAAAATAAATTATATATATATATATATATATATATATATATATATATATATATATATATATATATATATATATATATATATATAAATTAAGTGTTTATTTGAAAAATCTACTTTAAAATAAAAAAAATCTATACAAGTGTGATAAAAGTTATTACATTTTTAATAATGTTATCAAAACGTTAACCCAAAAACGTTATTTATACATTGTTCATGAACCATTTCTCTAAAACATTTTTTTTACATTACTTGCTGCTTAGTTCAGATGGTTCAAAAGCAAAAAATTATGTTCTCAACCTGTTAGCAAAATTATCAAATTTAAAAACATTTTAATGTTTTTTTTTTTTTTTTTTCTAATATAATGTATAATGTTAACGTAAAAAAAGAAAAATTCTGAAATACTTTTTTTTTTTATATAACTTAACGTGAACGTTCTAGGGACATATTTTGGGTCATTCCAGGGACACAAAAAAAAAAGAATAAAAGATCACAGTAAATGTCCGTATTAAAGTGGCTTTGCTTCCGAATAGACACAATTAATAAAAAAGTAATATGTAAAACACAATAAAAATAGCTTGAATGCTATATTTGAAATCTTTTAAAACCATTTTAATAGCTTTGTGAGGAAAAGGTTACAATTCGTACAATCAAATGTCGTTATTCATTAAAAATCTCATTATTGATTCATTTGAGCTAACTGCCTTGTTTGAACAGTTCATTTAAACAAACTAAAAAAAAAAAATGAGTGTGAATACAGCAGTTTCAGAGTACCCATAACACTATGGCATCAAAAAACCTCTGAAGATACCTTCACTTGTGATATTAACCTGTCTCTACAAGTTTGTGTGTGTGTGTCTGTGTGTGCACATCTTGTGAGTAATCGTTGAAAGTTTGACCTATCTTATGCAGCAGCTTTCATGCATGAGTTTCTTGACCGATAGAGACTTCACTAAGAACACCAGTTACTGTTCTGGTTTGAACGTGTGTCTTCAGGAAGGATGCAGGGACCTCTGATTGTTTTCAGAGAACAGAGCAACTTAAAGAATGTCTTTGCATGCAAGCGGCGAGCTCAGTTGGGAACAGGATGGATTAACTTCTGGAATTAGGTTGACAGATTTAAAAGAGATTTATGTTGGCGAGTCTACTTTAATAGCTCCATTACTTAGTCAAGCTGATTATTCATGTTTTTCATTAAGCATGTCATGTCACTGAATGCAGCCGCATGTAATAATGGCGATGGTGGCTCCACCTGTCTGCCATTAGTTGGACAAAGAGAGAGTCTGAAGTCAAGGTTTTCATCGTTATCATTTGGACATCTCACCGACAGAAATATGACTTATTTATTACATATTTTCAAATAAAGTGGACTACTTAATTAACAAGCCCAAGTTAGGCCTACTTAATTACCTCAATGAAAAAAAATACAAATGTCCATGAAGCATTAAGTTCCCCTTTTGCGAAAAACGGCTATAACAGCACGATTTTATACATACTTGGAATCAAACTACTTACTTGTTGTTTCTGTATTTTTTTTTTTTTTTTTTTGTCAGTTACGCCTATTTTTCATGTTGCAGTATATTTTTTTCTACTTTTTAAGTGCATTAGATCATGTAGTCACTTACTTTGTTCACACGATGGCGGAATCGGCCTTCATGAAGGAAAATATGAACAAGAGTCGTTCTTGCACATGGAAAGGCAGTTTGTGGTCAAACTAGAGACCCTTACATACCACAAGGGGGCACTTAAGTTTTTGCTCGTACAGTTAGAATCAGTCGTTAATGTCTGCATAACTGTTAGTGACAGAGCGTTTCAAATAAACTAAAATTTATTTATTTATTTTTTTACATGGACTAGCATGTGGGAACGTTTGAGGATAAATTTGAATGTAACGTTTAATTATAATTAATACCAAACCTTTGTAAAGCAAATTTAATTGTGAACTACATAATCACAGATAGCAGTGTTGTTTTTCCTGTCAAGTTTTAATAACTTTTAAATAACAGGAGATCACCACCACCACTTCTGTTTTTGTCTATCTTTTTCTCTTTGCTACTGTTAAAATCAAACTTGTGGCTGCACTTTCTGTGCTCTTGTTTCTTTAAATCGAGTTATATCTTATAACAGCTATTCCCAAGACAGGCAGCCAGCGGTTTGGGGAATTTTTACCATAAAAGGTCATGCTGAGCTGAGCTAGGGTTTCCTGTGGGAGGGGCCTGTGATATTCTGCCTCTGTTTCTCTCTCAGTCACTCACAATTACTCCCTCAGTCATCTCCTCTTGTCTTATCTCCAGCTGAATGCCTGCATTTCACACAGAACAGATCATTCTGCAGTTAAAAGAAGCATGCAAATACATCAACAGCTGAGAGGGAAGTTAAATGAATGTGTGTGTGTGTGTTAAGCATATGTACATGCTAGTTTTGGAGAAGCTACTTTGGCTCATTTTTAGTGACCTAAAACTTAGATGTCAACATAGAATGACATGGAACGCCATCTTGGCTTTAGTGATATCCAAATAGTTGTAGTAGTGAAAAAACAGACCGACTGCATAATACTTTGTCATGCTAACTGTATATGCTACAATAATTGTTAAAAAAGCTAGCTTGTTAAAGGAAAAGCTATATTATTTTGTAAACATAGCTGGGCTACTGTCACGTAGCAGAAAAATGTGGTTAAGTTAGTGGTACTAATTTTAGTTAGTTGATCATCCGTAAGAAAAGAGACACTCCTTGCGAATTTTCTTTTTGTGTTTGGTGTGGTTTACTCCCTTTTGGTTTTAGTAATGATAGCAGACTACTTATTGAGCTCATATGTAAATTCCATCAATTTAAGCTTAGTTTAAAGGAATGTTAATACCTATGGACAGTATTTAAAGCATGTTAATTACTAAAGAAAAGTACTTAGGCTACCTCAGTTTTATCAAAACAACTGTGTTTATAAACCACTTTCAGTGGAAACTAAATGTTTTGAAAGTTAAAATACAGTTTCGAAAGACTTAAAAATTATTGTTACCATAGAACACAAGACGTTTTACTTACTTTTTACGTTCTTATCAAGAAATTATAATTTATTTGTTGATAAATAATAGGTAGTCCCACCACAAAATTCAGATTTTTTTTTTTACACAAGTTTACACTTTCCAAAAGATTTTTACAACTATTTTTGTCAATAAATAATAAGTCCTGCCACAACTTAGACTTTTCACTTCATTGCTGTAATTTTTTTGCTGTCTGCTGCATTAAGGAATTTTCATAACATGTTCTTGTCCGTTAGCTGAAGTTATAAAGTACACTTTGTGTTGTACTCGTCCGTTAAACTTCTTCCATGATAGGGCACTGCCCAATAACGACACACGTTCATACTTCCCTTCATCCTTAAAGCTCAACAGGGCTGGCATGAATAAGTAATGATGAACGAAAGCAAAATCTCATTACGTCAGTGCCTAAGGGAGGCCAACAAAGACAGAGCACACTGTGTATTGCTATGATGTCATATGTAGCGATGACACGCGGCAGGCGTCAGAGAAGCTGTTTGTCTGGAGCACAGGTGTTTTTGGAAACTCTTCTCAGAACGCTCATCCAGGTGTTGTGGAGAGTGAATCATCTGTTTGACAGGCGAGTATGTCTGAGGTACATGCTGAACATGTCTCGCAGTTTTACCATCTTGATGCTCAAGTTGTGGTTTGTGGCTTGGCGGGAATTCAAGGATTTGTTTAGGTAAACCTTAAGAGAACTTATGAGCAAAATTAAAACTGAAAACCAAGCTTAAAAGAAGCTAGATGACTGTTAATATGTAATTCACAAATGTGTAAGAGAATGGCTGGTTTCCAATAGCAGTTAAGAGAGCCAGTCGGAGGAGAGTGATACATTCTGCACGTCTGCTCTAGTTTTTAGTGCCAAAGCAGTTAAACCCAACAGTATGACCATTTAGCACTTTGGGTCTCAACAACTCTAAATCAAGTGTGTGCATAAAGTGTTGCTTTATGTCAGACTTGACTGAACAAGGTATGAAGTGAATGGAAATAAATTTGTTTGCTTTCAGTGTAGGTATAATTAATCCTTGTACAAAATTTCATCAACTTTTTTTTTTCTATTTACTTTTTTAAAAACATTTTTCTCCTTCTTTGTATTTGAAGATTTGCTTCTCTCAATATTATTTATTTAATGTTCAATGTTCAGTGGTTGCCAGAGATTTGATGTAGACAAATGCATAAGTCACTCACGGAATAAAAAAAAAAAAGAAAGAAAAGTGGACATGATATATTGATTTAAATTGAAATTATTGTAAAATTTTATACTAAAGCTTGTGTTAAGGGAAAAAAAAAAAGAATTCCATTCCAATGTACAAAATGATTGGCCCAACAACAAGACAAATGTCGTCTGAAATACCTCAAGGTCATTTCCACTACAGTCAGTTACTGAGAATCTAGATGAGGCCAGTTGCGTTGAGTGGTTCGAATAAGCCTTTGCCATCAACAACAGTGAATACTATGACTATCTTATCGCAGAATGCTGCGAGTAACCAATAAGAATTGAGTATTCCAGAGAGCTGCAAAATAAAAAAAATAATAGTGCCTTCTTTTAGAAAACCGCACAATTAGATGTATCATTTATGTCTGCTTAGAGTTAGGAGTTTTGAAAAGTACATAACCGTTAATGTTAATAATAATATTACTGATACTTGCATTAGATGAGATCATTAGACTCATTTATTTATGCATATCACATACATTTCTAAAAAATAAAGCTTCTAAAGTGTTTTTTTGTTTTGTTTTGTTTGTTTGTTTCTTTTTTTTCAGTGATGCCATGTAAGAACCATTTTTTGGTACTACAATAAACCATTTTTGGTTCTTTTAGACAATAAAGAACATTTGTGCAATGGAAAGATTCCATGAATGTTAAAGGTTCTTTTCACACTTATGCCCAATTAAAGGGTTAAATCTGTGCGCAGGTCCTATCTGCTCACCTCTCCATCCCTGGGTCCTTTTTTAAAAACAGTATGCACCACTCCAAATAAGGAGAAGTACTTCTGACTGTGTTTGGTCCAGGCCATTCCTTCTCAAGTGTTTAGATATGGAGACGGGTGTGGGTGGGTGGTGTTTTAGACTTTGGTTGGGTTATGTAAAGCGATCCACCATTGGTTGCAGGCAGCATCAGCTACATTCTTCTCCTCTCCAAAATCCCTTGCATCCAATAGCCTGACCACAGTTTCGACTGAAGGACCAAGAACTGCACTTTGTTCCATATTCAACCCAGACACTAGATCAACCTGCAACCATGGAGGCCATCAAGAAGAAGATGCAGATGCTCAAACTGGACAAGGAGAATGCCATTGACCGAGCTGAGCAGGCCGAGACGGAACAGAAAGCTGCCGAGGACAAATGCAAGCAGGTAAGAACTAAGAAATTCAGGTAGGAACGCAGATAGAGGAGAGTGAAGTGAAAAATGTAAGAAGTCCTAACAAAAGTGCTGGCTACAGCATCAGTCAAGGCTGGACTGTATGATTGTAATCAATGTGAAGTGAGCCAAGACCTCATACTTGAAAACCAAGTATGCATTTGTGCTGCAATTCTGTCTCTTTCACAACCGTTGCTATTTTGTACAACTATGTAGGAATCCTATAAATAAATCTGTAAAAAAATTCTAACCAGAAAATGAACAATACTTTAAAGGCATTTATTAAATCTTGGTTAATGTATTTTTTAATGTTAAAAGGTGTATAGGTTAAGATTAGTTGAAAAAAAAGAACAATAATTGAGGACATTCAAAATTAACTTTAATCGTGAATAATAAATTCTGTAAACAAATATTGTAAATTGGGATATTGTCATAATGGTATATATTTCATAAAATATACTTGTTTATATTATACTGTACTTTAGAAAGTCAATGTGGAAATCTTATCATGAATATTTGGTTGTAAGTCAAACCATCAGTATGTCTGTATTACACTATTTAAAATACTTACCACTTGTTTCACAAAAAAGGTTTAAGCCTAGTCCCAGACTAAAATGCATATCTGATTTGTTTTATCTGAAAGAAACTTAATATATATATACATATATAATATCAGTTCCATTGTTTTGTCTCAAGATGCACACCAGTAATGTTTTTCTTTCTTTCTAAGGAACATTTATATTGAACTAACTAACTGAATTGAACTATGGCCTAAAACCTGGCTTAGTCTAAGCCCTGACTGTAAAACCAAGCCTTCAGTTTATAAATGGAGAAGAGAAGTGTGTCTGGAATCCCTTAAATACCCCTCGTCTCTCTTAAGCTCAAGAACCCAGCCAAACTGATAGCCACAGATAGCAAAGTGTTTGTGAGTGTTTATCTCACTTACTGGCATATGACAGCCTACCTCAGACTAAAATTAATTATTCTTATCTTCTGTCAAGAGAGGAGGCCTATGATTTCAATATGGGCTACCGAAACCTTTTCTGATATACATTCAATATTTTAATTATTATTTAATTGTTGTACAAAATTGTATAAAATGCATAAAAACGACATTAATAATGCCCATGTATTTTTTGTCTTTATTTAGACATATACTTGTAACAAAACAACCACTATACAGCAGTATAATTATATTTATTATTACAATTATATTATTGTTTTATTCTGACATAAAGTGATTAGACTACAACAATAAAAATAACTTATGTGTGATATTACAATTTTTATTAAGGTTATTATTATTATTACTTTTATGGCCATATCATTAAATCAAAGTAATAAAATTCATATATATATATATATATATATATATATATATATATATATATATATATATATATATATATATATATATATATATATATATATATATATATATAATGTTTTGGGGTGTATGTCTTATAAATGTTTATGACTATATGACTACAGCAATAAAATATATATTTTTATTATTATGCACTGTATATATTATATAAGTTAATATATTTTTTAATAATATTACGCTCTGATATGTTAACTCACTTTTCCTCATACAGCTGGAGGATGAACTGGTCGGCCTGCAGAAAAAGCTCAAACAGACTGAAGATGAACTGGACAAGTACTCAGAGGCCCTGAAAGATGCCCAGGAGAAACTGGAGATGTCTGAGAAAAAAGCTGCTGATGTAAGTGACATATTCCTTTATTCTAGACATTATTCATCTATGATAAACAACTTGAGTCATTTAGGCTTTGTTATGATGCTTTCACTTCCTGTCATTGCTGCTCCAATCCCAGCTGGTCCATTTCAGGGTCACGGCACCATTTCAAAGTGTTTCAAATGGGAATTTATAGGGCAATAAAAAGCTTTACATCAATAAAACATGTTGTCATAAGACATAAATCTTTTAAAATACCTCTTCCTCAGGTTTACTTCTGTGATGCCTTGAAACTGACACGTCGCTCACTGAAAAAATAATGTTCAGGTTTAAACACACAAATTGGGATATTGGGAATAGCTCACACCAAAATTTATATTTGCTCAGAATTTGCTTACTCCACAGCCCATTCAAGATATAAAGTAAGATAAGTTTGTTTCTTCATGGGAACAGTTTGTAGAAATGTAGCATTACTTCACTTTCTCATCAATGGATCCTCTGTAGTAAATGGGTGCCGTCAGAATGAAAGTAAAAGTCATGACATTTGCCGAGTATGCTAACCCATACTCGGAATTTGTGCTCTGGATTTAACCCATCCAAGTACACAAGGAGAAAAAGCTAAATTATGGATAGAAGACTCATGTTTTATCCAGAAGCAATGGTTTAAAGTTTAAAAACATCTTAATGATGCATTTGCTTCTTACAAACATGCATATTTTCATTTTACAAGACATAAATTGATGGACTGAAGCTGTGTGGATTACTTGTGGATTATTGTGATGTTTTTATCAGATGTTTGGACTCTCATTCTGACGGCACCCATTCACTGCAAAGTGCAAGTAATCCTAACTTTCTCAAAATCTGTTCCATTGAAGCAAAAAATAATCTTGCATGAGGGTAAATTAATTTTCAGCCAATTTTAATTAAAATTTGAACAATCCCTTGATGCTGAAATAAAGTACAATGTGTTTCACATGTAGAAATGTGTTTGGCCTTGGGACAAGTGAGAAAATTGCCGTAATCACACCTGTATTGGTCTGAAGTGGTCCATCCTGTCCGCTGCTCTGATAAGCTCAGGTTACTCCTCACAATGTGACCTCAAAGGAAATGACTGCATAGTTTGAAGGAAAGCTGAGGAGGGGAAAATCGGTTCTTTGTCAGTCCTTAATGATTTCAGCATGAGGGTAAATCCATTTAAAGAGAGGTGTTCTTCATGTTATCGTTGACCACAGAAAAAATTTTCAAGCCACCAAACTCTATTCAATAAGAGGACAAATGCATTTTTGAGTAAGCTTCATTTCTTGTAGAATGTTCTAGGTTTCTTTAGGCAGACTGAGAACCCTGAAGCTGGGGATACAAACACATTTCGAGTCCCTTGGAGCAGTGAACTGAAAATGTGCTCCAGACAAGCCTACCACATGTCATGCATTAGGGGAAATTGTAAACTAATTATACATCTGCATTCGCAACACCAAAGAAGAAGGTAAGATACTCTCAATGAGCGAGGGATTTTCAAGGCCTGTTACTGATAAGTCAGTGAACAGCAGAGGAGTCTGGGACTTCGGTTGCCATGCAGCAGCCCAGGAATCCAAAGAATGTAGCTAAAGCAAACACAGAGGGCCACACTCTTTTGACTAATGAAATCAATGCTCTGAGATCGCTGGCTCGTCTTTAGAACAAAAGCACACTTCTGAGGAATATGTGTCAAACATGAAATGGTGTGTAACTTCAAAAGTGGATGATTTAATTGTGGGGGTTGTAATTAAAAACTTGAATTTGATTGATGTGTTGAATTAGCAAGTGGTGGCAAAGTCACAATCTGCAGTGACTTTGAATTTGAATTTTTAGAATTGAAATGAAAATCAAACAATTGACAAATTAAGGCAAACAAAAACATTTATGTGAGTAAAAACATTTTGCCATGTAAATTAATTTTGATATACTCTAAAAATGTTTTGAAAGGTAATGTAAAAAAATCTAAAACTGTATGGGCTTATTCAAAAATATTATTTGAAATGATTGAATCAACCTGAATATATTAACTTACATAAGTTAAAGTACTTTTAATGGAGGTCAAGTAGAAATAACAGTGTTTCTCAGAGAAGAGGCCTCCAAAAAATGCCAAGAGGGAAACAAGATGATATTAAGTCATTAATAAGATGTTATAATATAACTTTATTAAAATCATAACAGCTAAAATCAAGGTTTATAACATGATTTGTATGTGACCCCATAGCTTTTAAACATACAGTTGTCGAAACGTCTATAGAATTAAGAAATTATTTGTGGTTATTTTAATGTATAATTTGACAGTGTAGCATAAAGTAAATAAAATATTTAAAATATTAACAAAATCCGAGTAAATATAAACCAAAATAGTATTACTTTCTATGGTTTAGAGTTGTCAAACTTTATACAAAAACGATATTAACATAAAATATGACTGTATTGTGACTCAGTGGAGGCCCCGCCCACAATGACGTCACTCGGACCTCACTTTTCCACAGTTACATTGAAACTTTTCTGCAGAAGTTCTGCTTCCTCACATTCCAATGTCTCCATGAGACAGAAATAACCTCCAGCGAAGACACTTTTTTTTGTTCACTGAACCGTTTTGTATTAATCCGGATTGAGAAGGATTTGGATAGCACATTTCGTGTCGTTTTCACTCCTTTTTTTCTTTTCTTTTTTTGCACTGGCCATTCAAGTACCTTAGCAACCGTTATTTTTGTAACATCCCTATATTCGGGATTATATATATATGTTTCTGGTATTTACATTCTGATGTATTTATTTTTTATAGCGTTTTGAAAAGTTAAGCGTTGTTTTTGCGCATAGTTTTTATTTTTCCTGACCACAGTCGCAGTTAGTTTCGCTTTTTAGTAGTAAATATAATATAGTTAAGTATCTAAAATGACTGGTGTGACTTCTTTGGACGCAGTGAAGAGAAAGATCCAGACTTTGCAGCAGCAGGCGGATGACGCAGAAGATCGAGCTCTGGTTCTACAGCGCGAGCTGGACAATGAGCGCGAGCTCCGGGAAAAAGTGAGACAGATCTTCTTTCTTTCTTCTTGCTTGTCGTCTTTACACTCCGGACTCTTCTACGCGCTCCCTCTATGAACGCAGGCTTCTGTAAAAGCTCCCGGGCTCCTCTCAAGACTATAATTGTGTGTTTAGGTGAACAGTGAGACCTGGATGCAGACGTGAGGTTGTGGAATGAAAGGCGTTGGTCCAAAGGGACAGTCCGACCCCCAAATCTACTTTTGTTCAGTTGTTAGGCCTCAGTGTTTTCTCACGCGACATTATAACACCATTTTACCGTTATTTGAATTAATTTACACAATTATCGATTCATTTGTTGTAACTAACAATTGTTACGTTTTTGTCTATTCTAACACTTCTTATTAAATGTCTGTCTTATCTATCTGTCCATCTGTTTCTGTCTGTCTATTAATGATTTGTTTCTACCCCATCTTAAACCAGTGGATTAAAATTGATTTTTTTATGGTGTAACCTAATGTACTCAGTCATAAAACCATCAATCCATCCATCCAGCGAGACAGAAGCACAAAGTAAAGTGGTAGTTATTGCATTTTGGGGGGAGCAATTTCTGCCTGGTGTAATCAGGTTCATTTGGATGTATTAAATGATACTTTTCAATAAACCCTTTACTTTAGATGAAGAATATGACAAAATGTTGTATGTCAGGAAGTTTTCCTTGATGTGAAGATGCTTGTCAAGGAAGCCTTCCTCCCCCACAGTCCTTGGTGGATTTCCATTTCATGAAATTTTTTGACCATCCCGTGTGGAGCACTTAATGTTCAAGCTGCTGTAAGGAAATACAGCCAGAACCCTTCAGTCTGTCTCTTCTGATTTTAACTCTCTGAAATAGAACTGTAGGAAATGTGAATGCTCTCCAGTTTTGGTTTAGACAATGAAGACTTGTTAGATTTTTCATAGAACTTAAGTATTAGATTTTGCTGTACTCAAGAAAGACCCAAAGGATGTCCCATCCTGAGCTCCCAAAGGAACTGAGTCAGGATGTTGTCTCTTGTTCCACGCTGGAGTTTCCTGTGGACCCTCTTCGTATTCAGATGACTATGCAGATATGCAGGAAGCTGGCACTGCTTAAGAAAAGTCCTGTTCTTCACGTGTCTGGAGACTAAAAGTGTGTCTATTGTTTAGGACCTGTTGACTTTTACGTGTAATGGAGATCTTCAGAAATGTTAGGGAGGTTGTTGGTCACATCCTTCTCCTACATCAACTTCCTTCTTTCCCGTTTGTGGAGTCGAGAAATACGTTAGTCATACAAATTTTGCTGGCTTTGCAAAATTGGGAGTTTTCCCACCCTTAGTGTGTCAGAATGCTGCTGGACTTGGTCATGACGTGACTAATGACCTCTCCTTATATATGTAGGTCAATTCACAGTAGGGTTAAAAGTCAAGAACATGACCAGGAACATATGTGAAGCCTGCACAAAAACCATTAGGCTCCTCAAATTTGCATTGACAGGTTCCCATGGTGTTAGAAATGATATCAAGACCTCGTTTGCATATCTTTTTAAAGTTAAGTGGTCGCTTACCTTACAACAGTTCAAAAATCTTCAGCTTTTCTTTGCATTTGGTAAGAAATCACCAATAATTTTGCATCTGCAACTTTTTCGGGAGCTCTTTTACCAGTAAGGTTTCTAATATGAACTTGAAAATGAACCTTCGTGTCCTTCACTTCCTTACCTAATTTCCACTGTTCGTTTTCATTCGATAGGCCTTATTTTCATAATATCAGTCCACAAAAAGGTTATAACACTGATAAGGTTTGTCTCAATGTTTGCTCACATACTGTACAATAGTACTGTGCTTCAGGAAGTCGACAGCAGTCCCAGGTGTTTCCCGCACATTGCAACCTTAAATGTTAAATTGGATACGAACGTCAGATCTTGGTTCTCTAACAAGATCTGAGTGCACTGTGTTTTAAGTGGGCCTGGGAATCCACATATCGGGGAATGTCACACATATAGACGTTTGGGTTCGTGTTGTACGTGATGAAATGTTCAAGGCTGCATCCAGACACTTCTTGATAACATATGGCTGTGTTATTGCTATTCTTTAGCCTTTAAATCATTTGGGCACTTCACCACTAGCATTCTCCAGAGCTTGTTTTACCATATATGGCTTGCGTCTAAAGCAGCCAGGGAACGCGGTGACTAAGGAAAGGGCATGGCTCATGAGGGAGTATCCTGACCCTGAACTGAATGAGGATTTTGGGAGGGGAGAGGATGTGGAGTGTGTCCATTTCCTGTGCATTTTTCTCCTCCCCTCTCTAGCTCTCTTTTATTCGAAAGGGGGTCAGCTTCCTCCTCCATTGATGTCTTGGTTAAATATGTGTGAATAAAAGTTAATTTGACCCCTTCTTTATTGATGTCTATATTGAATAGCATATTTAAATGGCATTTTGTGAAATATGAAGTCAAACTGAAAGATACAAACTGGCACACTGTAAAATATAAAGTCCTATTTTGAGATACAAAGTCACAGTTATGAGAAAAAAAAGTAGCAATTACAAGGAATAAGTTATATCTTGAAATAAAACATATCTCGCAACTACAGCTATATTTCTCATATTTGTGAGATAGCTGTATTGTGAGTAAAATCGCAATTCCAACTTTATTTCCCTTAATTGCGAGATAAAAACTTTTATTTTAGTCACATTTACAGTTGGTTTGAATTGGTTCAAAAGTTATTGAAAATGCGAGATATAAAGTTGTAATGTGAGATGTACAGTAAAGTCACAATTGTGAGAAAAACATTTTTGCCGTAAGAGTGGGCGCGGCTTCCAGTCTCTGGCTTCCAGTTTTATCTGCTTCCAGCTAGGTTTAGCTATACAAAACAGCTAATTTTGCAGCTTGATATTGCAAACTGGTGTTTCTTACTATATTATTTTAATGTATTGTCTCAGTTAGAAACAAACTGAGCTGTAGCACAAACAATTTTACTGTTTATTTGCACTTTGTTATTCTTCTCGTTATTTGAAGCAGAAATCTCGCACATTCAAAGAAAACAGCTTACTTCATTCAGCATTGAAAAATAAGGTGGATAAAGTTTGATATGTCAGCCTTGATCTACCATTCACACTCCAAATAGTCCACTGGACCTTAAAGAAGACAGTAGAGTAAGAAAGAGTCTGTAAAAGCAGCTCTGACTCAAAACAAAGATGTTAATCAGAAAATGAACGATTTGCTCTTTTTTTTTTTTACTTTTCCCCTATGCCCTGTTATTCTGTCTCCTCTTTCAAACCCAGATGCAGTTTCCTGGCTGTGAGATTTTCCTACCGTTCTGAAAGAATTGCGTGCTGGCTAAGTTGAGCGTCTGCACTGTGAGAGAGCCATGGTGATATCTGTCATAATTATAGCTGCAATTATCAGTGCAACTGACTCAAACTGGGCGGTTTGGTTGTGAGGTCTCTTTAAAGCCGAGAAATGTCACAGAGGGTGTATTGTGCTTGTTCTTAGGCCAATCTTTGTTTGAGTCTCAACGGGTGGTGGTGGTCATAAAGGGTGTAAAAATGTTTTTTCTGCTGCAGTTGATTGTGCTTTGTGAATTTTTGTAATTTTTTTTTACGAAAATGACGTCATCGTTGGAGGAATCCCCACAGACATGGAAAAATATTCAAACGTTATTTTAGATCCCACATGCATATTTTGGTAGTCGGTATATAATTCTATATAAGTAACCTTTGACCTTATTTTGTCGTTAGGCTGAGGGTGATGTGGCGGGTCTGAACCGCAGGATTCAGCTGGTGGAGGAGGAACTGGATCGTGCTCAGGAGAGGCTGGCAACTGCACTGCAGAAACTGGAAGAGGCGGAGAAAGCAGCAGACGAGAGCGAGAGGTCAATGGAAACCATTAATTTATAAATTACGGTGGAAGAAATGAATTGCTGTGTTGCTTCGGGAACAAACTACATGGATCTCTCAAGTCAAGTCCTAAGAGGGTTTTAGCTTTGGAAACATACTTACTGTTCCATGCATTGTTCAAACCAGTTCACAAATTGTTTTAAATTGATTAATAAGCAACATACATAAAAAAAAAATATTGTACAGTAATCACAAACAATCAGAAACCTCATGGAAATTCATTGGTCATTTCACATTTCCAGATTTCATGACCAAAAGGAATGCTATTGATTGTGAAATAAAGCTCAACAAATTTGTATAATCTGCAGCATATTAACTGAAGAGGTCATCAATAACATCTCCCATTGATGACCTGCTTGTTTCTGCTCCAGAGGCATGAAGGTAATCGAGAACCGTGCCACGAAGGACGAGGAGAAGATGGAGATCCAGGAGATGCAGCTGAAGGAGGCCAAACACATCGCCGAGGAGGCCGACCGCAAATACGAAGAGGTGAGATTCAAGCGTCCGAAAGAACGTTTCCAGATGTGTGAAGTTTGAAGCTCTTTATCTGAACGCCATCTTTGCTACAGGTGGCCCGTAAACTGGTGATTCTTGAGGGTGAGCTGGAGCGAGCTGAGGAGAGAGCCGAAGTCGCTGAATGGTATCATCTGCCTATTCTCACACTTTAAGTAGACTGAGGCCCCGTCCACACGGAGACGCGTTTCACTGTATACGCGTAAATTTTGTATCATATAGGTGTTTCGTCCACACAGATCTGGCATTATGGTAGAGTGAAACCAATATTTTTTGAAACGGGGTCCCAGAGTAATTAAATTTGAAAATGCCACCCGTCTGTTTACGTGTGGACAGCGAATCCGTATATTTTCTGAAATTGTTATTATGTCATCAGCCTAGTCAGTCACAGCTACGTCACATAACAGCGACAAAAACATGAACAAACACTGAACAATTTTTTTATTAACTAAGATTAACACCAATCAATAAATGTCTTGTTCCATTTTCGTTTATATACCACGCACAAGGTTTAGTTTATCTCTGTGGCAGAATTACAGCACCACATGCTGGTCTGGCATGTACACTACATAGTTTTATGTCGGTTTTGTGGTTTCGTGTGGACACGGATATTTCTTAAGATAAGCAAAAAAAAAAGAGATTGGATAGGGAAAGCTCTGGCTTCGTGTGGATGTAGCCTAAGATGGGAATGTTTGCTGGTTGACCAGTTAAACATTGTTTTCTTCTCAAACACTTCCAGCAAAGCTAGTGATTTGGAGGAGGAATTGAAAAACGTTACCAACAACCTTAAATCCCTAGAGGCTCAAGCAGAGAAAGTAAGTCAACATCTCTCTTTTATCTGCTAATGTTCACAAAGACACAATTTTAAACCTCTATAATAATCATCGCTCGACTTCAGAGCCTGAGAATTGCTCTGAAACTAAAACACAGTAATTTACGGTTCAAGTTCTCATAACATAATAGTTCTGAGGACAATACAGAGTGTATTCAAAGTTGACAGAAAGTGAAATAGATTTTCTGTATCTGTCTTTGTTTGCATGTTTCAGTACTCAGAAAAAGAAGACAAGTATGAAGAGGAAATTAAAGTTCTTAGTGACAAGCTGAAGGAGGTAAGGGCTGCAATAAATGAGACAAGGGTCAAAGATAAGCTGCCCCTTTTCACCCCCAAATGTCTTTTTTCAACGTCCTTATTGTTTTTTCAGGCTGAGACCCGCGCAGAGTTTGCAGAGAGGACAGTGGCCAAACTGGAAAAATCCATCGATGACCTGGAAGGTACGAACACAGTAATCCGTGTTTTAACTGAGTTCTTTATAAACAAGTTTACAGTGGAGCCAAAAGTTCAACTGAAACGGTTTAGCAATATTGGGGAGTAACACAATGAACATAGAGCTTCTGCTTAGTTAGTGCAAGTTAGCTGTTTTCAAAACACTGTACTGTAGCTTTTCCAGTAATTAGCAATGACTACTGTTGTAACTGTGTAGCATGACAACAGGTTGATGCCCTCCAGTGCATCTGCTCCTTCGGAGCTTTGTTCAAATAGTTTATTTCAGTGAAGTTGTTCATAAAGATTCACAGTAGCTGCTTTCAAAGCAGTGTTACTTTTCCGGGAATGAGATATTTTCACCAGTAAAATGAGAGTAGCACAACAAAAACATAGGTAAATATGATTCATTTTAGTTTGATTGGTTTGGGCAGTTGTAAAAATGGCTTTGTTTAGAGGCAGCTAACTGATTGGATTGGTTTGGGTGGCCCGTTTTAGTGAATCGTTTCACTTAGAAAAAAAGAACTAGTTCAAAAACTAGATTTGATTTATTTGGGTGGTCCATTTTAGTGAATCACTACATTCTGATGGAATCAGAAACTAGATTCGATTGGTTTGGGAGGTTTGTTTTTTGCAAATGGTTGCATTCAGTCAAAATTAACAGGTACAGATTGAAAGAACATGCATAAAAAATGTTGTTACTCTTAAATATATTGAATATACTTTATTTTATTTGTATACTATGATGCAGCTACAGCTTTTTCTAAAGGGTTATTTCTGACTATAGTTTGACTTGGCAAGCAACACAACACACTATACTGTTCTTATGAAAACTAAAGTGAACGCGAGGAAGTGGCTAAATGAACTTTTTACCTTCAGAAACGACCAGTGGCGAAGCAGGACACATTGAAAAGTTTTGTGTGGGTGGGATTTTACAGGTCACAGGCGGGTCATGCTCCCCGTCTATATAAGGGCTAAAATCTTTTGAAACACACAACACCATATTGTTTTAGAGTAATTTTGTCAGAGTTCCGGGAAGCTCGTGTTTCAGCTGCTTGAACCTTTCACTGGAAGATGATATATTCAGCTCAGTATATGGAGTCGGTTTGAACAAGCCTGGTATAGCTCCTGTCCCAAGAGAAATTAAGTATGTTGGTTTCATACAGCGCATTCAAGTCAACTCTTTATGAGACCAAACTCTGCATTTGCTCATTAAAAGAATATATGACAAGTAACTAGGGAGCATATCTTCTGTGGGCCAGATGGAAATTCTACAGTCATTGTTGGTTTGCACATGATTTTTTTTTTTATTGTTCCTGGTAGAATATGATCTTCATAGATGGTTTAGTCTTCATACATCCATTAACTTCTTGTCTTTCTCTTTTTCAATTGGTTTCTGTCCATTGCTGCTTCTCATCCTTCGCTTTCCTGTTCTTCCTGCCAATCTTCAGATGAACTCTATGCTCAGAAGCTGAAGTATAAAGCCATTTCTGAGGAGCTGGACCATGCTCTAAATGACATGACCTCCCTGTAGAATCCATCTCTGTCCCACTCTGCCGCACTTCCTGCTACTGTATCTCAGATTTCTAGACACTTTCTTCATGTTTGCTTCATTTTCTTCAATGTGCCTTTGCTAGTCTCAATAAAACACCCCTGTTGTTTGATTTCAGCCTCTCAGTCTTCTGTTTTAATTGTTAATGATTCGTTTTTAATATTGAGAAGGGCCCCTACAGTGGTGCAAATCATTGAAATATGAGGAATCTTAGACCTACAGTAGATTAAATATTTAACTTTCTTGTAAGCCATAGTGATGTCTCATTTGTGAGCGAATTGTTCTCTTGACTCCAGTGTTCCAATGTTCAAATTAGTTCACAAATTTGTATTTTTAGTGAATCTGTCTGAATTCAATAGATTTTCTTTTCATTATTACCCATTAATCACCAATGACTGGAAAGGTCTTGGAAATGCATAGGTCTTGGAAATTCATTTCTCAAAAAGTATCAGAATTTGGTATTAGCTAGGCTAGCTATAACTAGCCTATATTAAAATGTTAAATGTATAAACTTCTTAAGCTTCCTGCTCCTCTCTTATAACATTCTGATGTCCACAAAGGTGAGGTTACATTACAGTTCTGACTGATTTCCCACTTATACATATTTTACTAATCTTCACATTAAAAAGTTCTTCTGTGGACATACACGCCATCTTAATTTGATATTTACACTAACACACCATTCAGTTAAAGTAAATTAAAATTTGATGTTCACGATTGTGTGGTGGATGAAGTGCACTAAACTAAGATTGCAGGTCTATTTTCACATGTGTGCAGAATACATATTTACAGCAGTAGCATCTGAATAGTTATTTTCATTTTTGCTTTCAGAAAAATTATCTACTGCAAAAGAAGAAAACCTCGGAATGCATCAAGTGCTGGATCAGACGCTTCAGGAGCTCAACAGCTTATAAGAGACACGATGACGACGTCCATCTTGCAACATTCCACAAATACTTTGCTTCATTCCAACTCGCAATCTATTGAGCCCTGTTTTCTCACAGAATAGGTTAATAATTTAATTTTTCATCTGAGGTATTTCTTTTGCGCTTTTATACAAGTTAGCTCGATATCGCTATTTGCTAAAATAGCCAAACATCCTGAGGTGCTATATCCCGAGTTTTCCCACTAAAACATGGTTATAAGTAGTTTAATAAATGCCATACCGCATGGAAAGTGAATATGTTAATGTGCTGAGCAGAAATTCCCTTCTGAGCAGAAGTTTCGCTATTAATGTATTCCGGTCAAATGAAGACATTAATGATGGTGCTTTCATTGCAGTGTTGCTCTTGTGTACGTCATGCGCGCCATCTCCTGGCCACGTGATGCACTGCAGTACATTACTCCACTGATACTTCTTTTTTGCTTTTTATTTTTCTCATATTTTTTTTAATACGATGGTATTTTTTACATGCACACAGTACCATGGCATATTTAAAAGTACCTGAATAATTTTGTGTAACCACAACATAAAGCGGCCCAAACAAAGACCAAAGAAATATTAGCTCTTCCCTTTTTTTTTGTGTGTGTGTGAATGCGTTGTTGCTTTTTTTCTTGTCAAATGAGTATTTCAAAATGCCTCAAAGTTTCTTTTCCACTTTCTGTGTAATACATTTTTATAAAAAGCCTGTTTGTGTTTGATTATTGTCCAGTAGACTCCAATTACATGAACGATAAGCTTCATATTTTTTTACAGACTTCCAAGTCAAAACCTAGTTTCTGCCTGTTTTCATTTATTATGTGGTGTCTGGGAGAAACATCTCGCCTTAAAGTGGTACAGCAATTGAATATCAGTACATGACCACCTGACATAAAACAAGACATAAATAAATTATATCTAAACCTTTGTGACATGTCCATTATGTAAACATACGAATCCCACATAAGCGAAAGTTTTCTCATACATATTAATTAAGTTCCGTGACGTTCTTCGAGCAGACCTAGCTGATTTGCCGAAATGCAAAGGTCAAGCGTTAATATTTATTACGTTATGCGGAGCAGGCTTTCCTGATTCGCTGAATGGCTTGCCTAATGAATATTAATTAGGTTACCGGACTACCCACTATTCACTATATCAAGTCAAACGCCATACTATGCGTCGTTCACAAATCAGCTGTAGCTACTCTGTAGTCTTTATAATCAGTCTGTAAATTGATTATATGTTTTTACCAGACACCGATTGGTGATTTAAACGTACAAAGCGTTAGATATGAATAGTTCATGATCTGAAATGTGTCGTTGAACTTTTGTTTAAACCACACCCCAACACAGTTTTAACAGGTGAGGTCACGTCAGCTGCTGTCACTATACCTGTACTGTGGCTCGCCAGGTGAGTTAAGCGTTATGAAAACATTACATTTTTCTATGTATTATTGTTTGTAATAGCGGCAGTCTTTTAAAAACACCTTTACGTAAACTATGTATTACAGAATCTAGACTGTAATGTTTAAATATAAGCAAAAAAGCGCGCTAAAAGTAATAGAACTTTCATTTTTGTTAAATCAACATTAAACTAGTTTGGTCATGAAAGAGTGAGCAATCAAGATTTTATGAGTCATTAAACTACTGATCGGTTTGACAGATTTTAAATATTTATAACTTCCTGTATGTGATTTGTTCTTATTTAATTTAACTTAACATTTAATCATTATGTATTCATGTACGTAGTTACTTATTTATATCTGTTGACACTTTATTTTTTATTCTAATCTCTGAGAGTTTACCTAGATTAAAAAGGGGCAAAAAAGATAAAGAGAAGGATTTAATTTAGATGTTGAATACATGTTCATCATAGAATTGGTGTATTTAAGTCATTGTCTGAATTGTATATGAAAATAATTAGGAAGACAAAACTGACACAAAATGGCCTACATTCATTTATGTTAAAAGTGTGCATTTTTCCATCAAATTGTTGGTACATTTAGGACACACTGGATGCCATGGCTGCGCCTTTACCACATGACAGCAGTAATGCAGCATTCGACTGGTTCACTGAATTCCAGCGCAGCTGCATTATGAAGAATGGAATTGTTCCAGAATGGTTCCATGGGATAATATCCAGGAAGTAATGGATTGAATTCTGTGTTATGTTACAAAACTAAGCATGAATGCTCAGACTATGTTTTATCATGAACACAGTGACATCATAGAGCAGAAAATCAGGTTACTGATACCTTTCAGATAAAATACTTCTTTATTGTAGGGCTGCGGAGGAAATGCTGATGTGCAAACCTCCTGGTTACTTCCTCATCCGTGTTAGCGAGAGCAGGGTGGGTTATACATTATCTTATCGGTAAGTCTGTGTCAATGTGGCCATTGTTGTCAGTTAATAAACTTCACTATGAGGATGTTTGATTCATAAGTACTGTAATGAGTTCACAAATCAAAGGGTCATCGATAAATCTTTCTCCTAGAGCTGAAGATCGCTGCAGACACTTCATGATTGACGTACTGCCAGATAACCAGTACATTATAGTGGGAGAAAAGACACACTTCTGCTCCCTTCATGACTTGGTGGCCTTTCATCGTAGAAACATCATTCTCCCCTACAATGACTTGCTCACTGTGGCCTGCGATCAGGTATAGAGTTACATGCTAGCTTGTTGTTAGCTAGATATACCACAAACAGTTTGGTTATGGTTATACATCAAGATCAACCAGATAGACATCAAACTGTCAAGCTGGTCAACAGTCATGGACCACTACTAAAATAATATAAAGTTTTGTATACTTTTGCATTGCTAAATAGTATAGGGGAAAGTGGGGAAAGAGTCAATGTTTTATTTTTACCATCCACTTTAAACGTTATCTTTTTATGTCTGGCTGTAAGACATCTGGCCTTTTTTATGTGTGTGTGGTCTCGTTTGTGTGCAGGGTGACAAAAATAACTACGCTGAGTTGTTGTTTCCTCAAAAGAAAGATGTCAAACCTGGACAGGTTGAACGGATACATTTTGCAACTCCAACACATACAGCTCATTCAAATATCGCTGAACACAACCCGACTTCGCCGCTCCAAAACGAATCATTTACGCTACCTACAAGTCCTTCTGCGAGACTTTATCCCAGCTTGGAGATGGAATTGAGCTCTTTGAATCTACAGAGTGTGGTAATACAACATCAACAGATTATATGATTGATTATATTTATAAAATTACAAATTATATTATTTCCTTGTAGTTAAAAGAATAGCTCACCCAAAATTGATAATATACTCACCCTCAGGCCCTTTCAAGATGTAGATAAGTTTGGTTCTTCCTCATAACAGCTTTGGAGAAATTTAGCATTACATCACTTGCTCACCAAAGGATCCTCTGCAGTGAATGGGTGCCGTCAAAATAAAAGTCCAAACAGCTGATAATAACATCGAAAATAAACAACAAGTAATCCACATGACTTCAGTATGTCAATTGTAATTTTGTAATGTGAAAATCTGCATGTTTGTAAGAAACGCTCATTCTGACGGCACCCATTCCCTACAGAGGATCCATTGGTGAACAAGTGATGTAATGCCATATTTCTCCAAGTCTGTTCAAAACAAACTCATCTACATCTCGGATGGCCTGAGGGTGAGTACATTTTCAGACACTATTCATTTTAAAGGACAGTATATGTGATTTATATTTTTAAGGAACAGGTGTACTTAAAGACTAATAATGATTTTTTTAAATTCAGGATCAGCCAACAAAGCCTATTCTGAAGCCTAGAACAATATTTATGTCCAAACCACCAATTGACGCCACCACAGGTGACACTCCACCACAGTTACCACCCAGAGCAAGCTTGCCAAATCGCCCTCAAGCCACCGCAGAGGGTGACAGATCACAAGGGCTGATGCCAGTAAGCTCTGACAGACATCAGATCCCACCCGACAAACCTGTTGAAGGCCGTACCCAACAGAAAAACCAACAACCATTGAAACCGGTGGCCATGGGCCTGGCGCATATTAAAAAAAAGCTTAAAAAGAGCCGCTCTAAGGATCACATGTATGAGGAGATCGTTCAAGATGCGTGTCAGGAAATTGCAACTTTTCCTGCTTTGGAGAGCAGTAACATGAACCCTAAACAACTGGAGGAAAATGAATATCAGGAGATACCCGAAAAATCCACGAATGTTGGCCGTCGGGCATCTGATGGGATTCTCAACTTCAAAGATAGAGAATTACCACGGGAGTACCTAAATCCACCTCCTTTTGCACCTGGCTACTAGATAAAAGCATAAAGATGGGCGGTGTTATTAGAGCATTTATTTTATTGTCATTGAATAGTGTGGCAACATTGGTCTCTTTGTTGTGATGTTCTTTTTCGCTATGCTGCTTTTACATTTCTGTCACAACACATTCTGAACGGAGGTTTGTCATCTGGAAAAACCTGCTGGACAATGTCAGATATTTTAATACAACAATGACAGAATGTGTTGTGCCTGTGGGCATGAATTTAAATATACTTCCAGATTGTACTTCCTAAAATCTGGTTAAGAAAAGAAAAGAAAAGAAATTGTACATATTAGCTTTTTACTGTGGTTGGTCAATAAATGTACAGGTCATACATGAAACCCAAGAACACCATGTTATTTCTTCTAGATACCTTGGGATACCATATAAATATTATAGTCCATGATTCTTTTCATCATTTTACAGGTTTAAGATGATTTATCATGGTTTAGCTAGTCTTCCAGTCTGGCCTTTAAATGAACGGATTAGCGAACGGATTAGCAAACAAGCGCCAAAACTCTCTCTAAAACCATCATGATGGTTTAATTGGATTTTCAGGCTGGTCTTAAGTATATTTAGCAAAATTGTTTTTCTTAATTGGAGTGGCCTATCGTAGTCTTTATTTCAGCTCTTTATTCGACAGTCTCAGAGATCATTGATTCTTAATTAAATGTTCTTCTCTTTGTAAGGCCACTCAAGTGCGTTCAGCCACTTGTAATGTATAACCTGGCGCATATCATGTTCTTACACACCTGACAGACGCCAAACGGGTCAAGAAAGCAAATTAATTATGTAGTACGTCATTTAAAAGCCATTACTGGCGTAGCTATGGATGTGCGCGTGCCTGCGTGTGAGAGAGAGAGCGCGAGAAAAAGCTTGCGCGTGCACGCGCGTCGCGGTTGCTTAGTTACGCGGCGTTGATCTACTGCAGCAGGTCACTCGAGACAAAAACAAACCAACGACAGACACGTGTTGATTTGAAGAGGGTCGTCGGCCTTTGTCATGTATATTATGCCATGAATAGACCATCTGGAGAACCTTATCTTACAGAGGAAGCGGCTTGCAGTCAATTTAACGAGGACTTTATTTTCGCCTGACGTGTAAGCATTTGACTCTCGACGAGCAATTTTTGGCGAGAGTCGCCTCGTCATGGTAACCATCCGAAGTTAAACAATAAAGTGTATGTTTCCTAGCGCTCACGCTCTGTGTGAATAAGAGTTTATGATATGAACTGAATAAGAAAGATAAAACCGTAATGCGGGGAAGAGAGAGTTTTTGTAAAAGAAATGGACATGATATCCAGGAATGGCCGGATGGATGTAAATATGAAGGAGAATTCGTGAATAACCTGAAGCATGGCACTGGTGTCTTCACATGGCCCAGTGGAGAGGTATGTTTCACTACATGTAACATGATAACTTATTATGCTCTGTTGATTCTAAGATAAAGTTTTAGGTTATGAACTTATTATTACACATTAATTGTTGCACTAACATGTTTGATAAACAATTATACAACGTAAAGTTAAGTAGCTTATTTAAAAAATATCTAGTATGACTATTCCACCTTCCAGATCTTGACTGCATCTAAAGTTAATAATTACAATCAACAGTGTCATCATTTTCACAGGCTGCTGAATTTAAATTTTCAGTTATTAGAATAAAAATACCAATAATTATTATTTTATTTTATTTAATTTTTCTGTAAAAATGTAAAATATAAACATATAGTTGTGTCAGGCTTGGCATGTTTAAAATTATTTTCTATTTGATAATTTTTTTTGTCTTATTTTGTATTTTAAAATTTTCATTGATTTATATATTCTAAAAATAAACATTGAGTAATAATGTTCATGCCCGTTTTATATATATATATATATCTATCAAATGGTGTATTTCTGCCCCTTTCCATGAATAATGTACAAAGAGGGCCTGAATTAAGTTATTTTTCAACTACAACTAAATATTATCTGAGCTGGTTTATTTTATATTTATTCAAATTTGTTGATTTTGCAATAAAACAAGTGCTTGAACATATTACTCAATGTTTATTTTTAGAATATATAAATCAATGAAAAATTATATATATATATATATATATATGTATGTATGTATGTATGTATGTATGTATGTATGTATGTATTGTATATATAATTAAATGGTGTATTTCTGCCCTGTCTATCTATCTATCTATCTATCTATCTATCTTAAAAACATATTTTTATTGCTCTATTCTTCACTGTAAAAATCATTTAGTACTTTCCACTTTGACACTAAATTATTGTCATGTTTTATTCAGTTCTACAAAGGTTCATTTTTTAAGGATTATCGCCATGGGAAAGGCCTGTATTCCTGGCCTGATGGATCCAAATACACAGGAAAGTTTTATTTGAACCGAAAAGAGGGATACGGAATACAGGTTTTCCCAGATGGATCAACTTTTGAGGTGAATAATTCGTAGCTCACTAACAATAAGGCTGCTTTTATCAAATAATAGATAGTGAAAGATAATCTCTTCTGCTCCTCTACAGGGTCTGTATCACGCTGATGAACGCTTTGGCCCTGGGGTCATGACTTACCCTGATGGGCGGCAGGATGTGGGTCTTTGGCACAGAGAGAGGTTACTGCAACTCTGCACCACACTGGAGGGCGGCTTCAGTCTCGAGGATTTCCCAGAACACATGAGCAGACTGCCAAAGACACACCTGAAACAACCTCAACGTCCTCTCGATGTGGAGTCAAGTAGAGACACCGATCAGGGTCTGTCAGACGACGAGGACCGTTTCATCCTGCCTCCAGACATTGAGAGATATTCCACAGATTCAGACCACCTGCCCGTCCCCAGGAGTCTACGCCAGGAACTGGACCTTCACTTTTTTGGGACGAGTGACATCAGCACAGAGCAGCAGTCACCACTGACAGCCGTACCGCTACAGCAGCGCATGAATGCACACATTCAGAGACACAGGTCAGATGAATGATTTATTTTATTTTATTCAGTATTTACTACTTTTAAGATTTTAAAATGTTTCAAAATATTTTAAAAATATTTTAAATGTAGATCATTTTATTTAATTTTATTTGCCAGACAGTTTATATATATATATATATATATATATATATATATATATATATATATATATATATATATATAATTATTATTATTATTAATATTATTTTTTTAAAAATTTTTACATATACCTTTATTTTATCCATATCATTTTTTTCTCTCACAGATTTGAGACAGGCACATTAGACTGGGATGTCGCAGCAGTGCTGAATATGACCAGGACTCCGTTTGGACCCAAAGGGCCCTTGGAGCTGAACTCTGAGAAGCTGATCAAGAAAGCTTCAAGTGGTGAATGCAGGAATGTTTACCGAATTCTCCGAGATGGAAAAGTCCATCCTGACGTGAGTGACGCACGGGGACATACGGCTCTCATAGCAGCCACGGTAAGCTTCGGTTTAAACAAGATCTCAGTAGAAAATGCTAATTGTAAAATGCTTCTCTTCATGTAAACAGTGACTAATATTTGCCAGAAGGTGGCAGCATTGATTTAAATTTTTTCACAGGAACAGTGGATCAATGGATAAACAACAGGTTTCAGATCTTTAATAATGACCCACAGTAAATGCATGCTTGCTGATGATCAGTGAGGTTTGTTGTGTGTCTGTGTAGGTCAACTGTCATGATGATGTCATCCACATGCTGCTGGACAGCGGGGCCGATGTAAATAAGTTAAATGAGGAAGGCATGTCTGCTCTGGCTGTCTGTCATGTCCTCTACTACCCTCTTCAGTCTTTACATGAGACGCTGGCTGAGAGAGTGACACAGAATATCAGCCCAGAGCCACAGGTAATAATACAGAGGGGACGTTAAGGATTCATAATGGGTATTTTGGTTTGCTTGTTTTCAAAGCATTGTAAGTCGGATCCTTTTTATCCTTCATTTCTTGCTCCTATTTTTTCTTCTTCTGTCCGTTACGCTAAAGATCAAACCTTTGGAAGACGTCTTCCATGAATCTTCTTCAGATCCAGTGACAGGAAAACCCAAAGATGACCAAGAGACATTTGAGACGCCAAGAGAAAGCAACCAATTCGACCACGGTCTTGAACCAGAGAACCCCAATGACCTGGAGAAACTTGAAGCTCAAGTAAATGAGGAAATAAATGAAGATGGGATAGTTCCTCAGCCTGATCAACTCGAAGGTTTCAGCGACTCTGAGGAACCTCAACTTCATTATCAGATCAATGAAAATACAGACCCAAACAAGGAGATATTCCTTCAGCTTGAACATGAAGAACCGCATGCTATGTTCATGTCAAAATCTATTCAAGTCTTTGATGATAAAATCCCATTGGGTTTAGTATCATGGCGAGAGAAGGACGCAAAGACAGAAGCTGAGTCTGAGCAAGAGATGATAAATCCGGAGACTGATGAAAACTTGGAGAGGAGCATCAGGTCAGATGATCCTACCTTTGATTCTGCATGTTCTATGGCTAGTTTTCACATTGATGTCACAGAGGAGATCCTGCAGAAGAGTGCTGAGATCCTGTGCCAGACAGCAACAGTGACTCCAACAGACACCCAGGAGACAGTCCGGAAAATTGCTCTTCTGAAAACAGAGTCAGTAGATTTTTACAGATGTATTTACTGTATCTGAATCTCACAAAATTATATGGGTAATAAAAAAATAAACAAAATGAAATGAAACTTTTTTCATGACAGCTAAGCATATTTTCTTCAAAATATCTTACGAGCGTAATGTGAATAAATATTTTTTGTAATAATATTCAAAAAATATTTAGTGTTTTTAGTTTCCTATTTAAATTTTAAACAAGAAAAATAGATATTTTTTTAAATTAATATTAATGAAAAGCAACTTCTTTAATACATAATGTGATGTACAGTTATATATATATCGTATTTTTCGGACTATAAGTCGCACCTGAGTATAAGTTGCATCAGTCCAAAAATAGTCATGATGAGGAAAAAAACATATATACTGTATGTGGCACTGGACTATAAGTCGCATTTATTTAGAACCAAGAACCAAGAGAAAACATTACCGTCTACAGCCGCGAGAGGGCGCTCTATGTCTTCAGTGTAGACTACAGGAGGACTGAGATGCATTAGAGCGCCCTCTTGCGGCTGTATAAGGTAATGTTTTCTCTTGGTTCATTTCTCTTACTTCATGTCAAATTAATTTTGATAAATAAGTTGCACCTGACTATAAGTCGCAGGACAAGCCAAACTATGAAAAAAAGTGCGACTTTTTACCGAAAATACGTTATAAATAAAATGAAGACCGTAGAATGAGATTTTTTATGTAAATGGCATGAATTATGACGTGTCGTGCATGTTATTTGGTCCTACAAACCCACGTGATTTTAATGAAAATGTGAAAGTTGTTGTTTTGTACTTGGCAATTGTATGGTCTGAAAGACACCGGAATCGATGGACTACTCTTAAGCTTCTGTTGGAGAGAGGAGCAGACCCAAATGCCTCTACCGTCCCCATGCCTGTCATCTTCCTGGCTATCAAAGCTGCCCATGTCAAGGGTGTCCGTCGTCTTTTGGAGTGTGGGGCTCGTACAGACATCTCTCTACTTCCAGAGGTACCTCCGATTTAATGTCATGTATTCATTATCACTTCATTTGACTAGAATATCAACAGCAAGGCATCTATTTGGTCTTATTTCTTTCTTCTCTCTGTGTTCATGATAGCAAAAGGGTCTGTACCCCCTTCACATAGCCGCGGGTTTATGTGGAGCAGAAGGTCCTGAGATCACAGAGCTTCTCCTGCACGCCCTGGCAGATCCCGACGTCAAAGCTCAGGATGCCCATGAAGTCTATGAGCTCGATAAGGTCTGAGTAAATGTTTTGTATAAATATGTTGCAGCACAACTTTTTTTTTTTAACATCTCTAATGAAAGAAACATAAACCCTCAGGACACATTTGAGTCCCAGACCTTTAAAAATCAGCATCTCATGGCCCCTGGACCCGTGGCTAAATTCAGTGGAGCCCCTAATGAACTTCCTCAGGAAGGCGGGAGGACACCACTACATGTGGCCTGCCAAAGAGACAGTGAATATACAGTAAGAATACAATATGATGCTCCTTGGTACAAAACTATATCTGTACATTTATCTGTACACATAAATAAATAAATAAATAAAAGAAGCATTATTTTTCTTTCAGAATGCTAGAGATGTGGTGGCACTTCTCCTTTCTCACAACGCAAACCCCAATACTGTGTGGAGTGGCCATTCACCTCTGTCTCTGGCCATTTCGAGAGGCAACGACCTTGTATGTAATCATTTCTGACATCAATTATTCCGACTGAATCATTTGCAGTGCAGCTATTTGCAAGGAATCGTCTTTTATGGGATAATTAAATACTGTCTGTTTCGAAGACACAGAATGAATGTGGAACATTATTGCATTGCATTGACGTGCCGTGTATATTATCACCGATGTTTTCCCAGGCTGTGGATGAACTGCTCGCTGGAGGGGCTGATCCTAATCTTCCTCTCACTCGTCATGTGGGCAGCGCTCTCTGTGCCCTTGCCAACATCAGCTACGACCGTGGGCCACATCCACGCAACCAAGTCAAGCTGGTGATTTTCCTCAACTGATTATCCTATGTAGTCTTAAGAGAAAATACGTGACCGTGTATACATGAAATATGTGACCCTGGGCTTAAGTCCAATTGTAGCAATAGACAAAAATACTTTGTATGGGTCAGAATTATTGATTTTTCTTTTATTCCAAAAATCATTAGGATGTTAAGTAAAGATCATGTCCCATGAAGATATTTTGTAAATTTCCTACCTTAAATATGTAAAAACTTAATTTTTGATTAGTAATATTCATTGCTTAGAACTTCATTTGGACAACTTTAAAGACTATTTTCTCAATATTTGGATTTTTGTTGCACCCTCAGATTCCATATCTTGGCTAAATATGGTCTGATCATAACAAACCATTCATCAATAGAAAAAAGAAAGTTAAAAAAAATTGACTCTTATGACTGGTTTTTGGTCCAGGGTCACTTAAGTTTTCGCATAGTGGCTCTGTAGTTGCACTATGCATTACAAAATAAAAGTCAAAATATCAATTTAAATGTAGTTAGGTTTAGGAAAAATTCACTCTTGTTTGTTGATTTAACAGAAACATTTATAACAAAATATTATTTCATATATTTAATAATAATAATATTTTTTTTGTTGTTCAATATATGGAATAACTTATGTTCATTAATATAATAATAATAAGAATATAGAAATTAGAACTATATAAATATTATTATTAATTATATAAATATATTTACTGATTTTATAATATTTTATTGTAAAATATATATATATTTTTTTCAATTAATTTAATAAAATAAATAAGTAGATTTAATATAATGTTATTTGGAGATATGCATGACTGTATACATATTAAAGCATCGTCTGCATTTCTTTTCTTTTTTTGTGTTTTCTGTATTTTAAGTGTCACTTAGCAGGTATTTAACCTGGAAACTTGAAATGGAGTGAGAAATATAAGCAGCTTGGAGCAAAAAAAAATAGCACCAAAAGTGACAAAAATGTTAATGATATTTAAAATAAGAGACTAAAATTGCCCTTACTTGAAATTTGTAACACTGAATTATTCAGAAAAACAATAAAACCGTTCTTTCTGACATTGATAGACATGTTTTGCATTTAATGTTTCTCAGAATCCATTCATGTCTTCCTTTTACACAAGCTCAAGTTGATCAGTCGACTCGCGTTCAGGAACAATTTAGCACCTCAAAAGCAAGTCAATCAAATAAATAAAGAGAAATAAATGTAGTTATTTCTAATCCCTGTGCTCTGTTGGTTTCTGTTTCACTTGGTTAAGCTGGAGAAGTTGATCAAAGCGGGCGCTGACATCCTCATGCCTGTGGTGGTGGGCGAGGGCCGCAGGTGCGCTGTGGGAACAGTCGTGGATTACGCACACTGCGCATTCCAACAGGTGCAGCTTTTCATCGCCACTTCATCCCATGTTCCAGATCATTTCAAATCTCATTTATCACCTCGAGCAATTATGATCCCCTCACCAGACCGGTTCCGCTTTCCCACCAGAACCAGCGCATGGCCCACACCCCGTACCATGCCCTCAACAAGCATGAGAGACAAGTCTATAACACCCGCCGGCAGTTGCTAAGCCTCATGGGAGATCTGCTGAGACAGGCGGTGATAAGAATGGAGAAGGAACGGAGCCAAGATGTACTCAGTGAGACTGACTGATCGTTTCTATAAATGCACAGCACTTTATGGATTTTGTCTCACTGCTTTCAGGGTTTGTGCATCCGTTCAAAGGAGTTAGTGTCCTATCGATTGAAATCACAGGATGCTCACTTTTGTGTTTGTCTGTTGTTCTGTTCGTCTGTTGTAAAAGATTTAATAGAACATTATTTGTAGACATGCTGGACTTCAAAAGCCTTTTACAGCATCATCTATATTCAAAGAAGCAAAACTCATTTTAAGTTTCACTCAGTTTACAAATCCCAGGTTGCTAATTTGTGTGTTTGTGTTGTTTGAGGTGTCAGTCCCACAGAGAAGCTTCTATGTTCCGGATCAGGAATGACACCGAGTCTGCTGAGCTCTCCTGAGGAGAACAACAGTACCCTCTTCAATAAACGCATCAGTCAGAGAGTGCAGAGGTACTTCATTATTACACACTGCTGCAAACCAGTGTCTGTGGTGTTTGTGTTAACTGTGTGTCTTTCAGAAAGCAACGCTTCAAATACTGCTATGAGTGCGGCCGATCAGTGGGTGTGCAGCTGTCGGCCTGTAGCCGCTGTCGTGAGGTCTTTTACTGTAGCAAGACCTGCAAAACCAAAGCGTGGGATGAGCGCCACAGAGACGAGTGTGTCCGTGTGCCAGGTTGGTAGTAGGTCTCAATCGACTTGATCTTGTTTTCCAGCATAAAACAAGAACAAATGTATTTAAATTACATATGATAGTAAAAAAAAAAAATTCTTTTAATTTTGATAATTATAACTGACAACTAAGAAAAATCCCAAATTCAGTATCTCAGACAATTAGAATATTACTTAAGACAAATACAAAGAAAGGATTTTTAGAAATCTTGTCCAACTGAAAAGTATGAGCATGAACAGCACTCAGTACTTAGTTGGGGCTCTTTTTGCCTGAATTACTGCAGCAGTGCAGCGTGGCATGGACTCGATCAGTCTGTGGCACTGCTCAGGTGTTATGAGAGCCAAGGTTACTCTCATAGTGGCCTTCAGCTCTTCTGCATTCTTGGGTCTGGCATATCGCATCTTCCTCTTCACAATACCCCATATATTTTCTATGGGGTTAAGGTCAGGTGAGTTTGCTGGCCAATTAAGAACAGGGATACCATGGTCATTAACCCAGGTACTGGTAGTTTTGGCACTGTGTGCAGGTGCCAAGTCCTGTTAGAGGATGAAATCTGCATCTCCATAAAGTTGGTCAGCAGCAGGAAGCATGAAGTGCTCTTAAACTTCCTGGTATACGGCTGTGTTGACCTTGGACTTCTGAAAACACAGTGGACCAACACCAGCAGATGACATGGCACCCCAAACCATCAATGACTGTGGAAACTTTACACTGGACCTCAAGCAACATGGATTGTGTGCCTCTCCTCTCTTCCTCCCTCTGGGACCCTGATTTCCAAAGGAAATCCTAAATTTACTTTCATCAGAGAACATACATTTTGACCACTCAGCAGCAGTCCAGTCCTTTTTGAAGCAAGACGCTTCTGATACTGTCTGTTGTTCAAGAGTGTCTCGACACAATGAATGCGACAGCTGAAGTCCATGTCTTGCATATGTGCGTAGTGGTTTTTGAAGCACTGACTCCAGCTGCAGTCCACTTTTTGTGAATCTCCCCCACATTTTGTTTCACAATCCTCTTCAGGGTGCGGTTATCCCTGTTGCTTGTAAACTTTTTTTTCTATCACATCTTTTCCTACTCTTCCCCTCTCAATTAATGTACTTGGAGACAGAGCTCTGTGAACAGCCAGCCTCTTTTGCAATGACCTTTCGTGTCTTGCCCTCCTTGTGCAAGGTGTCAATGGTCGTCTTTTGGACAACTGTCAAGTCAGCAGTCTTCCCCATGATTGTGTAGCCTACAGAACTAGACTGAGAGACCATTTAAAGGCTTTGCAGGTGTTTTGGGTTAATTGGCTGATTAGAGTGTGACACCAGGTGTCTTCAATATTGAACCTTTTCACAATATTCAAATTTTCTGAGATACTGAATTTGGGATTTTCCTTAGTTGTCAGTTATAAACATCAAAATTAAAAGAAATAAACATTTGAAACATATCAGTCTGTGTGTAATGAATGAATATTATTTACAAGTTTCACTTTTTGAGTGGAATTAGTGAAATAAGTAAACTTTTTGATGATATTCTTATTCTAATGTATGTATGTGTATATACACAAATGTTTATTTACAAAATTAAATATATAATTATGCGTTATTCAAATGAAAACATTTCTCTCAATATTCTCATTAAAGTGAAATATTGGCATTTTATTTATGTATTTAAAAAAGTAAAATCTGTATAAATGAAATAAATAATTTAAACAATTATGAAAAAATAAATAAATAATTAAATCCATAAAAATCAGTCCTTTAAACAAGGTCAGTTGCATAAAATAATAATTGTTTTTCAGGAATACATATTTTATATATTAATTAATGTTTTATTTTTATTACCTTGTGGGTCAAACTTGATATTATACATCAAAAGTTTGGAATTTTTTCTTTATGATTTCTGAAGGATACGAGTAATAGCTGCTGAAAATGTAACTGCATCACAGGAATAACATGAATTCTGCCATGAAATAATTTACAAATAAATGATGAGAAAAGGTTTGCATGCACTATATGAAGCACATTTGTTGTGTGTGAGCAGAGGATTTGTTTTTAATGGTCTTATGGGATTTCATTTTACTCTTGATAGAAAATACATAACCAATATTTTCTGTTTATTCAGGATCTGATACAATGGGAATTATAATCTCAAAATTCCTAAATATCTGCTGATTAATTGGCCAGAATATTGGTTTATTATTATAATTAACTAATGTAATGCATAATGTTTTTGTTGTTTTCACAGCAGTCAGTGGAAAAAGCTTCAGAGATAAATGTGCATCTATCGGACCATGTTCACCTCTGTCCACCAAAGACACTAAAGGCAAGACCTTCCACCTGAGCATGACCCCAGAAATACAGGAATATGACCCGAACGAGAATTACAGCTTTATTTAGAACATGTTTCAAAGGCCAGTGAAACTTAGCTGTGTAAAATGTTACAGCGTCACATTTCAAATTGAAAAGAATGAGACTTTGACTTGTGCAAGTTCACGGTCTGGTAGAAATGAAAAGAAATGATTAAAAAACACACAATTTATTTGAACAAATGTGCATGTTTATTATATAAAATAGACCAAATTTATAAAGCCATACCTCAAATAAAATGCTAGTGCTGAAATATGACAAAATCAGATGTTCCATAATCCACATCTCTGAATGGCCTTGTGTGCTCAATCTGTCACTGTCATATGAGACACATTACGCTTGTGTTTGAGTCCTTCTCAAGGTCCATTCATTGAGTCATGCAATCGACTAAGAGTGTGCTTTTCATTTATATCGGACAACCAAGTACAAAAACAAACCTCCCTGTGACAGAGATCGAACATTATGTCATGTACATTCTCAACCGCGTTTATGTACCACAACTTTTTACATGTTGTATCTGACAAAACCAGGTCCTTGTGCATTCAGCTCTAGTTGTGCTTTAAAAAAATATCAGAAACGTGTAGATCGTTTAACACCTTTAAATGCAACATTCAGTGTCTGTATGCTGATATAGTGTAAGACATTCTTCTTGGAATGTTTTTTTTTTTTTTTTGTCTGATCAAACATTCCAAAAATCATAACATTGTTGTTCGTATATCTGATTCAGCTCCTTGGAAATGTTTTAAAGCGTCACTGCCACAAGTATCATTAATCATATTGCTCTGGAATCGTGAAATTGTCACTATGCCTTACGAGCTTTTATTAAAAGTGACTTTTTTATTTTAAAAGTAAATTCTGTAAATGAGTGCTTCCCATTGGCTTTGGCTATAATGAAATTCCATTCAAGGCAAATCATATTCAAGGCTGACACGTGCTTCTATTTATCTGGCCATCAGTGCTGAAAATACTCCAGAAGTGACATTACAAATATGAATTTGTACGGAGCCATGAGTTTTCAAATGCAGGTTTGAATTGGGTTGAGAGAAGCAAATATTTTTTAAATTAATTTCCTTCAGACACTAATTGTTTTTTTACATTTAGATTTCTTTCAAGATAATTACATGTCTGGGTCATATTTCTCACCAAAATCAGTGGAAAAAAATATTTTGTATTAAAAATAAAGCCTATTTCTTTTCTTTCTTTTTTTTTTTTTTTGGGAGGGGGGGGGTTATTATTATATTAATGAATTAGCTTAACATTCTAATGTTTTTAGAACCATTATGTGTTCTTGTGTGAATTTTTTTTTTTTCTGCTAAATTAGAAAAATTATGAAACAATTGAAAAATCTTCTTCTCATGATGGTTCGCCTATCAGCAGGTATTTAAATCTAATAAAAATGTAAATAATTTTGCTCATTTTAAAAATGTTTTGATGTGGAAAATTTGGAAAATATTAAGAAAAGTTTAAATAATGATTATGAAAATAATTACTAAGAAATGCAATAAAAACCGGCTATATTTTCTTTTATGCAAAATCATTTCTTTTTTCTTTTGATGTTGGTGTGAAAACATTTCCGGACAGATCCTGATCTATTATTGCAGCTTGCTATGATACAAAATAATTGCTCAACCAAGTGAATCACAGTAAAAAAAAATAAAAATAAAAACCACCATATATAATTCCAATTACATACTGTACCGTAATTCCTCAAATAAAAGCTGGGCCTTTATTTACTTGAACTGCAGAAGGTAACAGGCTTTTATTTGAAACAGGCTTTTATTTTAAATTAAAAGCGATAGCGTTCCAGTGGACAGAGATCATAACATTAGCACAGAATCAGTTCAGAATCAATCACCAAAAGAACCAGTTTGGTTCAGACGCGCTCTCTGTCGGTCTGCTTCACGCTGAATCACGCATGCGCAGTATCATCAGCTCCTCGGTTCTCGAATCAGACGCGTCCGACAGAAACGGTTCTCGATTCAGTGTACTGGTGATCCGAAAACCGATGCAACCGGTTCTTGACTCGAGAACGTGAAACGCTCCGGCAGTGGGCGTGTAGGTTCATTATCTGGCTCTGCAGCACAAATTTTCCCCCGGCCTTTATTTGTCCATGTTGACCACGCCCCCGGCCACTATCAGAGGCCTGGCGTTTATTTGACTACCGGTTTTTATTTGAGGAATTACGGTAATTCATCAGATATTTAGCAATTCTGTATTTCAATTCATTTTTTTACATTCAAAGGTAAAAAAAAAGCAAGATATCAATTGATGTAACAAGTCAGCTCTTAAATCTGATGTATATTACAAAACATAAAAATACACAGATAAAACTTCCTTTTCCACCTATTCTTGTCATATTTAAGAGGAATTAAAATGTCCATTCCCTCAAAAGGTTCCTTTTTTTTTCTTTTGGCAATTTTTATGCGTACCTTTTAAAATGTTTATCTATTCTTTTGAAACATTCCTTGTCCTATCGCTTTCCTGACTCAGATCCCAAAGTTCAATTTAGTGTCTCCATTATCGTCTCAGCAGTAGAGTCGCGAGTAACAGAACCAGTAAGATGATGGAAGGCTGAATCTGGTTCCCGGATCCAATGACTCTTTTGTTTTCAAGGAGTCTGACAATTTTCGTCCCAACGACTGGAGGTGTATCACACAGGTAGTCCGCACACAAGCCGCTTCCTGAACCACTGAAACCATCACCTAGAAACACATCACGGAAAAAACATGATGAATACTTTGGTGCAAAACAGGTCACAGAAGTAATGTTTGCTTTAATTATCACGTCTTTTATTTTTAGTTAGCTCTTTAGCATTTTTAGCTGCTTACTTGTGTCTTGGAAATCTACATCGTTGCCATTGAGTGCGTTTTTCAGGCGATTTGACATGATCTTCAGCAGCATGATCTGTTGACGTATAGTCCTGTCTGGCATGGTGATGTCGATCTCTACCTCTGGGTTGTCAAACTGATAGGCCAGTCCATCTCCTACGACCTCTTGGAGGTATCTGCAGAAAAATCCATTTTCCAGAACCATGTCAATCACGCACATTTTGTAAATAGCTCTTGTATTACATTTTTCACCATTAACGACCTTGCACTGAAAAAAAACCAAGCTTGTACATCAATAATATAAAATGGATAGTAGTGTGTCATGCTATGCAAAACTTGCTGCTACAATATTAAATGGTTTTAGCACATTTCTAAAGTGCTTAAATCGGTTTTTATCATGTTGCAAAAGAGTTTGATTGGTTTTAATGCATTGCTGTATGGTTGCTAGGGTCTAGGTCAAGGTCAAGGTGGTTTTAATGTGATGGTTTTAACAGTTAGTACATTGCTATGGTATTCTGAGTGATTTGCTATGTGGTTACTAGGGTGTTTTAGCTGTATGTCGTCATGTCTCTGATATTCTAGTCTTTAGATTTGGCTTAAGTCCCTCCTTAAATGGAAGTGTGTACCATTTTGTTTTCATTGTAAACCTCATTCAGTGATTAATCATTTCTGATGACTTTGGGCCATGGGTGTTCAGTTCTGTGGCAGTGATACTAAACAATCAATTTAACAAATTTGGCTGCAAAAAGTGAGACCGGTGCAGTTTTCAGAAGTCTGCCATCATTGACTATGAGTAACAATCTATAAATTCATAATGTGTGTACATCTCAAAAGTCATCCATCAAAATCCTGCACAACTTTTTTGCCTTGAAAAGCACATAAATTGATTGATTATATAAAAATTATCCCCATATAACACATTCTGACCAGTTGAATGGACACCTCTCATCATATATTTTCTATTATAATGTAATACCTGTCTTTTGTGTTGCCGTTCCAGCAATTGTCACTGCTGGTTGAAGATACTGTTCTACCTCTGCACAGAGCCGAAGGGAGTTGGATCCAGTAATCCTGCATTTCCTCAAGTTTATTGGACACGTCTGTGACCTGGGAATTGCACACACACTTCAATAACATTGTATAAAACTCATAAAAGTTGGTCAAAAGTGGATACTGCCAAATATGCCCACACCTGCACCTCCAGTCTTGCTGCAGATTTTGGGCTGGGTTTGTAATCCAGGGCAGTAACTGTACTTCCTTTCTTTTTCAGTTCCTCAGATATTGAACTCGGTGTTCCTTCCTCACCACTGTCCCCACAGGCCTTGAAAACCTGAAACGCAACACCAACTTACGTTTATAGTTGTATAAACGGCCCTTACGTGGTCAATAAATCTTTAAACTGTTTAAACTGAATGAATACAACCTAATCCCACAAGTTTAAAATATATGCTTATTTCAGTGTCCTACCTTGGTGGTATAGATCTCCATGTTCTCCTGCAGGGTGAGAACAGCCTCTGAGATTCGCACAGGAATTGAATAGATCACCGTGTCCATACTGGGCTCAGCACCAAAGCTGGAGGCCACCTGTATCATGGTTTCTAATTGGGGAAAAAAGAGTGTTAATGGTAAATGGACTGCATTTATATAGCACTTTCAACAGACCCATGGCCATCCAAAGTGCTTTACAAGTTGCCTCACATTCATCACTCATTCATACACCGACAGCGGTGTTGTCAGCCATGCAAGGTGCCATCCAGCTCGTCGGGAGCAGCTGTGGTTAGGTGTCTTGCTCAAGGACACCTCAACACTTGGTCAGGTGGAGCCGGGGATTGAACCACCAACCTTCTGGTTTGTAGACAACCTACATGAACCATTGAACCAAGTGTGCGAATAAACGTTCAGTGTCAAGAAGGTTTCATGCCAAGGGTGAAACTGAAATTCTGTATTTAGCAAAGTGAAAGCTCTCCTCAGTGTGATGCAACAAAAACAGAAATCAATCAACCAACAAAAGAGTAAGAGTTTGTGTGGTATTATCTCTGCTTTACCTATAAGGCTCTGCCACTCAGTGTCCAGGTCAGCCTGATTAGCAAAGCAACCCTTCATGACGTTCTTGCAGTAGTTGACGCAAGGTTTGACTGATCCCAGACCTTGGCAATGAGGGCAGTACATCAGTTTAATAATGGCATGACTACACTCCTCGCTCAAAGGAACCTGTGGGAAAAGTGACCATTAGGCAATTATCCAATAGCGAATACTATTGTGAGCAAAACAATTAACAGCATCACTTTAGGAGAACTGTTCCTGTAATAAAAGCTCTGAAAGACCTTTTAGCATAAGCTGGACAATTTCGTTCCATTAATGTTGGTAAAGATAAGTGAGCTTGCTTGATTTTCTTTGTTATCTCATTTGTAAGTCGCTTTGGATAAAAGCGTCTGCTAACTGAATAAATGTAATGTAAATCTGCCTTTTGGAAAAGCCAAGTTTGGAAGGTAAAGTAATCATGCTCTATATTAGCCGAAGGCAACTTTAATTTAATTATTTTACTACGACCGTGTGTGAACCTGCTGCTCATGCAACTAATTCAAACTTCCCAACAGCTACTAATTGCGTTCATTTTTCATTATAATCCTTCAGAATATGCCATGCAGTGGATTCCGCTTTTATATATGTTAACATAAGACCACTTAAACACACAATATTCCGAACTGATATATTCCCAACATCAGCAAGAATTTAGGTCTGCTTAGCAGGTATCTCCAGAGAGTTTGGCACCAGGAGATTGAATCCATTTCTGTAAGAAATCCCTTAAAGAATGGAGAGGTATCATTGCGCCCTACTTTCATTTGTCAAAGCAGCAGGGAGTTCTAAGGAAGGGTAGCATAGCCACTCAGGACTTGGACTATTTTCCATGTGTATATTACGGGGCAAACTCCTTCGGTATTGCTGCATTGTAGGCATTTTTACTGTGAATTTGGGAGTATCCGTTGATTGACTTTCTAGGTAACTAGGGCACTCAAAGTTACTGCTCCCTTTTAGTGCAACCAGACCACCTACAGAGAGTATGGCATTCAAGGGTATGCATGGTTTTGTAAATTTAGGCACATAAAATCAAAGAACAACATATGTGAGTTTAAGCCACATATAGTCTTTGGGGTCCTTGGACTGTCACACAATTGCACAGTGTTACACCATGGAAGAATTTTTCCCATCGCCGCATGACTCTAATGTCAAATACACCTGTGTCTAGGAGAATACAAACTTCATTTCCAAGGAAAACCCCTACCGCAGAACCCAATGATCATTATAAGCAGATCTTATGCAAGATTTTTGAAAAATACCAGTTAGGGCAAGGATATAATTCATGTTAAACACACCTTGAAGCACTGTGAGACTTGTCATCATAAAAGGTGAGAAAATATGGAACAACTTCGCATCTGCAAAGAATTGAACTTCTGCCAGAACTGGGTGTCTGAACAAGAAGAGGTTGGCAATGCTAAACAGTTACTGTCTTACATAACGAAACGTGTGAGGCAACAATAGCGCAAGAGCAAGAACACTTCATAAATCTGGCACATAAGAAGGTGGAAGAAGGAATTTTTTATCATTTTGCTGTTGTTCGCCCCTGAAGGTATATCAAAGACGTGGAGGAGAATCCCTGGTCTAATGAAACCTTAACTAAACTAAAACTTTGATGTGAAATGCTATATTTGGTGAAAAAATAAACCCAGGAGCTCACACTGGAATACTCATTTGGAAATATCAATGTCAGTCGAGTTTCTGAAGCAAAATATTCTATGATTATTGGCATACGAGTCATATTTTAACAAGACAAAGATGTAAAAGACATATGGTGAGTATTAAAATCAAGAAAATTAGATCTTGGTTCAGTTGAGCACCTTTGAAATCTTGCCCTAAATCGTCCCAATCCTATTTCGCCAGGAAGATGCCAATGCTGGTAGGGACTGGAAATATTGCCAAAAGTGGTCTTACTAAGGCCTGGTTCACACGGGACGATTTTAAAATTGTCGGCCGATTTCCCAAACCTGAGAGACCCCACACACGGCGATAAAAAAATCACGGGTCTAACAGTTTTGGTCGTTCAGTGTGTGGTGTGCAGCCACACGCTAATATCAACACATCACACACGAACCGATTTGACTCCCGAGCATTCCTAGGTCAGATGGGAAATCTCGCAAAATCCCCTGAGATCAAACGTGACTTCAGAGTAAACAATCATGGCGGACGAAGAGGATGCAATGGCCATAGTTTGTGCTTTGTTTTTAACGGAAATAAAACATAAGAAAAACAAGAAAAGGCGATGGTCAAAGAGGTGGAGACAACGCAAGCATGGACTATACTTGCTACATCATGATATGGAGTTAGTTGTTGTTTTATCAAATGTTAATACGTACTACACAGATTAATATCCGTTGAAATAAACGTTCATATATTCGTTTCCATGTACTCTGGTGGACTGCAGTTGTGGATGTAGTAATGCCCATCGACTTTATTTGTATTTGTTATATTTGTTATATTATATACACCGGCTGTTTTGATTTTGTTTCCCGGTACTTCCTCACCGCCTCGTCACCTCGCTTTCTGATTGGCTACACGCCACAGTCCACAGGCTGCGTGATTGTTTGTCCTCGGGGGACACCACACACGAGAAGAAATCGGGCCAAATAAATCCAACATGTTGGATATCCCCGATTTGAGATCGGAGCAGTCCCGACGTTCTTCTGAGCAGAGGAGAGTGGTCTTAACACACCACACACGGCAGGAATATTTGATATCGTAAAATAATCGGAGCATCCTAAGATTGTCGGAAGGGGAGAATCGGGGCTAAAATCGGCCTAATTATCCTGCCGTGTGAACCAGCCTTAAGTGTACACTCTAGGGCTTTTATTTATAACTTATTTAGTAGAACGCTTGTTTTTAACTTTCATGCACGAATGCTATCTGTCACCCTTGAGCAACCTGGGATTAATTGCTTTGCTCAAGGGTAGTTCGGTCTTGGCACATGGCATGTTTCATGTTAGCAGCCCTGAGCCTTAACCTCTACGTCACACCCATCCTAAAAAAGAAAAAAATAATCCACTATACCTGAGATGCCTTCTGTACAACCTCTCCAGCCACAGTAAGGCCCTGGACAAATGCCCGAACAGAGATGAATGCCTGCACTAGCTTGGTCTTCAGCTCCAGTGGAGCATCTCCAAATGGATGCAGGGTTTCAGTCTGCTTGGAGGCACACTCCAGGAAGTCGTCAGAGAGCAAGGAGGCGGTCTCAGGGTCAGATGCCTTCAGAAGACGCTCCAGTAGCTTCATCCAGAAATCGTCCAAGACCTCCTCGAGGTTCAGGGAGGTACCATCGTAATATCGATGGAGGTCAGCGTAAAGGTCATGAAATACTCCCGCATTAGGCTGATACAAATCCCCCAAAGAGGCTACAAAGGTCTCCTCTAACCACCTTTCAGAGCCATTTAAGAGTTCCAGAAAATATGCTGTGTGGGAAATAAAAGAAGTCGCTTATCAGCGTATTTGCAGATTTCAGTAGAACAACATAGAAGTTCCCTGACAACCGCATTTTTACACGGCTTTAAATTGAATTACAAACCAAAAAGTATTAATTTCTGTGGAAAATTTGTTTGACATGGCAGTTTTAATATTATTTTATATTTTTCATATTTTCTCCACAGATTTTATAAAAGTGAAATATGAAGTTTTAACTTAATAGTTGGATTTCACATATATACGTATGCATTCTAATTTTGTGGCTTGTAGAAAGTATCTAATTAGGGTGAGGAAACTGAATAATTACGTCAAAATCTCTTATCATTAATGTGCGTCACTACAGTTTATCATGCACTGCAGTAAAAGGCCATTAAAAACCCACTTTAATTGCCCTGTGAGGACCCATTATGTGAAAGCATATGAACTTTAGAGGTTTCCTTTTATCTAAGCTCACAATGACACAAACCAGGAGAGAGTTTGGGCTTCAAAGTGCTGCAACTCTTTAACCCTTCAAATTCATTAACCCTGATGCTGTTAAATCCGCAGACGGGTAAAGGAAAATGTTAACTTAAAACAGATGTTTCATAAAAAAAAAAACCCTGGATAAGACAGCTGTCTGTGACAGTACAAGTACACTATAAAACCTCTAAATCTCATTTCCTCTGAGAGTTTCTGCAGTTGCTACTCTATTCTTCTTCAGCTTTACACTTTGGGTGGAGAAATGAAAACTTAAACATTTGGGTTAATCGAAAATCATCTTACTAATGATACAGTGGAAAAACTGCACACACGTGTTAGCAGCTGTGAAACAAAATATCTAAAACCACAACCAGCTACAAGACTGAATGCATTTGAGTTTTGGACTCACTGTTGAAGGTCCTGTACATGGCATTGAGTGAGACTTGAATGGAGTGTCCTGCTTCCCTAACCAGGCCTTCAAACTCATTGTGGCTCAGATCCGACAGTCTCTCCTCCATTTTAATGGTGCAGCAGGTGTTAACATTTGGGCAGATGCTGAGATTTTCGCCTGCAAAATCAGTGGAAAGATAATATGATTTTAGCAGAGTTTTTAACCTAGTTATGGCACCAAAGATGCCAATTTGTCTAATTATATCATATATCAAGCTCCATAAAAACTTAGACTGATGCCTGAAAAGCATAAAAAAAGACAGATGGGTCTGCCACACTGCTTTGTGTCTTTTATGTGTGAGAGACTCATGCAAGATACAAATACACACAAAAAAATATATTTGTAAGTCATCCGTAATTGTGAATATATTCAACAGTGATTTTTGTACTGCTAGTAATTACAGACCTATTAGTATTTGACCCATAGTCTCAAATGTGGCAGAGAAAATTATGGCTGTGCAAATCGTTAATTATCTGAATACCAGTTAATTTGTTTTGCACTCAATGCAATTTGGCTTCAGAGCAAACTATTCAATTGAGATGACAAACTGTTACTTCACCTGACCTCAAGAAGGTTTCTGACACAGTAGAACACAGAATTCTTATGTCTAAATTATTAGATTTTGAGATGGATTGAATCATATTTGTCCGGTCACTCACAGTTTGTCAGAATACACAATTATAAGTTAGTCCCCTTAAGTATATTCACAGGTGTTCCCCAAGGATCTGTTCTGGGTCCATTGCTTTACACATTGTAAATCAATTACTTTCCATCCGCCTGTCCCAACACTTACATCCAAATGTATGCGGATGACACTGTTATCTATATACACAGAAGCAGTGTCTCACAAGTCACAAATGAACTTACAAAATCTTTGGTACATGTGACAACATGGCATTTATTTTTGGGGTGGATTAACCCTTTAAAGAGCCTTCGGTGTCATTACGCATCGCATCCCAGGCCTTCTATTGCAGTCCGTAAGCAGCACAGGCCTGTGGCTTGCATTGCAATGCACACTGACAAGGGACCACAAGACACAAGACAGATGAAGCTTTTCTTCCCACTCTGGCACACAAAGCAAGAATCTGTGTGCATTAACTAAACACATATGAAAAGAAATGGAAAATGACAAAGTGTGAGAAAGTAAAAGAAAAAAACCCAAAGCACACTAGATGAATTACTGTATCTCACAATGCATTTCCTATGGAAGCTGGTTTTTTCCTCAGGTTTTAAAAAAAATCACAACTTTCTATTCTACAATATCAGATATAATCCCACAACTGTGAGATAAAAATGCACAATTGTGAGAGGAAAAAAAATTGAATTGCAATAAAAAAAGGATTTTGAGGAATTGTGAGGTAAAAACTCGCAACTGCTAGAAAGAAAACACCAAAAAAAAAAAAAAAAAAAAAAAAATTGTGAGACTGTAAATGCAGATATCTGAGGAGAAAAAGTATAAATCTTGCAATCCTGAGTTTATATCTCAAAATTCTGTGTTCATCTAAAAAGTTTAAATTAAATGAGATTAAAAACTTATAATTACGAATATAATTGACAATTGCATGATATTTTTTTTCTGTGCTGAAAACAGGCTTTCAGAATTTCCTGAATGAGCTCAATATCAGCTGCATATTTTTAGCACAATGGCTTCTGTCATTTTTTACATCTTTGATTACTGCAAACAATATCTACACACATACGTACTGTACGTATACTCTGTTCGAATGCTTTTTCTGTGGCGTTAGCTCCAGTACTTCAGGGGGCAACAGAGTCCTTATAGTGCTTCTAGTGCCAATCTTTGGAATAATTCATTTTTAAAATGCAACATTGTTAAAGTATATAGTGCATACATATATAGTGCATATAAGCATTACGCTTACTATCTTGAATGCAGAAAGGGAGAGAGGCTAACAGAAACGGATCTTGGGTGTGTATGTGCAAACTGAACCTCCCATAATTCTAGGCAGATCAAGAGATGATGCATATATTTATGAATGTAGGATGCTAGCCAAGGCAATATTTTGAATAAGCTAAAAATAAATCCAGAGGAATTATCTCTCTCTCTCTCGCTCTCTTCTTTTTTTAAATAAACATTGTTTGAGCCTAATTGTGCTGTCCGTGTGTTGGATGGAAATAGACAGGCTGCCAACGGAACAAGACCCTGAATCAAAGCCTGACAGAGAATCACCTGTCAGCTGCCTCCATCTTTCCTCAAGAAAAATCAAGGGTTTCTTCAGACAGCCTAATTGTTTGAGATGGACAGCTAGACAAATAGTCAGGCAGAATGACAAACAGGCCTAGATGGTGGAGAAACCTTGAGTGTCGTCAGATGAAGCAAATCCCTTCAAGTTAAATTGTTAGTCGGTAGCTTTCAACCAAACTGGTGGGATCCCTTCAGGGCCTGTGACTATTTAATCAAAGAAATGCTCCAAGCGGTATAGTGCTGAGAGCTATTTTTCCATTCTTCTTCCTTGCATGCCTCGTTGATATTGACTTACATGCTGCAAAATACATCAGATTATATATTTTTGAGCAGATCATTACAAATAATCATGGTCTTTTGACAAAGTACTGGGAAAATGTACAGTGACTATTTACAAGCATTTCTGTCTGTGCTATTAAACCAGATGTGTTGTTATTCAAGTAGCTATTAACATTGCTTTTTCCTGTGGCAACAGTATAAAAGTAGCCCAGGTCCATGGGAACACTAGTTTTGGGCCATATAAAATTCAATCTGCCATCTGGAACACCCTAGCAACCTCATAGCAATGCCTTGGCAACTGCCTACAGCATCCTAGCATCACTACAACAGTTTTTGATTGGGTAAACACCACTTACATTTTCTTCATAAAATGTAGAACATTAGTTCATCTTAAAGGTTTCTGCCAAACCACATATAGCTAGCATAGCTCATTTGTGTTACATAAAAATCATTTTTATCATTTACACAGGGCACATGGTAAAAGAAAACAATATTTATGATGGATTTTCAAAAGTCTCATGTTATGAATTGCAGTATGTTGACAGATTTTCTAATAGTGTTGTGTAGACCACATTCCAACAGGACAATTGGTGCTAATTCATTACAAAAATCACTGATGTTGACACAAGGGACTAGAACACCTTCATGCCTTCTGGACTGACTTTTGAAAACTGACTAGGACTGACTTCAGAAGAAAACCCCGAGGCCTCGTTTTAAAGGGAACAACCAAAGAGGAAGTTCTTTTGGGGGATGTTCTTCACGTTCATCTTTAAAGCCCCTGACATACCAGTGTGAATAGTTCTTTAATTTTCTCATCTTCTTTTCCTGGGAGAGGATTTGAGCGCACTCCTTTGAGATGAGAGGAAAGGCTGCCTCAGGCACCGGTTTACCAGCAGCAGGTGCACGAGGATCTACAGGTGAGCCCGGTGTGCCAAAAAATACATTCATGTCCTCTGTGGCTAATTAACAGTATGTCGCTGAGGAATGAGAAAGTCTTTGGTAAGCTTGCTTCCCAACCAAGCCCTTCTGGAAGACTTAGAAACACCAAACAAGTACCTCATACCACAACGCTCAAGAACAAGCTGTGAAAGAATTTATGGAAAAACACAGAGGTTTATTTAAGGTGCTAATATATGAATGACTAATTTGTTATTACTTTTGCATGCCAAATTACACAATTTTTGAAATCATGATGACAACTGTGGTACAGAAAACGCTATGCTTGCCGCTCTTCTCCACTAATCTCTGAATCTGACCTTCTTTTTTAAATATTGGGGTCATGGGTTACATGGCGCTTTGCCTAAACATTGGTCTCAACTGAGAGGATAAGCTGCCTTTAATGAACACAATGCAATATCTCTGTAATCCCCTGTAGACCAGTGTCCTCAGAGGACGCTGGGAAAATGCGGACAGGAAAAATGAGGTTAGGAAGACAAAGAGAGATGGGGGAGGAAGCGTGTAACCTAGAGGAAATGTATTTGTCAAAGAAGTGTGCCAAACACCTTTGGATTTGTGTCAGCAACACAAATTCGAATTTAAGCATGGACAGATTTTCCCAGGGTTCCAGACCAGCAGGGGGCCCTGAGGAGCTGTAGAAACCGTGCATCAAATAGTACAGTTCTTATTAATATCTGCAAAATGAGCAAGCTAGCTTGAAACAAACTTGGTCATTTAAAAGAAACATGCTTTCACGCTTCAGAAAAGGACGCAAATGTATTCTGAAGACAAACACTAGGTTTGTCTGAGGAACAGGCTAGCTACAGTAGTTTCTAACTAGCAATAACAACCAACTGCATATGCTACACAGCAATTGCACATTGGTTAAACTAACAACTAACATACTCTCCTTCTACATACCCTTAACCTAAAGCAAAAGCATCATATTTTTTGGTTTTTGCGAAAATGGTGACCCAAAATTACAGAAGCTCTCGAAAAACTGGGGAACAGTCAAAAACACACAAAACAGTTAAGCCCATCATTTACTCTCCTCATCAATTTTCCTGCAAAGCATGCTGGAAACTAGAAATTCTCTACCCAGTTTTAGTTAAATCCAACTAAATCGACTGATGTAGTATCAACACAAATTAATTCAGCAGAAATACCGAAAATAAAGCCGGAACAAACAATTCAAGATTTGTTTAGCAATTATCTGAATGAAGCCAAACAAATTGGTCTGCCACTGCTTTATACTTGTCTACACCTAAAGTAGGTTAATTTTGGGACAGCTTAAATTACGTAGTATCTTAATGTGCCTCTTGCTTCCGGTGTATGGCATCCATGCCCAGGACATCTGGACTTCATAATCTGTTCCTGTATACATGGAGGTACCCTGTTAGGGAATGAAAACTGATAAAGGATTAAGTCCTTATACTAGTGACGGTATAAAAATAATCTGGGGCTTTGTCACCTCTGGCTGACTCTTAATCTCCGCTCCTAGTCTGGTCTTCTACCCCATTTCCAGGTGACCTTTCTTTCAACCTTTTCCTATGCCCATTAGCACTCATTACACCCCTCCTGTCGGGTTTCTCGCACTCTCTTAACCATCTGCTTCTGGTCTCTCTTATCCGCTACCCTGCTGAGTCGTGGGACTGCTCAAAGAGTCCCGAGCGTCCCAGGCGCCGTGCCGTCTTACACCGAGAGCTTGTGACCCCTGAACCTGGCCTTGCACGAAGACGCAATAAAGGCCATTGACAGCCACTTACTTGTTTTATGTGCTAAAAGATTCGACTTCAGAGCAAGCTCCGGTATGGCTTATAAAACACTGGAAAGTATCTTTTAATTGATTTCCTAGGTAGTCCTGGGATGCCAGCCCTTAATTTCTTTGGTAAATGGGTAGGATCATCAAGCTGAGGTACGTCTGGGGTTTGGCCATAATCGGCGGCGAAAATAGCCCAGGCCTGTGTGTGATTTAGTTTGCACATGGTCTGCTCTCATATGCGTGTTTACAGTTTTATGACCCAGAGGAATTGAGGAAGCTGAAGGGAGTGTGAAATATAAAGGCCATTACAGGTTGGTCTAATGAGCTGCTGTGATCCTATAACACAGAGTGTATGAGAGGGTTCAAACGGAAAATACAACCCTGTTGACTTTATATTTAGAACATAATATACAGGCACACTTTGGGAAACTAATAAAAGAAAAAGCACAGCTTAGTGTTATACTGTATAATGTAGGTATAGCATAGCTTAGATATCTGAATTTAACGATAACGGCAACACCAACATTTAAAACAATATTCAAGTTGTGTGGTAATATGTAGAATAAAGTAAAACAGGTCTTCTAGACAAAGGGCTGGAAGATATGCCGGAAAAATACATCATTTTTAGCAAAACATTTCATGCTCAAATCAAAACCTCATCAATAAAATCTCATTGCATCTTACATTTGTTTCTTATTGAATGACGCTCCAATCTGAAATACGGTGTACCATTAATCGTATACTTGATTCTTACATTTGGGATGCATTTCATATTAACTTAACAGACTTGTAAATATCTAATAATCGTCCTTTGCTTCAGGCAGTATATTAAGGCAGGAAAGATTCCTATCTTTTCAAGCGTTTGTTGAGATGAGAGCCGACACGTAGCATGCATTATGGATATGCTTTTAAGCGTGTGTCTTGCTTAACTAATGGTGAAAGATGGTGAAGTGTACAACCCAGCTCTCTGAATTGGACATTTCTAGGTTTTCATAAATCTAAAAATACACCACAGCTCAGACTCAGCCTTGCTTCCTAGACACACACGTGTGGAAGTGAGCACGTGCATGTGTGTGTACAAAGCAAACCTAATCGGATGTAAAATATCACTTAAAATATTAGCAATATAAATACTGAATATTTGTACTGTACTTTCTGTGTAGCTTTAAAGTAATCACCACTGGTATGTACAAATGCTACTAGAGATAAGCCAGATAATCATAGGAAGAGAAACCTTGGAGGAAAAATGATGAATCACAAAGCTTTTTGCAAGGATTGGAGAGAGAGAAAGAGAGAATATGCTTACTTAGTACACTATAAAAGCAGCAAAAAATAATTTCCCGTAATTCTCAATGTGATGCATTAATTTTATAATCCCTCATTGAATTTTATAGACCGTAGTAGCTGTCATTCGGTGCATGAGGTTCTTCCTGTGAGTGAGGAAAACGTGCTGTGACTGAATTGGCAAGTCATTATGCAAAATAATAAGTTATTCATAATTGCATTCACCCAAACAATGAAAAATGTCACTTGAAATAAATCTCATCAGCCTAATGGGCTGTCGCATTGGCTGACAGGGTCAAGACAAATGAACAAAACACACCGAGAACAGATTAGAGTGTGTTTGGGCAGTCAGGATTATTTTTTTTAAATTTTTTTTGCTTATTTTTATTATTACATTAATCTGATTATAAATTAGTGTTTATTTAATAAAACCTATTCAAATTATGAGAGCAAAAGGTAAATATTTAAAGGGCAAGATTCCACAAAAGCATACTTTAACCACAAATAAAAACAGAGAGAAAAAATGGAAAAGCTCAAGTGCTATCCAACTGTCATCGGATCAATGAAAATGAATGCTGATCCCAGGTAAAGCAGTCCTCTGTGTGCTTTCCTTTCATTTAAATTCCTTGCTGTCTAACAAGGTCATTGAGATGTGCTCAAATTGCCATGCCAGCTGCTGCTAAAATCTGGATTATGGGCCCCTGGATTACGAGGATTTGAGTTTTAAAGAAATCCTAATCCCCAAGATGTCAAGCATGTCTTTAACAGAGCACATACATGTTTTATTTTCAAATTGCGAGACATCATTCATTTGGGCTTGTAGCATTTAGCATTGGCGGTTCCACTCCATGCTAATCAAGTGCAGAATTTGCATCCTCAGATTTGACCTTTTCAGATATCAGAGTGATTTTTGACCTGTCTGGGTTGCTTTTCTTTTGTGTTGCATAGTTTTCAATGATTTTAGAAGATATGCCAATGTTAGCATCTGCTTAATTTGACTAGCTTCTCCCAAGTGACAGATTTGCTATGCTAACAACGCTTGACTATATGGTTGCAGTTTGATGTTTGCATTTAGCGTTGTTAGCATTGTTTTGTACCACCATAAAATTGATAGCATCGTTTTGTACCATTGTTAGCATTGTGTTGCACCATCATACAATTGTTAGCATTATTTTGTACCAAAAAAGACCTTCATTTCAGGTGTTGAATACACTGAAAACACATTAATAGCAAAGGGAACACGTTTGGCTAACAGTTAATGTAGCTAATGGGAGGCATTGAGTAGTAGCTGCCTGATTGTCGTGAATCAAACTAAACTTTAGCACAACTCTTGCCATTTTTACATGTATAGCATGTCACACTTTCACCTTTAATAGACTCTGACAGGCCTTCTTCTCCCTTAGATCCAATTACAAGGAGACACTTAATGAGTAAATGGTAAAGAACTGATAATTTACTCAATGTCAATACATTAGTGAGATTACCTGACTAATACAATCAATTGAGGAATGATGTCCAGCGTTCAAACCTTCCCTAATCCCTAATGTGACATGACCTGTTGTCAGGACACAGGATAAAAGACAGTGGGTCTCATTTACTGGGGAACACTCAAAAACACACAAAGCAGTTAAGCCCATCATTTACTCTCCTCATCAATATCCAAATTCGTTAAAAGAATAGTTCACCCAAAAAGTAAATTTAAGTATTAATTTTTGAGTGAACTATTCTTTCAAAATTCGAACCATGTTCAAATCTTTATGCTGCCAGAGATAATAATCACATCTCCGTCTTCATCCCTCACTTCTCTTTCCTTTCACCAGCGTGTTGGCAGCGAGATAACCTGATAGCAACTTGGAACATGCAACATGCAGTTAATATTGACAGAGTAAAGTGGTTGGAGGGACGCCCAGCGCTACTGTGAATTATTCACAAGACTGCTGCTAGCGGGCATTCAGCACGAGGTGATGAACACTTGTCGGTGGCTGCGGAAGGCTAATCACAAATGGAGCCATTTCATGTATTTAATTAGCTGGAGGTGCTAACAGAATAGCTTAAACAATGCACTCTAGCTGCAATTACACAGAAATGTTTAATGAAGTTCATTCATTCAGCTGTTGTCAAAAACGTATTGTTATTTCAAAGAAATATCTACCCTCCACATTTTTTAGAACACATTAAAAAACTTTGACGTGTACAACCCAACTTTTACAACCATTCCAGTGCACCCGAACAAAAGCAGACCATTCAGTCGTTCCAGGTGTTGTTGGGTGTACCTCGGAGTACAGCTGTGCTTTTATTCCTGATCAGCGGCAGGGCATAAGGGTGGAAGATTGAGAGTGCGGTGGCATGTTTCAGCCCTGATCAGACCTGCATGATCCCGGCTCTTAACAAGCACCACAGTGCACTTCAGATCCCCGCTGAGCCGTGGAGGAGAAACACTCCCACACTCCAAAAGAACAATCAGTGGGCCAGAGGGAGAGAAACTGTGTGGGAGAAGGTGTAATTATGCTCAGATAATCACGAGTCGACAATTCATCAGCAAGAACATGAGCATTTGGCACAAATGTCTTGGTACTGTATGCATTAGCACAACCTCAAATGTCTAAATCTGCTATGGAGGAATGTGCAGTTATAACATGGAGCTATTTCTGCATGATTTAACCTTTAAAAAGACTTTTGTTGATGTCACCTAATTTAACCAGTAAATATTATTTTTGAATTAAAACTTAAAAAAAAACTTTATTTGTTTCTTTTTTTAACTAATTTAAATGTTGTCAGATGAAGCGCATTTTTGGTTTTCATGACAGAACATTTTCCCTGCAATCTTAATTTATAAATGTTTTAAATATAACAATAATTTATAATAAAAACTATAATCATATTAATTATTAAATAACAATAATAATTAAATATTATAAATATGATTTTTTAATAATATTGTTAATTATAATAAATCATATTTTAATGTATAATATACTTTTCATAGTAATTATAATTACATTTCTATTTAATTTAATTAATTTTATAGCCATGTTGATTCAGTCATATTACAATATTTTTTTTTAATTGAATAAAACTTGTTCATTTAAATCATATGAAGCATATTTATATTTTTAGTTTACATTACCACTGTGTAAAATATATTAAATCTCAATATATAAAAACATTAAATACAAAAACTTCATACCTAATAATTTAATCCAAACTAATATAGCCAGGTTGACCGAGTAAAATAATGTTTTTTTTTTTTTTAATTGAATAAAACTTGTGAATTTAGATCATATAAAGCATCTCTCTCTCTCTCTCTCTCTCTCTCTCTCTCTATATATATATATATATATATATGTGTGTGTGTGTGTGTGTGTGTGTGTATGTATATGCATACACACATATACTGTATATATACACATTTATCAATGATATTTTAATTATATATTAGATCAGTTCATACTTCATTATTCATCTGGTAGTTTGTGTCTAATACTTCCATCATTTTTGAGGAATTACTACTGGATTAAAGTTTCTGTCAGTCGTGCAAACAGAAATTAGATGCGTATAATTAATTAAACAACTTCAAATGAGCGAATTTGATTGTCACTCTCCACTGAATGACTGTATTATTGAATTTGCATGTGCAAACGGTTTTAATATATGCTAAAAGCTTAATCAAATCAGCCAGTGTGCCTCCAGATGGTTGGCATGGGGGTTGGATGTGCGTGTGGCAATGTGGCTGAGAACATGGGTGTGTGCCGCTTTCAACCACACAGGGTTCATGGGTGTGTGCCTCGCTGTATAGAAGAGCAGCAAACATGAGCCAAAGTTGAGCTCTGAAATCAGGCGACAGGTTACAAGAATCCAAACATCCAAATCCATCAACACCGCAGACACTTAGATCTCGCTTTCAAAACCTGGAAACAAATCTCTTAAAATGACAAAGTTACGATCGCAAACAAATGCGAGATCGCACATATACCCGCCTCCCATCTTCATGGCCTACTAGAGCGAAATGTGAGATTGCCATTGTTTAGAGTCACCGCAGGGCTCGAAGTGTCATGTAGCCCCCCCCCCCCCCACTGAACAATATGTGTTCATCAAAATGGCAGACACACTACTTGCATCGGTAATTCTAGACAGCAGCATTCAGCTCTGGTTCCTCTCTGACCTTTAGGTAATGCTTTAAGATCAGCTCTTTCTAAAACACGCCAACATGCTAAAACAAAACGTGGCGGAAACCTCAAACCATTCAACTCAAAATGCACAATGCTGTGGTCACACCCGTCAAACTGACCTCAAAATAACAATTATTGTAATAATCTGAGGAGGAGATGACAGCTACCTAGAACATAAATTCAACATTCAAACAACGGTTTGCTAACGTTACAACAATATTATTGTCTGTAGTCAAAATTTTGTACAATAACGTAATCATGCAATATATAAAGAAAGTCAAATTTTGTTTAATGCCTTAAAGTAATCTAAGTAGAATGCAAATTAATACAAATTAACTTAGAAAATGTGTCTAAAAATTTTGTTTGCAATCCATTTTACTTTTGTAACGTGACATCAGTCACATAATGAAAATGCTATCATCATTTACTCATCCTCATGCTGTGACTTCCTCTCTTCTGTGGAGCACAAAGGGAGATGTTTTGAAGCATGTTCATGCTGCACTTTCACCTTAAGCCTGTGTTATACTTTCGCGTTCCCGAGTCTGGTATGGACCGCTAGGAAGGCGTGACGCAAAAATCGTCATCGTAGAGAGTGTGCGTTGAGTGGATGACATTGTGCCTCCCATTTTTTGCGACCATGTGTACTTGTCCGCACATTCACAAAAAAGGGGAGGCACACGGTCGTCCGCTCAGAGCCTCCGCGCAAACTCTCCGATGATTTTTACGTCACGCCTTCCTAGCGGTCCAGTTCAGTAGGCTTCAAAAGCACCACTGCACATGCGTAGGCTGTTTGAAGAAGCCTTTTGCTACTCAAACCTTTACAATCCGTCAATAAAACAATATAAAGACAGCCAGATGTGCAATAACTCTGAGTAAAAATACTGTCTGTGTACGCGTCAGAATTGCTCATGCGGAAAATATAACACAGGCTTTACAATGAAAGTGAATGGGATTGGGGCTGTCAAGTTCTAAAAAGCACAAAAATCATCAAAAAAGTAGTTCAGCTGACTTGTGCGCTATTTCTCAAGTTGTTCCGTGCCAGTTGAACACAAAAAATATTTTTGAAAAATGTTGGTAACCAAACAGTTAATGGTCCCGCAATGACTTCCATAGTATTTTTTTCCATACTACTCAGTGCAGACCATCCACTGTTTGGTTACCAATATTCTTCAAAATATATTTTTCTGTGTTCAACAGAGGAAAGAAACTCATACAGGTTTGGAATAACTTGAGTAAATGAAGACGAAATTTTAACTTTTGGGTGAATTACCCCTTTAAGAGCCATAGTACTATATCCAATTCACTTTTCATTGTATGGAAAGACATCATGCTATAAATATCTCCTTTTGTGTTTCACAAAAAAAAATAAAAAAATAAAATAAAAAAAATAAAGTTTTTTGAAAGGCATTGAGTTTGAATACAGCGCATTCCATAAGATTTATTAAATTATTTATTTTTTAGATAACTGTCAAGCACCAAAATATAGTAAATTAATTTGAAATTAAATAAAAACTAATAATTTTTTTTTAAAGTAAACAATATAATTAAACACAACTCAATATTTCAAACCATGTATATTTAACCACTTATAGCCTAAAGCATCAGCTAGAAATAAACCTGAACTTCAAGCAGTCAAGAACAATCTTGCCTCTAACCACTTTTAGGCTTTTAAACGAACAACTTATTCCTAAGGTTTGAACAATGAATAAAAGATGTTGAGACGCCGGTGGGTGCCCGGCACATCATCTCCCCCTTCTGACCTTGAGAATTTCCTCTCGGCCAATAGGAACTCTTTGTTTCTCTCAACCACTCAAATGTGCTGAGGATTCCTTTTAAGGAACACTTATTAGTGAAGGGGGCTGCTGTGGCGATGTTTGTGTGTAGTGGGGTTTTTGGGGTGTTGAACACAACTGGAAGGCAGAATATATATTGTACAGATATATTTTCATTGTATAATAGAAAAATGGCACTGAATATTGGCGATGTTGTACAAATTGTGTTTCCTTGCTGCTTTATTTTACATTTGTTTATACGTGTGAGTGTGGCACATGTGCAATCATTTATCTCCTTTAGCTTCTTGGGCACACAAGAACAATTAGATTTATGGATCCCAGAAGAATTCTCGGGAGAAAAAAACTGGGAGCGCATCATGGATTGATATAATTGCATGTTAATGCACACTGATTGGTGACATATTACCAGTTATAATGTGCGACCTCTTATCATAAATATCGCTCATAAAGGCTGATGGCAGATTTCATACTGGCCAGCATGCATTGGACAGATTTGCAAACTGCCAACAATTTTTTTGGGCCTTTAATGAGAATATTAAAAATCACATTTTTGAGCTACGAATCACTTTCCGACTGCACGGATTCAGTCACTGCTTGTTACTTGCAAATGACAAAGAAAATCATGAGATTTGCTCATAAATTTATGTAATTCATGAACTGCACTTTGGTCATACATAGCCTATATCTATAGTAATACCACTACTCCTTATTAATACTACAAATTGCAGACAATCCAAATATATTACAATTACAGTGAGGTTTTTACTCCTAAATTACAAAACTGCATAACATGACCTACAGGGACCATATACTGCTGGAGACCAGCTCCAGGACATGCTCTTTCAAACCACATTGGCATCCAGACATCAGGTGTGTGTGTGTGTGTGTGTGTGTGTGTGTGTGTGTGTGTATAGAACTGATGAATGAACCGCAAGTCGCTCGTGAACAGCATTCGGCCAGGTGTAGCCCCGTTTCACCAGTTACAGTTCTGTCTATTGTTCTTTTCGGTGCAGCGAGTAGAGCTTTGGTTTGGGACCCCCCATCTGTGCACGCGCTTCCTGAACTTGACAATATGAGCACGCACCTCGAACTTGTCAGGTGCAAAAAAGCAAAACAGTGTTGATGGTAAACAAAAAATACAAAAAGACAGGAAGATGACAATGGGATAGATAGATAGATAGATAGATAGATAGATAGATAGATAGATAGATAGATAGATAGATAGATAGATAGATAGATAGATAGATAGATAACAATGACCTCTGTCACCGTTAATTCTTACCTGATATCTCGGTCCCCGGGACGCCTTTTAACGTGAAGCCTTTGCCGGTGTAGAACTGGCGCATGTCCACGCAGCTCCGCTTTTTAGCGCCCGCTTCACCCGCAGACAGAGTCACGGAGATGAGCGACACGAGCAGCGCGACCGCTGTCAGATCCATTGGGTCCCGATCCAGAGACTGAGATGGAGAGGAGGATGAAGTCCACTGACGCTGATGCGCTACACTTAAATAAAACACACCCGACTCTCTCTACAACAGCAGGATAGAGAATAAAATCCACTTGTTTAGGGAACACGTAAACCTAATGAAAGAGGATGTGTGTTATTGATCAGCCCGGTGGCGACCTGTTTCTGGTGCTCATGTCTTTACGCACTAATGCATAATTAATAATATCTCTCTAAGTATGCTAGCTAGTATAGTATGAACAGTAAACACTGTTGTAGGAATAGCGGGACAAAGCTCACAGTGCTGCTGCTGTGCGCTCCTGTGCTGACTGTCTCTCTACTGTCCCGTTCTCACTGAACAATAAGTGATGTCTGATTTGCGAATCGTTCTTTTGAATCGGCTTCTTTGAACGATTCGGATGAATCGATTCGCAACATTTTCTGTGATAGAAGCGATACATTCCTTGGCGAAAAACGAGTGTGAGATGGTTCGCTTCTCCAAAATTGGTCTGTATCGATGGCCGCAAATATAATTAATGATATGCCAATAAATAAAAATAGAATAAAAATAAATAAATGCATGCATGAATACATTTAATTCTGAGTTTATGTCTCACAAATCTGACATTTTATCATGAAATATTTTCAAAGAAAGAAAGAAAGAAAGAAAAACCCGATATTTAAACTCAGAACCGCAAGGTGTTAACACGGAATTGTGAAATAAAAATGTGCAATAAGGCTACTTTATTTTTCTATGATGGAAAAAAGTAAATTAAACAACAAACAACAAAACAAACCGAGATTCAAAATAGAATTTGGACTTCTGATGAAAAAAAGTCTGTTGCGAAATTTAAACTCCGAATTGTAAGAAAAAACTTTTCATCAGTTACATTGCCAAAAACTAAAATAGAAAATGATCTTGCACAGTTCTGAGAAAACCGTCAGAATTGTGAGATAAATATTGGCAGAAACGGGATCCATAGATCTGAATGGTGTGTTTTGGGACGTAAAACGTAAAAATGTATTTCATAAAAAAAAAAAAAAACTTGCAGCATTTTGAGGCGATGAATCAAGTGAGTCGATTCACTGAAACGATCCGTTCGTTCGAATTTCCAATGAATTTCCAAACATTACTGAACAAGTCCAGCCCTGTGACTGAATAAAGAGGTGGTAGCCGACGCCCCCTGCAGCCTTCCCAGACTACTGTAATAGACAACGTATAATAAATAATAAGATAATATATCCCACACTCACACTGCAATTGATTTTGAGGTGCGTTAAAATGGAAATGTATAACAAAATGAATCGGTTGTAGGCTGAAGCCGAGCACACAGTCGGCTGCAAAAGCCTGTTATTTTTCAGTCAAGACACGTCTAATTAAATGCTCTTAAATTGTTTCAATTTAAAAATAGATGCTCTGTAATTGTTTCAATTACATGGGGTTACACAGCTGCTTAAAGAAGAAGAGTTATTTCATAATGACAATAAGCACAATAAGACAATAAACTGCTGCTGCTGAATATTTAAGCTAACAGTTTGCTTTGTAGGCATTTCACTCACATGGTTTTCCATAAAATTACATTATATTTGTCCCAAATTATGCTAGGCTGGAAGATTGAGTATCTTTCAGCACAACCTTTGTCTTTCTGTCAGTATGCATTATATCTCAGGGGAAGGGAACTCTGATCCTGGAGGGCCTGTGTGTAGAAACTAAAATGAAATTTCAAAGAGCAAGAGTGAGAGCGCGAGAGAGAGATCAAAAAGAAACATTGAAAATATGATATTTTATTGATCGATTTATGTGCGTACACTTACAGTGACAAATGATAAGCGGCGCAGTCAGAGCTACATGGAAAGTGACATTAATGAATCCAAACGAAAGTTTAAGACTGTGACGTCACAGCGAGCAGTCAAAATAAACAATATGCATATGTAGGAAAATGTAGCATCTAGAACGGTTACATGCCAGTGTTATGAAAGATTGTACTAAAAATAAAGTGTTTAAGTGTCCTAGAGTTATTCAAAAGCACAGCCCGACTATCATATACACACATTTTTACAGATATTTCAGTATAAATATGTTAAATGTACAGTTTGACTTTTTACAAGAAAGCCCAATTGCACAAGAAGGTGGGTCAATCTTACAAAAACTGGGTCATTTTCCATCTTAAAATCGAAGGGAAGAAAATAAAATTGTCTTTTTGGTAGACAATTAAGATTTATTTATTGCATTACTTGTATTATTTTAATCCCAATTATGTCGATTTTCCTCTGTAATGCAAATAATTATAATTGTCATTACTGTATTTTGGGGAATTTTTTACATTTTATTTCATTTATTTATTTTTCAGACTACAGAAATAAGAATTGGGAAAAATCTTAATCTTGCAGAATTGGTATAAATTTTCCTAACTCTAAAATCATTTCATTATTAATGTAATTTTATATATACTGGGGTAAATATAACCTTTGTAAAATTCACCCAGGTACAGTGATACGAGAATTAAAACAGCTCATTCTTTCTTGAATATAATCCACAATAATACTCACGCATGTAAAAAAACAAAACAGCCTTTCCACATAAGTCCTGCTGGAGGGAGGAGTGAATTAATTCAGGTTGTGATGTGTTACTCTAAAATGTACTGAACCAGAAGAACATATTTGTAAAACTGTATTGAATAAAGTTTCAAAACAGCAGCACTATGAATTATGACAGTAGAACCGCCATAGAAATGATTGTGTAACTTGATCACACATTGATGTCTCCTTACACTACTCAATAGCTACTACATAAAACCCTTTCAAACAGGCCAGAGCAAACAAAAAATCAGTTTTTGAATAGTAACATCCTGTGGGGGGTCGAAATGAGAACTAACTGAGCATCTGATGAGATCAGAAGACAAATGTGCAGATTTCTAAGGGCCTAGTGCAAATGCATGCTTGAATCGTTCAGTCTTTTTACTGTGCATCAGAATCCATCGGGCCAAAGAAGGAGCTGTATTTTGAGTAAGAGAGGAAGAAATAAGACAGATGAGATGGTTGGGATGTGGACGACTCCACTACTGTGCGCACCCGGTTTGGGTCTGGAGTTGGGGGGCTGGATTGGGATAATGGCTTCCTGTGGTGGAATCCGTACATGGACTTCCTTTTTAGTGAGCACTGTAGGAAGAAGCAAGAAAAATGAACAAAATGTGGAAGAATTAGATGCAGATATCACATTTAAAGATTTTCAATGCAATGCAATAGAAGAATAGTTTTGGGAATCATTTTCTCTCAGTGTGAAGAAACTTTTACCCCTATAAAGGATCTTTAAGGGTGTAGCGATGCAAAAGAAGAACCATTTTCTCACAAAAACATTCTGCGTACTTCACAACACCTGCATGCACTTGAATGTGTTCTTAAACTCATCCAAAAAAATAAAAAATAAATAAAGTGTAATTTCAGGTTCCAAGGTTTTAAAATTGGGTTTTCACAATGATTTCATGAAAGATCCATTTTTGGTTTCCCAAGAACCTTTCAGTAAATAGTGAAAGGAACCATTTATTTAAAGTTAAAAAAATGTACAGAACCTTATTGCACTATAATGAACCTTTTCTAGAATGGAAAGTTTCCGTGGAAGTTCTTCATGGAACCATCATTGCCAATAAAAATCATTTTATTTTTAAAGGATCAGAGTTTTAAAAGGAAGAGTTAAGAGTTTTTTTTTAACGACTCACTAGAAGAACAATTTTGGGTTCCACAAAGAACCTTTCATTGAACTGTTCTTGAAAGAACGTCTTGGTTACGTATGGTAACCCTCGTTCCCTGAAGGAGGGAACAGAGATGCCACGTCGGTGAACGACGAATATGGGATATCGCTTCGATAGACCAATCTACTTCGAGTGTAAACTAAATGAGCCAATGCACATTGGCATGCAATTATTGCATCCAGCTGCCGCTGATCACTGCGTGAGTATAAGAAGGCAGCAGGTGCAATGCATACCAGTTTTTCACTGAGGAGCCGAGCCGAGAACCCGGCAGCTCAGCGGCGGTACAGCAACCATGGCGACGGGATGTGGCGTCTCCGTTCCCTCCTTCAGGGAATGAGGGTTACCATACATAACCGAGACGTTTCCTTTCAGTCGGTCACTCTCGACGCCACGTCGGTGACCGACGAATATGAGATCCCTATCAAAGCGCCATGGGTGCTGCCCCTTCCAGTGCCCTGTGCGAGCCGCCTGCGCCCCTATTAGGTGTAGGCCGGGGCTCAGAACAAGTAGCTCCACTCACCATTGTCAAAGCACTACCTCACTGGGTGAGATTGGATAACACTGGGAAAACGTACCCAGTCCGCTTGGAGCCGGGACGCTGCGGAAGCCCCATGCTTCCCGAAGGATGTCTCGGAGGCAAATACACATATAGCATCCGTTTAGGAGTATACAGAGAAATTTGAGGTGATTAAAACCCTCTTGGGAAGGCAGAAGTCTGCAGTGGAAACACGGGCTCCAAGGCTATACCGTGGACTATACACATACGAGTACCGCTTAGGTCTCAATATGGAACCCAGCCTTCCATGGTTCTCACGGATTCATCATGAAGGCCTGGCGCCGGACGTTCCGCCGCATCCAGCTGCCTAGGGTGATGGAGGATCTCAACAGGGTCTACAGTATGGACACTCTGAAGCAGTTTTAGCAAGCCGACACTAACTGGGGCCTCTCAGTGCCACTACCCGTTTGAGGTGAGAACACAGGAGGATACCAGCTCTACTCGAAGGCTATAGTACCTAGCAAACGTGTTAGGGGTCGCCCAGCCCGCAGCTCTACAAATATCTGTCAGCGAGGCACCACGAGCCAGCGCCCAGGAGGATGCAACACTTTTAGTTGAGTGAGCTCGCAACCTGAACGGGCAGGGCACATCCTGAGCCTGATAAGCCAGGGTTATGGCATCCACAATCCAGTTGGCCATCCTCTGCTTAGAGACGGCATTCCCCTTCTGCCGGCCTCCATAACAGACAAAGAGCTGGTCTGAGGTCCTGAAGCTTTGCGCCCGGTCCACGTAGGCACGAAGGGTGGGTGGAGATAGCAGCAGCTGCCCACCGGGGCAGGATGTGTCGGATCGCCTCAGTCTGCTTCTGGGCAGCCGAGACTTGCTGGGCCAAGATCTCGACTGCATCGCCGAAGAGGCCGGTCTGGGACACAGGGGCATTGAGAAACCCAGCCACAGATGGCGCTCCTGGACCACTAATGTGGACATCGCACGACCCAGAACCAGAATTCCCTCTGTAAAAACATTTGACTCTAATATGTCAAAAGAATTAACCAAAATTTTTAAACTGACTTCATCTAGAGATTTTGTACTAGACATTTATGCAAATTAGCAAATATTTCATTAAATAATGCCTCATTTGCATAACATTTTTGAAAACTTGTTTGCAATAATTTTTTTTGCAATAATCAATGTAATCAATCAACTGGGTAAGTAAGGTGATAACTATTAGTTATTTTTTTTGCCCTATTCACCTGCAGTCTCGCCTTAAAAAAAGAAAGACCACTTTGAGAGCAAATCCATTGTGCTTTCGGTGACAAATACACTTTGTGCATCTACACGCAATAATGTTCTCGGTTGAGCATATGTGCATTGCACAGCAGATGAGCAGGGCCATATATCAGCACCAGATGAGCTGAGAGCTGCCACACTTGCGAACCCAAACCAACAGACGGCAACACATTAACGTGTCACAATGAAATGATGCATAGTGTCCATACGGACACAAACAAATGATTTAACGCGAGGATGTCTGGGCCCAAACAAACACATTCATTGTTTGATGTTTCAGAGGCATCCGTTTATCTAATTTTACAACAAAATTGACCCAGACATAACAAGGCAAGGTGAGACGAAAACAACAGTCACACCTGTTCCCAGTGAAATCCAACCTGAGATTATCATACAATAGTCATTGTGCCATGTGTACAATACACAAAGAGTTCATTTATTCACAATCACTTCGAGGAGATCTATTCATGTCTATTAAAATGTTAAATTTATCTGATTTGTATCAGACTGGAGAGAGAATGCTTGCAGGCTGGTTGGCATTGACAGGAAAGATGTGTGGGAATGATCACAATTGTTAAATAATATCAAACACATTATATGTAGCAGTCATGCGGATTCTTGCTGAGGCTGAAAGTGAAAATGTTAGAGAATCTAAATCTAAATCTAAAAAAATTATTTAGCATATTGATTTTTCGTTTGCCTCTGGAAACAACAGCATTAGCAGGTTGTAATGTACAATATGTAGGCAATATGTACATTTTTGAATGCCTAATATCAATACTGTATGTATGAATATAGCAAAATGAGAACTGTGCAGGATTTTCGATCATTTTGTTTTTCAAAATGATAATCAAACACCTCTACACTCTAACACTGCATAACAGAGTTTAAAAAAGATCAATAATACTTATAAAATAAATATAAATGAAATTATAATATAAAATATAAATGTTTTTTATAAATAGACATAAGTAATATATAATTTAAATACAATATACAGCATGTATATATATATATATATATATATATATATATACACACACACACACACACACACACACACACAAACAATTAGATAAAAATAAAAATGTTATATAAATATATATTTATTAAATATTTAGACATTTAAAATATTAGTCATTTTAAAATATTGAATCATTTATTAATTAAACGAAATAATAAAATAATACTATTTTATTTTCAACATGAATCACCTGTTGTAAAAATGAAATATATTTGTGAAATAGTTTAAACTAGGGCTGGGATAAACGATTATTTTTTAAATGATTAATCTAGCGATTATTTTTTCGATGCATCGATTAATCTAACGATTAATTTTTTCAGACCGATTCGATTTCGATTATCTCCCCATTAATTGACTACTAACAATTTATACATGTTGATTTACATATCTGAATGAAAAAAACATGAATTCCTTAACATTGCAATATATGTTTATTGCTCTTAAAATTACAAAATAAAAGACTGACTAAGAATGCATTACTTTGCACTTGTATAGAGATAGCATTCAATAAAACCTTGAAGCCTTGAAAACACATAGCTTACTGAAACAAGCTTACTGAACACATAGGGCCTACAGGGCTCTCAAGTCTCACGCATTGGGAGTGAGACCCACGCATTTCAACTCGTTCACACGCTCACACGCCACACCTTGTATTTCTCACGCAGAGACATTACGAGGATAATAATGCCCACCAATTTGCTGCGCTATTTTTTAAACAGCGAAACAGGTAGAGGAATCAAGTGAGTTTCCCGAAGGCCCTGACACGCACCAGCTAATCAAATAAAAAAATATATTGCCACCGATCAGCCAATCAGAAAATAGCATTGCTGTATCTGGGTAAGATTTTCACAGGCTCGTTCGCAAAACAGATTCAGACTCTCGCTGAAGTAGGTAACGTAACGGTTACAGAAGAGGACAGTATGCATCCTATGAGTACAGTAAGTCATCTCACCATTGCTCACCAATATATGTGTTCAGACATATATGTTGTGACCCCCCCCCCCCCCAGTTTTGTCCAACTCCATTGACTTGACAAGACAATCTAAGATATGTTTTGGTCTGATGGTTATTATGACCCCGACCCCCACGCAATTTTGGCCATCGTACGTGGTCGGCCGTAGCTTTTGCGCCTATTATTAGCCCACTATTATTTTTATAGCTAACGTTATACGTTGAAGAGGATGCGGGGCTACTCTGACAGTTTTATATAAGAGACTTCTATAATAGGGCTATCCATAATACTTGTATGGCAGTAGTTTGAATTATTTTTAGTTTTTTCTTTCCTTTTATTTTTACTGCACAACTTCCTGGTCCCCATTTTGAAAACATTTTGCATAAGCTATTTCATTATATTTTATCCAATGTATATTATTGATTATTGCATTCGTCTATTTCAAAGATGTCAGGGAAGAGGCAAAGGAGCATTTCATGCTTTGCTCTAAGATCAGCTCCCTAAAAAGGTGGCTAGGTCAGAGGAGGAGACTGTGGAGAAGACAGTGGAGGAGGCAATTAGGGTGCCAGTAGAGGATGGGTCCATGGAAGGGACTGAGGAAACAGTGGAGAACCCACTGGAAACAGGGAAAAAGAGAGGGTTAAGTAGAGCAGCCACCTATAGGTGTTCCTTTAAGAAGAAGTGGTCAACCCGATGGCAATTCATCACAAAGGGAACCACTAGCTCTTTTTATTTGTGCTTAGTCTGCAGACAAGAGAACTCCAGTGTCCATCAAGGTGTGAGGGACATAAGCAGGGAGGATTTCTAAAAAGCTGCATTGGTGTTAGTGCTCCCTCATTCAAATGCCTATGCTGAGGGGGTTTTCTCCATGGTGGGATTAAACAAGACCAAAACCAGGAACAGCTTAGCACTTGATGGAACCTTGTCATCCATCATGACAGTAAACATGGCTGGCCTGGAACCACAGTGCTTCAAATGGGAGCCACCAACCTGGCCTCAAAACCAGCTACCAAGTACCAACACCTACAATAAACAACACTGATTATTTTCTCTCTCTCTCTCTCTCTCTCTCTCTCTCTCTCTCTCTCTCTCTCTCTCACACACACACACACACAAATGCTGAAATTAAATATTTTATTTGTTAGAATATGTGTCATTTATGAAATCAGCACCTGTCCCCATCAACCGCCTGCCGCCAGAGGACGCATGAAAGTGCCCGGATGTGTTCTTGATATCGAGGATGTATCCATAGACAGTAAAAGAAATGGACACAGAGACCCCATTGGAACTCAACTGAGACAATTGAAACATTAGCATTTTTTAGCACTTCCGTTTCTGACGCGCAGACTCAAACGAAGCTTGACGACATCAGCAACCTGTATGACAGATATAAATATTCTATTGGCTGTGCCTGCAAACTGCCATTGTTAATCTTGCAGAGACGGGGAGCTTGAGCGGGGAGTTCTTTGGCAGGAGTAAGTATTCTGATTAATTATTTTGTATAGTATTTTAAAATGTAACGCCAGTACGCCATATTAAGTTAATTGCCTGCGAGCTTCTCCTCCTGTCTGTATGGTAATGCGACAGAGAGTCGCGTGGTTATGACGCAATCGTTAGCCTATTTTTTACAAAAACTGTTTCTACGGGGCCATAATGTAACATAGAAGGTAATGGAGCCCTTTATACATTGTTGTGTATCTTTAGAAATAAATAATGGACAAACAGAGTCTTTAAACGCCTCAGATGTAAAGTTATTCACTGTCAAAGTGACGCCAAAATGAATGGGAGTCAATGGGAATGCTAACGCAAGTGAAGTTCTGCTACAAGATGGCAGCACGCAGCCGACTTCAACTTCCGGTTGACTTCCTTGCCGCCTGGAATCGATGCGCATATTTTGCGTCAACGTATTTTTTGCGTTGACGTCATTGATGACCTCGACGCGTTGTTCCAGCCCTAGTTTAAACATAATTTTTTTTAAACATAATATTATCATTGCTACATCAGTGTAAAAGTTTATTTCTATCAGCAAGTAAGAAACCAGAAACATAAAGAGTTATTGTTGATGTTTATTTAAATAAATAAGGACAAAAAAAGCATAAAACATGCACTGCTCTATGTAAGATTTTTGAAATACCAATTAATCCTTTCATTTGATTTAGGATGCATTAAACTGATCAAAAGTGACAGAAAAGACATTTATGATATATATATAAAAAAACGATTTCTATTTCAAGTAAGTAAATAATATGCAGTAAATCAGCATATTAGAATTATATCTGAAAGATCATGTGACACGGAAGTCTTAAGTAGTGGTGCTGAAAATTCATCATTTCCATTACAGGAAAAAATTACATTAAAATAATAATAATAATAATAATAATAATAATAAAAACAATCAAAAGGGAACCAGTTATTTTACATTGCAATACATTTTCTCAATATTACTGTTTAACTGGTGGTTCTTGCTCTGAAAAAGCTGCAGCGTGGAGCAGATGTTATACTTTAAGTCAAAAATCTGATAAACATCTTTAGAACTATATCTCAGGTTTAAATGTTTTATCAGACAGATAGTAAATATGCATATAGTTTCTACTCTCAGTGAGTAGATAAAGGCCAACATGCGCCAACGGCACAACGTACCTAGACCCTTAACTGCTTTGCATGTTACCGCTCATTCGTAAGTCTAAGGCAAACAGTATAATTACGCCTCCGTAAAACTGTTTACCTTCTGCCTATCAAACACGCAGGTGACGCATGACCACACATGACAGAAAGAATGATTGCCTTTTATGAATTTTTCCCACGAACCTCTAGCTGTTGCAGGAACAGGCCTCCGCAGGTCATTAAGTTATGAAAGCATTTAGTCTAAATGTTCCCCAAAAGTCTAGCTTTTCTTGGTTATGTAAATGTTGGAGAAAACATTGAGGGAACATTCCGTTTGATCAATGCGCAAACATTATGGGAATGTTACTTTTGAATGTTCCACCATCAGTAACTTCTAAAAATGTTGTAATGTTTCCGAAAAATGTTCTATGAATTATGATTAATTAATGTTTAAATGGATCTTAACGTTTTGAGAATGTTTTAAAAGACCACGTAAATTTGACTAACTTTACTGGAAGAATGTTTAAGAAAACATTGGCAGAACATTTTTGAGAACAATTCATGTTAACTGTGTTAATGGTGTACTAATGCTAGTCTTCAGAAGAGCAAGCTAACATACTACTCTTGTAACTTTAATATGCACAGTATGCTAATTTTCTGTAAGCATTTGACGTGAGCTTCCATTTTCAGTGTGATGAATGATCGAGAATATAACATTTTTTATTCATCGCATTTTTAAGATCTAACTGCAAAATGTTGACATTTTACTCAAAATTTAGCAATTTTTTTTAAATAACTGGCCATGTGTCAGCAACATACAATTTGTTGAAACATTTGCAATTTCTTTATATAGTATGTAGTACCAACTAGAATTTTTTTTGTTCTGGAAACATTGCTTTATAATCATAGTGTCTAGAAAATATAAAGTTATGTTCACATACCGAAAAAGTGTTTAGTGCTGGTGTAAAAAAATTATAATAGGGTTAGTACGCAAATAAATTTTACATTAAAAAAGCCGGACTTTGCTGAAAGTCCTAGCTCAGAGGCCATCTTGTAAACGCCCCAGAGTATTGAGTTTAGGTTATAATTGTTTCAAAATGTTTCTAAAATATCCAGTTCTCTTGTCATGAAAACCCACAAGATATTTCTTGTCAAGGTTACAAAATCGTTTCTTAGAACATTGTATACATTTTTTTTACCCAAAATATAACGTTACTTAAACGTTTATTTATAGTTTTAGTAGAACGTTAAAATGTCCATGTTTTCTTGCTGTGCTTATAAGTTTATTTAAAGGTTACAAAAACGTTTCTTACAATGTTCTACTAATGTTATTTTCACCCCAAATTTAACATTATTTCACTTTTTTATTTTTAATATTCTAAGAACATTAAACATGTCCATTATTTAAAGGTTTTAAAAAACTTTCTTTGAATGTTCCTTGAGTAAACATAACATCATAAGGACGTTCCAAGAATGTTGATCTCAGAACGTTATGAAAATGTATAGCAAATGTTATAAGAATGTTCCATAAACATTACTTTAAGAACTTTTCGTCCTAACATTTATACAACTACAAAAAGTCGTCAGAATGTTCCCTGTTAGCTGGGAAATACTACGAAATACTAAAATCACCAAACTGTTGATTAAGTTTATGTTCACATAATGCATTTCAAATCCAGACTGAAATCTATCAATAATGGCATCATAAATTTAGTGGGAAAAAAAGGTATTTTTCTGGATAATCCTTGTAGCTAGTGCACTTGCTTAGTTTTTCACCATAAACTGTAAGTTGGGAAACTAAGTATACTGTAGCACAACTTAATATATCAAATAAAAACATAAGCCTGATCGAAAACCCTGCGAACACTGACATGGCCAACACCTTGTCAAAGGAACAATGTTTTTATTAAGAGGGGCTAAAGCTAAGTAAACTTACTCTATCTGACACAACACCTGCAATATCTCCTGCAGCTGGAGGCGGAAACTGGTTTTACCTTTGGGAGTCAATCTAATCTTCCTCCCCTCTGCCCTACCTGTGTTGCTGGGGAAAGGGTGAAGGAAAGCAATTGATCTGGAATTATGTTAGCATTAGTTGTGCTGACATCTAGTCCAGAAAATGCTGCTTGTGATTGTAATATATGAAAACAGATATTTACTGTATAAAGGAGAAAGAAGCAGGTGCTGACAAACAAACGACAGCACATTCACATGAGATCAGGTCACATTAATCAGAGTTTACCAAGCTGTCAGAGCTTGCCTGCTCCAATGTCTGGTTCTGGGAAACTAATCTGATAATTACGTACTCAGACACGCATGAATGCCAGCGCAGTAACATGAGTGCAACTCCCGGTGTGTGACAAACAAACAACAGTCATGATTTGCAGTTTGCAATTCATCCTGGACCTGTTTGTATTAGTATTGCATTATTTCTACTATATTTGTATAGTATTGTATTGTGGATGTTTACATTTACACAGTTTTCAAGAGACAAAAATGATAATAATTTGCATAAACGTACACACACTCTGGTATTGTTTGACCTTCACTAGAGGCTTGAGGCTGGGGGTGTAAAGGTATCTCTCGCAGTCCTTCTTGAATCAGTAATGAGTCCTTCATTACCCAAAACACAGTTCCCACGACAGACCTAACACAGCACCCGCTTGAGTGCATTACCAAGCCAAACCGCTGCTTTTGTAATTCATCCGTGCACATTAACAGCATTGACTGATATATTACGCTGGAGTGATCTGCTTCACTGGGCTCTTGAGTTGGCAGATTAAGTAATGAGTCTTCGCTCACTCTCAACAACAGCCATTCAATAGCGTGGGTGTAGACGTCATTAATTAATCACACTGGAGGACGGTCTGGTCCAGCAAAATCCCAGACCTTCATTTCTCGACCCCTTTCCCGATTCTGTTCCTCTCTGCCCTCTCCTATCACTTCCTGTCACTGTTTCAATTGTCCTTATTAATGCACAAGACCAAAAATAATCTGGAAAAAGGATAAATAAT